>NC_081342.1:62357728-62400990 GCF_029784015.1 Lycium ferocissimum
AAAAAGAAAAAAGAAGAAATGAGTAAAGGATTAAAAAAATTTCTTATCAAGATCTTCAAATCTTCAATCCCCAAGTGTGGGTGCAAAAACCTAGCTCTCCAAGCTTGATGAAAATGGCCAAAAATGAAAACGATATGCCCCAAGTCTCTCTTTTGTAGCTCCTCAACTTTCCCAAGTCAAAATATGACAAAATAAACCCCAAAGTTTCAGTTTTGCAAACCTGTCCCCGTTTTACAAAACTGGCCCGCCTTTTGACCTCTTTTGACTTTATTTTTACTTGGTTTCTTCCGATCACTTCTAAATCACATAAAACTGAATAGAGCACCAATATTATACAAAAACACCCCTGCGTGCGCAACGTGCATCTCGCATGTTTTGTCGCAAGACAAACATGCGAGATGCGAAGTATGCTCAGCAGCCGCATGTTATGCTCTTGACTTCAGGCTTCCAGATTTCGGACAAGGTTTGTGTTAACACTATTGTCTCGCAAGTTCAACATGCGAGTCACATGTTGATCTCGCAAATTGCGCAACCTTTCATTCTCTATTCTTCAATGGCCTGTCATGCTATGCGGTGGAATTATGGATCCGCAGACATAACATGCGGCTCGCATGTTGTGCAAAGTGTGTCCTTGGCCTATTTTGCTTCATTTTGCTCCGTTATGCTTCACCAATATCTTTTCCTACAAAATGACAAAAACACATGAAAAGTAACACCAAAAAAGTGCTTGAAGAGTTACAAAGCTAAGAAATTAGCGAATATCCCGTAATTTCACGGCATATCAATTTGCCAAGTACTCGACAAAGGGAAAAATGAGCTACTCCAAGTAGAAGGGGAAGCAAGTTACGTTCTCTCCTAAACCAATTTGGGAATTAATTCCCCCCTAGTCACGGATGGTTCCCTTCTTTCTAGTTTAATGTTCTTATGTATATAATTGCACATAAAGAACAAGCACGATTTCTCTGATAATATATTCCTTTTGACACCCGGGCTATCCTCTAGATGAAAAGACTTTTCAAGAACTAGCATTCTCACTCTATTTTGGTGCCCTATGTTTGCAGCTGAAATCACACGCAATAGAAACAGTTAGCTTGTACTCTAGTATCTGTGTGAGATACACAACTACTAACATTTAAGTTTGACAGAAGGCTCGTTTGTCACCATTTTGTTAAAAATTAAAATTTTATAAAATTTGTAGTCAGTATTTATCCTCCAACAAAGTCTCCTTTTTATTTCTCTCGTTTTTGATAAGTCCTCCTACAATAGCTTATTAAAGGCTCTATTCGTCACCATCCTTCAAGATAAACCTGGTTCACTTCATAAATCTTCAAACCTCAATTTCCTTCGTCATCTAAATTCCTGATAACAATTTCCGCCGAGAAAAACTATGAGGATTATGGAAATGAATAGACACAGACCAAATATCATAAATCCTTGTAATATACATATTCAATAAGGGGCACCGACACAAACAACAACGAACTGATATTGAATCACCTGACAGTGATAAACTAATCAATCAATGAATCGATTACACCCCAATCAAACTAGTTGGGGTCGGCTCTAATAAACCTCTGCATCCACTTCCTCTCTATATGCTAAAGGCCTGCTTTGACATTACTCGGAACTTCCATATTTGTAAACACGAACTTCAGTGTCAGCAAATACTAGTGTTACTCTATGTATTTGCAAATACAAGACTTCAATATTTGAATTTCGAGTGAAATATTGAGATACTAGCTGAAGGTGTATTTTAAGAAAAATACTAGTCGTCAATCAAATTTTTTTAGCTTTTACAAACTTTTTGTCCAAGAGAAGTTCATGCAAAAAAGCAACTTCAACTTCCACATATTTTTTTTTTTTCCAACTTCAGATATCTTTTGCTCAACTTCAACTCAAATATTTACCGAACGCCTACTAAAACTTGTCTTTTCAAGTCAAATTACTGGATAGTGATGAGGACCAAAAAAAACTACATCAGTAAGAAAACCGGACACTTCAGTATCCAAACAAGAAAGAATATTATCACCACAGAAGAGAGAACAAAGTAAACTTTGCAATGAAACTTGATTAACAATGAAAGGAACCAACTTGTCAACTCCCTCCATCTTCACAATCCTAAAACCATCAAACAGTGCAATAATTGGTACCATAACATCTTCCAAAGCACCAACATACTGACTCCAACTGAACCATCCTAGAAAAGAATCAAATCCAAATTAAAAGTAAAACCATAATCATTTCATATTTACGACAAAAAGATAGTGCATACACACACCCAAGGGTATGGCCTAGTAGTCAATGAAGTGGGGCTGAGAACCATGAGGTCTCAAGTTCAAATCCTACCAAAGGCAAAAAAGCTAGGTGATTTTTTCCTATCTGTCCAAACCTTCGTGGACAGAGTTACCCGATATCTCTACGGGTGGGATATAGCAAGTACCATGGAATTAGTCGAGATGCGCGGCCCGAACACCACGGTTGTCAAAAAAGAAAGTACATACACGCAATCAAACTAGTACCAACTAGCTAAAAAAAGTGTCACGCCGAGTTGGTTGGCTACCTTAACTTCCACCTTATTGGTGAAGGTTCAATTTCCCACCTTGTAACCCCTGATGCATAAAAAAAAATAAAAAACACTAATAACGACTCCACAGAGCAAATACACCATAAGATGGACCAATTTCAGCTCTATGTAATTCAAAACTTAATAGACTTTTTTGTATTTATAAAGCAGCAACTTTTACTGAATTGCATCTTCTATGTGCTTTATTAATAAAATTCTTATTGATACATCAAAAGGAATCAGAGAATCACTCTCTAAATCATCCAAAGTTCAAAAATCAGGAAACTAATCCAATTTCTTTTAAGACATTTCCGCTACTTGATGAAACTACAATTACACATACAGTGAAAGTACCTCATTTCACCTACTTGATGAAAATATAATAAACACATACGGGTGAAAAATATGAAAAAAGAAAATTGAAAAACTGTAGTAAAGCATAACTTATCATGAATTCAATGAACAGATACAGAATTTCACTTCAAATAAAATTACAATCCGTGATTATTTTCTGAGTGAAAATAAAATTGACAAAAACAAGAAGCAAAAACTTACCGTAATGCTGCGGAGAATTCGAGAAATGTGCCTGTTTGTTTTTTTTATTTTTTATTTTTTTTATTTTGGGAGAATGTAATTGTTTACTACTCTTCTAAACAAGTTGTAAATCCGGAAAAAACAACAAAGAAAAACCAGGTTCCAATTCCAACTGTAAAAGCGGGAAAAAAACAAGAAAGAAAACCAGGTTCCAAGAAACATAAACGGTTAACTTATGTGGGTCCAGTTTTCACTGATTATGTGGAATAGTAATTTATGAGATAAAAAGAAATTAGGTTTCTCCAAAGAGTGAATAGGTTAATGGCTTTGGAACTAAAAAAAAAAAAAATTAAAGTATTTGGTGTTTACAGAACCGCTTGGATTATCGTGAACTCATATAAAAATATCCGCGGAGGAATATGACGTGATATGTAAATATCGAGCTCCAAAAGCTCCTCCAAATAATTTCATGTGGCAATATAAATGGAAAAAAATTGAGTGTCAAGCAAACTCATTTTTAAGACTTTTTTCATCTCGCACGAGTTTCTCGACAAGTTATCTCAAACATTTTGTCACATATTCAATTAGGCAGCTGGAAGGGGGGAGCTATGATCTAGGGGTAACAGGAACGTCCAATAATATAAGCATGAACCTAGGAGATTTTAACATATTCTCTTCTTTTTTTAAAAAAAAAAAAAAAAAAAGCAAATTATGTTCTGTTACAAGAGATTTTAACAAGTTCACTCTTTTCTAAATGATATTTTCGACAGAGAAGTACCAAATTGTTTTTAATGCCATAGATAAGGATATGATCTATTATTTCGTTCGAGGTATCGTAATTTTTAGGTTTTAGAATGAGCGTATGACTAATTGAAGCTAGCTAAAAGATGTATGGCGGAACGCATGATATATAATGGTATGATTGCCCATTAGAAAAAATACATCCCTATGTGTCAACATAATCTATATATAATATAAAGCTAGACATAGACAAGGTGGTGTAGCACCTCTCTATGGCCTCTATTCCTATTTATCTTTTTTCTCCTTTTTTTGGCATATTCCACCATTTTTTGCATTTTTTGCTTAATTTATTCTACTTACCAATGGAATAATAAAAGCCTCATAAAGCTCAATTAAATGTAGCAATAAGTCTTCATCATTAATAACGTGAATAATGCCACCTTAAATGGTTATTGGAACAGATTTGACATGTACTTTACGCTCAGATTATGAAGCAAAATAAGAAGCATCCGTTGCCTAATCAAACAACCCAAAAGTCTCATCATATATTTTGCCTTATACTATAAATTAAAGCTCTAAAGTCTATAACAAAAACAAAACCAACAGGAGTTGAAAGCTAATGGGAGATCTGTACATGTCGTGTTCTTTGATCTGTGTAATTCGAGTTTTCGGCAGGTTTGTATACAAGTACATACCTACTTTTTAGATGGTTAGATTTTTTGGTAGATTGATACATTGTTATTTTTCTAAATAAAGCTGAGACGACCATGGTATAATGGAGTAAATTACTTTAACTTATGAATCCAAAAAATCTTGAATTTGTTGAATGATTTGCAACCGTTGGCTTGATGATCAACCAAATATTGGATAACGTAAAAGAAAATCTTCCCTGGCATAAAATTACAAATTTTACATCTTTCATGTAAGAGTTATGTGCAAATTGCATAAATTTTATCATACCCGAATGGTAAAATTGGTTTAGGATACTTGCTAGGTTATATGGCAAAACATGGGGAAATTGGCTTAGGATAGTAAATCTTAACAATACTAGTGGTAAAACTTTATATAAAGGTATGTTTTAAAATCATATCCAATGGTATATAGTGTAATACAAATCGGATTAGGGAAAGTACTTTTTACTAAACAAAGCTCGGGTCATACCTCCAACTTTCAAGTGAGAATTTATTTATAGTTTGGTAAAAACTGTACTTTGGGCACCAATGAGTAATGTCTGCAGTGCCGGCTCCAGGCTAAGGCAGCCAAAGCAATGGCTTTAGGCCCCAAAATTTTGGGGGGGCCATTTTCACTAATAATAAATTTATGAATAAATTTTTTTAAAAAGATTACTCATCTTAATATATGTGATACTTTTCGCTTTTTAAGATTCAGATAATAGTAACTTTGACCAATATATAAGATGTATTTTTTAATTATATTGATATGACAAAAGTTATAACTTAGTATTACTTTTATTGTAGTTTTCAAATGTATAAATATTAATCTTGAAGTTTTACTTCAAAATTTAGTCAAATTGATTCTCGATAAGCAAAAAGTATCACATAAATTGGGACGGAGGGAGTAGTATTTAAAAGTAAAAAGGTAGTACTTATAATTTTAACTAAAAAAAGGGAAGAAAACTTTATATTTGTTACTAATGTTGATTGCAAAACTTCATATTTGTTACTAATGTTGATTGCACCGGTAAGAAAAATATATTTCATAATAAAAATTTAAAGAAAAGTTAGGGCCTCTCATCAAGATTTAGCTTTAGGCCACCGAGGATGTTGAGCTGGCCCTGAATGTCTGAATTACTTATTTATTATTAATATTTTTTTGTTTGCATGTACAACTAGGAAGATTTTTTTGATAGATTTTGGTGGTGTCCAATTGTCCATTCTTCTCATTTCTCAAAAAAGCTTAATGCACAATAATGAATCATTCAACATGATTGTTGCTATTAATTTTATTACAATTACTTAAACTACGCCATCAATCCTATTACATTACTCGACCCTACTAATTCTAATTGATAGTGAGTTGATATGTTTGTATAACAAACTTTGAGGATACTTAACAGATGCAAGATTCAACTCTTAAGCCTTGTCAATGCTTCGAGCTAACTTACTTTTCTCCTCCCCATCACATAGTGAATTTTTATGTTCTCTTTCTCAACGGAATCCTACTTATAATTACCAATTCTATTATAATTACTCAAACTCTTTTTCATTTTTAAGAAACTAAAAGGCCAATTGAGTAGGATATACATATCAACTTTCCATATGTTAATTGGCTCATTTATAGAAATTGGGACATTACAGCTTGTGACATGTACCCTGCTTAAAGTATGAAAATCGCATCCATGGCAATTGGAAGTCATTTAAATTACTCATTACTGAGTTGACTAACTTATAGAATTAGTTATGTAAGTAGATATATCAATTCTTCTTTATCTCAGCTAAACATATAAAGGTATCATTTCTTAAATTTATTAATGTTTCTAAAGACCGCGCGAAGCGCAGACAATTTCACTAGTTATATATAAGAGGGAATAAGTTTTGTAGTCCTCACATACTCTTTGATCCTATGAGACTGCGACCTATGGCGTTGCTTTTCCCTACATTTTTTATCTCATTCATTTTCTTATGACTATTCCCGCTAGGGCCTTTGTTATTTGACTATATTGACACTATATATAGTAATCTTTTGGTGGATCTTTTTTTTTGTCCCTTATTAGATTACTCTTTCCGTTTCTGTTTGCTTTTCCTTATACTAAAAATAAATTTTTCTTTTTACTTGTCTATTTTTAGTATATCACGAAAGATTTATTAATTTTTTCCTATATTACTCTTATTATTAAGTAACTACATAAAGTATTAGCAATCAATCTTAAATTTTCAAAGCATAACTAATAAGGGTAATTTAGTATGTTTTACTCCAAGTAAATAATTTGTTAAGGGAGGTGCAAAGTTAATAAGAGAAAAGTAAAAAAGGAATCGAGGGAGTACCATTTACTCCATCCGTTTCATTTTACTTGGCTCTTATACTAAAAATAGATTTTCCTTTTTATTTGTCCATTTTAGCAATCAAGAGAGATTTATTATTTTCTTTCAACATTACCCTTATGATTAAGTAAACATATAAAGTAATAGTAATCGAACTTCCATTTCCAAAGCACAATTAAATAAAATAAACCCGTAATAAATAGTTTCTTAAGGGAAGTCTCAATATGTCAACAAGGGCGAAGTAAAATGAAATGATACATTATTTGTTACTATACATTTTGGTAAAACTATGCAACTTTGGAATCACAGTTTCATTCACAATCATAATATTTATTAGGTCTTACTAATTAATATGTCATATTCTTCTCTTTGGGCGTGTTTCGTACAAAGAAATATATTTTTCAAGAAAATATTATTTTAAAAATATTTTTCAGTTCAAAGATACTTCAGAATCCACTGATATCATCAATCAGTCACATAAGTCATCACATAATCGACTAAGTACTTATATGTCATCGGTAAGTTGAGGCGCATTGGAGGCCGAGAAGGACACAATGAACGTGGCATGCCACTTGTGGAACTTGATTTTTATATTTCCTCCAGGGAAGTCATTCTACTCATTTCAAAAAGTATTTTTCTAGAGAAATGTTTTTCAAAAACTTTGACCAACCAAACATACGAAAATTGAAAATATTTTTCAAAAGTGTTTTCCTCTAAATCGAACGAACCATTTATATGTTTTAAACCTCCAAAGTTTTGCTTCTTATGAATATCGAATCTTGTGTTTCTCTATATTTGCTATTTCTCCTTCCAAACTTCCTTCCTCATAAATAATTTGTTCTTTAAAATTTATTCATTTATATGACTAAGAAAATTTAATAATTATGAAAACATACTAACAAGACATAATTAACGCTTCACTAGATTAATTTAATTATGCAATAAAAATGTGGCATAGTTTATATTTTCTAAATTAAATTTACTACTTAATTTTGTATGGGAAATTTGCAGGATTACCCTTCGCTGGGGGTGGTCTTTAATTTTTGGCCCTCAAAATGGTGATCTTTAACTTTTTCCCTTCAGGCAGAATTCTGCCCATGCATATTCTGCCTTAAGACCCAAATTCTGTGTTGCAAATTATTATTTTTACTGAGCTGAGGTTCCAGCCCACAATGACAGGGTATTAGGCGAAGGGAAAAACTTAAAGACCACCAATTTGAAGGGCAAAAATTAAAGACCACCCCAAATGAAGGTCAATCCGCGCAAAAAAAGATTATGTATCATGAGTAAGCCCCGGCATCATGCGACTAGTTTAACATATTGTCGCTGGTTAATTGTCCTTTTATTCAAGTAATTAATAGGAGTAATACCATATAAAATTACTTCTATTACATTTTAAGTAATTTAATTGCGTAAACATGTGTTATCAGTTCAGAGTTTTTGATTTACTATTCACTAATTTGTTGTTTGTTTGTCTTTGTTTTCCAATTAGCCATTATTTGGAACATGGGATTGTTCAGCTTATTTAATGCTTCATTAATTTACGGGAAAAGTTCAAATTTGCCCTTGAAGTTTGTGAAAGACTCAATTAATCTCCGTTATAACTCACTCCCTCTATTCATTTTTACTTGTCCAGTATTTCAAAATTAGATTTTCACTTTTATTTGTTATTTTTAGCATATCAAGAGAAGACAATTTTTTTTCCTGTTTTACCCATAATATTAAATACTTACTTCAAATCATTTTACAAATTCAATGAAAATATGCACCAATTAATATAGGTACATCGGTAAATTATGAACTTCATTTATTATTTCTTAAGAGGTGTGCAAAGTCAAAAAGTGACAAGTAAAAGTGAATGGAGGGAGTATAAGATTGGTCAAAATTATCCTTTATGAACTAATGGTGAAAGTTTTCCAACACAGGTTTTTTTTCACAAGAAAAATGATCAAATTCATCCTTGAACTATGCGAAATAGTCCAAATTTACCCATGAACTGATAGCGTTCAAACTAGTGAAAGCAAAGAATTAATACTCCCTCTGTCCCAAAAAGATTATCTCACTTTCCTTATTAGTTTGTCCCAAAAAGATTGGCACATTTCTATAGTTAGCAACAATCTATATATATTAGTAAAAAGAGGATAGTTTGCCCTAGGAGTTTGACAAGTGACAATGTAGGAGAATGCCACGTGTTAGTTTTAGGACAACAATTAGTTAATTAGTTAATTTTTTTAATTTGAATTAAAAAAAGGGATTGAAAAAGAAAAATTAAGTTTTTAGTATGTGATTAAAGCTTTTGGAAAAAAAAAAAAGGGACGTGGGTGGGTTTTTGGTGCATGAAGTAGACTTCTAGGGGGAAATGGGGTAGTTCAGTTACATTTTTTTCTCTCTCTCTCTCTTTTTATTTGTTTTCCTTTTAATCATAAGAAATAAGAAATAAGAAATAAAAATAAAAATATAAAAAAATTAAGAAAAGTCTGTAATGTCATTAAGCTAAGTGCACTTTAAGAATATGTCACTTGACACTTTTAGGATGAATTAGGGTAAAATCTAAAAAAATACACTGTGTTTTCACAAAGTTTAAAAACTTAAGAAATGAATTTTAAATCACAATTAAAATTCGAAACAAAGTTGATAAAAAAGTTAAAGTGGTCACAGGTAGTTATAACTTCTCCAGTTTATCCTTCTCAGTTTCATAATTGATATATTATTTTTTTTAAATAGTTTGAATTAATTTTTAAAAAGCAGTTTTAAAGACTTACGGTTTTGCTGGCTAAATGGACCACAACTTTGAACGTGGGCTTTCCTTATCCATTTGAATGGAGATTTCATTGGTGTATTTCAGCACCCTTTTATCTACTTTAATGAGTCACAATATATAAATTTATTTGTGGAGATTTCATGTATGTAGGTTTCACCAACCCTTTTTTCCTCATTACTTACTGAATATCGATGTTCTGTGTTCAACAGATTCTTTAAGTCCTTCCTGCCATTCGGAGCAGTGGCGGACCCAGGATTTAATGGTCCTGGGTGCTTACCTTAAGATCAACAAAAAAAAATATTGCTTTGAATAGATTTTGAACTTGTGTCCTCCGTGGCTTAGCCTAAAAGCCTACAACCTTTTGACTAGAGCACCAAGAACTTTTATTGTTTCTTGGGTGCTATTTATTATTTTATACTGAAATTTCAATATTTTCTATATATCTACATAGAGAATCCGCATCGGTTAATGGGTGCTCCAGCATCAAAAAATAGTGCATGGGTCCGCCCCTGATTCAGAGGGTTGAGAACATGCAATTTGAGGTTTTGTTAGATCCTTATCGATGAAGGTATTGTAAATGTTGCTTAATGCTAATGGAATATTTTTATTTAAATAGCACCTCTCTGTTTAGGGATGAGTATACCTTTTTTTAGAAGGAAATTTTTGGGTCCTTTTGTAGACGCCAGCGATTAGATATCTCTCATTGTTTTCATACTTTTTATTTTTTAAGGATTATATGATATTTGATCCATTTGTTAATAGTGTTACTGATGAGTTGTATGATAGGTATAAAGAAATGAGGGACGACGTTGATAAGGTAAATATCGTCAGATTTTGCAGTCGTATCTTTTACTAAATTTCCCATTGATATTTGCACTCTTAATTAGTGTCATTGGAAGAACAAATAGGAAATAAATTGCCTACATGAGAATTTAAATTATTAAAAATAACAAGATCACAAGAAAAAGAAATCCTACTTTACAAAATCTAAATTTAAATAAATACATATTTTACACGTGGAGATATTACAGTACCATTTTTCTATTGATCAAGAACCTAAAGTGGTGTTTGTTATGAATTTGCCCAAAGTACTTGGATGAGCTTCAATGCGTGCTAATTTGTTATGTCAATTGCATATTTTTTTCAAATTTCTGTGTTTTCCATAAGTATGTTACGTTGTCGTGACATGTTTAAATTATTAGTATTATGTTAAAAGGGCTGTCAAGTTTTAATTTTTTTTCTACTAATGGAGATTTCAGTTTTTGTCATCCACAGATGTTTCCGAAAGAAAAAGAAAAAGAATCAAAATGGGAAAAGTAATTATTGATGTTAAAACCCTGTGATAGTTTTGCTGGAATCATTGATGTAACTAAACAAACGAAATCTGAATGAGAAGATAATTTACCTTCAACGTTTTCTGCTGACTCTTCAAAGAGATGGAGATATCTGGACTTCATGTCCTCTTCTGCTTCCCACGTAGCTTCTTCAACTTTCTGACTCCTCCAAAGGACTTTCACTGTAGCAACTTCTTTCGTTCTCAACTTGCGAACCTGACAATCAAGGATTTTCACTGGGACTTCTTCTTAAGTCAAACTATCATTAACTGTTATGCTATCAGTCAGGACAAACAACGAGGGGTCTCCCACACACTTTCTCAACATGGACACATGGAACAACGGTACACTGCAACCAAGTCTTGCGGCAACTCAAGCTCATAAGCCACTTGACCAACCTTTCATAGAATTTTGTATGGTCCAATATAGCGGGGACTAAGCTTCCCCTTCTTACCAAATCTCATGTCACCCTTCATAGATGAGACTTTAAGAAATACCCAGTCATTAATTTGAAACTCTAAATCCCTTCGCCTCACATTTGTGTAAGATTTCTGGCGACTCTGAGTCATTTTCAACCGCTCCTGAATTAACTTGACTTTCTCCATGGCCTGATAGACTAAGTCTGGTCCTAACAATTCAGCTTCACCAACCTCAAACCAACCAATTGGTGATCTACATCTACGCCCATACAAAGCTTCATACGGTGCCATCCCAATACTAGCATGGTAACTGTTATTATAAGCAAACTCAATAAGAGGCAAGTGATCATCCCAATTACCTTTGAAATCAAGGACACATGCCCTCAACATATCCTCAAGGGTATGAATAGTGCGCTCTGCCAGGCCATCTGTCTGAGGGTGAAAAGCTGTACTAAGGTTAACTTTTGAACCCAATCCTTTCTGAAAGGATTTCCAAAATTTTGCCGTGAACTGAGCACCACGATCTGAATAATGGACACTAGTGTCCCGTGAAGTTTGACAATTTCACAAAGATACAACTTGGCATAGTCCTCCGCTGCATCTGTGGTCTTAACTGGTAAGAAGTGCGCTGACTTCGTAAGTCTGTCCATAATCAGCCAAATTGAATCATGCCTCCTAGCTGAACGAGGTAGACCTGCTATGAAATCCATATTTATCATCTCCCACTTCCAAACAGGAATATCAATATTCTGAGCCAAGCCACCAGGCCTCTGGTATTCGGCTTTCACTTGCTGACAATTTGGACACTTAGCCACAAAATCTGCCACATTCTTTTTCATATCGCTCCACCGATAAATCTCCTTAAGATCATGATACCTTTTCGTGGAACCTGGATGAATAGAATACCTGGAATGGTGAGCTTCTAACATAATTCGCTCCCTGAGTCCATCTACATCCGGGACACATAATCTGCCTCAGTATCTCAAGGTACCATCATCTCCCCCTTGTTCAAAAGTTGTCGTATTATGCTTGTGAATCTCTTTTTTCAGCTACAACAAGTAGGGATCCTTATACTGCTTCTCTTTAACTTCAACGACTAAGGAGGAAAGGGCTCTATTCTGAACAATTACACAGCCATCCTCGGAGTCCAAAAGTCAAACTCCTAGACTGGCCAAATGATGAACTTCCTTGGTCATGGCTCTCTTGTCTGCATCAACATGAGCTAAACTTTCCATGGAACACTGACTAAGAGTATCGGCTACTACATTCGCCTTCCCTGGATGATAGAGAATATCCACATCATAGTCCTTAAGCAATTCGAGCCATCTTCTCAGCCTAAGATTTAACTCTCTTTGCTTGAAAATATACTGCATGCTTTTATAATCAGTGAAAATATCCACATGCACTCCATACAAGTAGTGACGCAATAGCTTAAGTGCAAAAACCACAGCTGCCAATTCCAGATCATGAGTTGGATAATTCTTTTCATGAGCCTTAAGTTGTCTAGATGCATAAGTCACAACTTTACCATGCTGCATTAAAACACAGCCAAGACCAACTCCTGAAGTATCATAATAAATTACGAGCCCTTCGGTTCCTTCTGGTAGCGTCAACACTGGAGCAAAAGTCAATCTCTTTTTCAACTCTTCGAAACTCTGTTCACATGTGTCTGACCATTGAAATTTGGCCTTCTTCTGAGTCAACCTAGTCAACAGAGCTGAGATAGAGAAAAGTCCCTCAACAAAACGCCTGTAATAACACACGCCAGGCCCAAGAAACTTCTGATGTCTGATGCTGAGGTGGGTGTAGGCCAGTTCTTAACAGCGTCAGTTTTCTGAAAGTCCACTTTAACACCTTCGCACAAATCACATGGCCTGAGAATGCCACTGACTTTAGCCAAAACTCGCACTTTGAGAATTTTGCATAAAGCTCACGATCCTTGAGTGTCTGCAATACTATCTTGAGGTGCTTTGCATGGTCAGCCTCACTACCAGAATACACCAATATATCATCAATAAACACAATGACGAATAAGTCGATATAAGGCTCGAAGACTCTGTTCATAAGATCCATAAAAGATGCTGGTGCATTCGTTAACCCAAATGACATGACAAGAAATTCATAATGACCATAGCGGGTTCTAAAAGCGGTCTTCAGAATATCAACCTCCTTAACCTTCAACTGATGGTAGCCTGATCTGAGGTCGATCTTGGAATAACACTGAGCACCCTAAAGTTGATCAAATAAGTCATTGATTCTGGGAAAAGGATACTTGTTCTTAATGGTGACCTTGTTCAGCTGGCAGTAATCTATACACATAAGCAAGGATCCATCCTTCTTTCGGACAAACAAGACCGGTGCGCCCCAAGGTGAGACACTTGGCCATATAAATCTCTTGTCAATAAGATCCTTCAACTGAAATTTTAACTCCTTCAATTCTGCTGGGCCATTCTATACGGCAGAATATATATCGACTTAGTGCCGGGAAGTAGATCAATTCCAAAGTCAATTTCCCTATCGGGAGGAACTCCGGGTAGATCATCTGGAAAGACTTCTGGAAACTCACTGATAACTGGTACTGACTGAAGAGTTGAAGTCTGGGCATCTGTATCCCTGACTTGGACTAAGTGGTAAATATACCCCTTGGAGATCATCTTTCTGGCTCTAAGATAGGAAATAAATTTGCCCCCAGGTGCTGCTGAATTACCCCTCCATTCTATAAGTTCATAGGAAAAATCAAAGGTTATTATTTTGGTTCTACAACCCACTGAGGCATAACAGGATTCTAACTAATCCATACTCATGATCATATCAAAGTCTACCATTTCTAATACTACCAAGTCTGCTATAGATTTGCGATGAAAGACTAATATTGGACAGCCCCTATAAATACGTCTAGCTATAACTGACTCCCCAACTGGTGTGGCTACTTCAAAGTGTTCACCCAATTTTTCGGGTTTTATCCTAAACTTGTTAGCAATATAAGGGGTTACATAAGATAGAGTGGATCCTAGGTCCATAAGAGCAAAAACATTGAAGGTGAAGACTGTTAGCATACCTGTGACAATATCTCCATTGGTCTTTGTATCCTGATGTCCCGACAGTGCATACAGATGGTTCTGACCACTGCCCGTATTTTCAGACTTTGCTAACCCATACCTCTGTTGGGCTTGAGAATTTCGAGGAGCTACTGAATTAGTGGACTGAGCTACATTACTATTACCTTCGATATTCTGTCTTACTGACGGACAATCCCGCAGAAAGTGACCTAGCTGACCACACCCAAAACAACCATCCATGCCCGAATGACATACTTCTGAATGTTTTTTACTACAAGTGTTGCAAGTAGGGTGTTGCAAACAACGGTTGGTCACGGCGGCCATGTGAATCGCGAGCCCGTCGTTTCAGGTTTCGACCTTTCTGATTAAACTTGGACCTCTGAGATGGGGCGCTAGCTGTAGAAGGAGCATGTCCTAATGACCTATTCTTAAAGAACTGACAGCTCCTACCTCCTTGAGATCCTCCCTGACTGAAATTACCAGCAGACTTAGCCCTCTTGTTGAACTCTCTATCTTTCTGCTTCTGTAGGGCTTCTTCTTCCTTCAACCTAGTCTCGTTACCTTGCACAAATTCCAGTATCTTAGAAATAGTCATCTTGTCGTTCTGAGCAGCCGTATTGGCATCCATGTGCAATTCGGGTTTGAGCCCAAATACAAACCTTCTAACCATGGCCCTCATATCCGAAATCATGTGAGAAGCATGCCTGGACAATGACACGAACTTGAGATAAAAGTCCTGAACAGTCATGTCATTCTGCCTTAGATTCTCAAACTCAGTAGCCTTGTCTTCCCTGACCTCAATTGACATGAAGTGCTCAATGAAAGCGTCTGCAAATTCATCCCAAGTAGCAGAAAATGCATCCTCCCCTCGCTACTATTCCCAAACCTCATACCAAATATGGGCCACATCTTGCAACTGAAAAGCTCCAAGTTCTGCTGCCTCTGTATCAGTAGCATGCATCACACGGAATACTTTCTAGAGTCCATCAATGAAATTCTGTAGGTCCTCCTTCTTCTTTGACTCTATGAACACTGGGGGCTTCATGCGAAGAAACTCTTGGGTTCTAGAACTGGTTGACCAATTGCTAACACATGAGCTAGGAGCTTTTTCTTGTCGCTGGGCCTGGTTTGCCAAAATCTGAGTGAGCAGCTGAATAGCTCCTCTAACACCGCGTTTGAAGCATTGGGAGGCATAGGTGTAGGATTAGCTGTGGCAGCTGTCTGAGCCTGAGTGTTCTCTTCTGTTGCTGAATCAATGGTAGCCCTCTGGCTAGTAATTGTATTCCTCTTATTGTACTTTCTTTTCAGAGCTATTTCTGAAATACGTAATTCGCACGAGTTAGAAAAATTCCTAAAATTACTGCTCTAACTGCACGAACTAGAGTATGAAAGAAGTGAAACAAATCTTGAATGTCTTGGTGGTCAACTGTTTATATATGTAGGGCCCTGACACATAAAGCAACCCCACTATACACGGCTTCATAGACTCCCTAAGACACTTGAACCTAGTTCTCTGATACCAAACTTTGTCACGTCCCGAACCATAGCCGGGGCGTAACACGACACTCCATGCCTAACTGCATGTGACCGAGCGAACCCATAGGCTGGCTAAATAAGAACATGATATCAAAACATGCAATAATAAGGAATAACTAACACATGCTGATCTACTAAAAAGTCTGGCTGAATATATATATATATATATATATATATATATAAATAAATAAATACGAAAATACTGGTTTAAGTCTGAACATCTGAATAAATAGCCAACAAGGCTAAAACATAAAAGTCTGCTAATATCTGACTAACTAGACTATATCTATGAAGCCTCTAAAGATAACTGTCTAACTGCTGGGAAGACTGAAGCAGGATAACCCCCCGGAGGAATTGGGTTCACCAATATCTGATACGAGCGGGTCCTAGCTAGTTGGATCGTCAACCTGTATGTCGTTGCCTGTATCTTGCAATAAAAGGGACATCAACACATTTGAATTGTATTGGTATGTAAAACAACTGAAAGAAAGAATATAAGTACTGAAACTGAACTAAATAGGAAGCAAGAAGCAGAAGTACTCCCTGTTCTGAATGAAGAATTACCTATAAAGCTGTAAATATAATTGTGGCCTAGGGCCCAAATAATGCGCACAAAACTGTGACCTTAGGCCCAAGCAATACGTATGCATAAACTGTGGCCTAAGGCCCAAAAATACGTACACGTGTGTTCAACATTAAACAATTTACAAGACTGAGATCGGGTCAGCCGATGATAGCATGATAAGCGTGTTCTTCGATTATGAAACTTAAGCAACCAACTGATTATACACTGACTGAGACTCATGTGATGTCAATACACAAGTCTATAATGATTACGTACTGAGTTCATAATATTCAAAATGATCACCATGAATTAATTATGAAACTATAACCCTAAAAGATAGCAGTTCTACAACTATTCAAAAAACTAGGGCTAAACTATATGTTGAGTCAAATTACTGATAAGCATGTAGAATGAGGCGTAGGGATAATCATAGACATTCCCTAACGTAGATAGTTAGCCTCACATACCTGTATATGCTCCAAGTCTTGTAGCTACTGGTCTGAAATTGAGAAGAATCCTAAAAGTCTAAGTCTTAAACCCTTAGGTGGGTTTTCTTGAAAACCCTAGATTAGGAATAATGATTCCCTAGTTAGGTTAGATGAACACATGATTTAATCCACTTGGAATAGATTAGGATAGCTTACTTTAGTGTTCATGATAGTGGATGAGGAGAGCAGGTCGTTCTAAGGTTTAGGAACTTGTAAAAATAAAAAGTAGGACTGAACCAGATATTTATAGGTTACGTGCGGGTTGGGAAATACGGACCAAAATACGGTCCGTATTCTGGACTGTAATTAATCATGTTCTAAAAAATAGTAGCACTGCCTTAATCCTCTCCTCAAATACGATCTAAATTATGGGCCGTAAACCAAATTATGGTCCGTAATTACCAATATAATTTTCCCAAGCAAAATTCCAGAACGTATAGTGAATTTGGATGACATTTAACGATTTGAAATACGGTCCGTAAATCTGGAGTATAAATCCCCATCTGATAACTGTAGAGAATTTTCCAATTCTAACATTCTCTATCTGATTTTCTAGGTCTAAAATCATGGTCAAAGCTTAAATTAAAGGTCTGAGGTGTTACAATTAGTCTCCAGAATTAGTTCCTTATGACCATTAGAAATGCACCATCATCGCAGGGCTTTAAGTAAAGCCAAAGTCTCTGCCTTGTTGTTACAACAAACACCAAAATAAGAGAATAAGCTCATCACCATATTGCCTTTTTCATCTCTAAGTATACCACCACCACCAGCTTCCCCAGGGTTCCCTTTACAACAACTATCAGTATTAAGCTTCAGCCTGTTATTCAGAACTTGTTTAGATCTTTCAGCTTTATCATAGATATCTGTCCATTGGTAAGAACATTTGAACATAGGAAATTGATTGTTGAGAATGAGCCCGATCAGCCAACTAACTTGGTTGATAATATTGCTAGGGGAGATATTAATTTGATCAAATCTCTTTCTACATCTGCTCTTCCAAATCTCCCAACAAATGATTGATGGAGCGCATTGAAGAATAAGATCTTGTGTTGGATTCTTTGGTTTGGTAAGCCACCATTGAATCATCATGCTTCTAACTGTCGTGTTGTGGCATTTGATTCCTGCATAGTTACAAAAAAAAAAAGACAAATTTGTTTCATATCCCTTTCTCTGAATAAATGATCAGTAGTCTCAAGAGAAGGGGTTCTACAACAGTTACAAATAGAGGGATCGTGAATCCCAAATTTCTGAATCTTATCATCATTAGGAATTCTGTAATGAAGAAGTCTCGGCATGAAGAATGAGACTTTAAAAGGAAGCTTTGCATGCCTTATTTTCTTGCCAATGAGAGAAGTAGATCTTAGAGTTCTAAAAGATTTCCAAGTAGACTTGCAAGAAAACTCCCCACTTTCATCAACCAACCAAATGGGGTAATCCTTTTTGTTGTGGTCAATCTTGATTATAGTCACCGGATCCACCAGATTGTTAGGGATGATTTTTTTGAGGTCGACCTCTTTCCATATACCATTTTCCATAAATTCAAAGACCCTGATCTTTTTAGATTTGTACCGCTGATTGACTATTATGGCTAGAGGACCCGACCCTGTCTAATTATCCCACCAGAAGGAAACATCACCATTGCCAACTTTCCATAAGATATTTTGCTCAGCTTTGATTTTGATCTCCATCAGTCTCCTCCAAGTGTGAGAGTCAGCATAAGTCCACTTTTTTTAAAACTGGATGTGATCTCTTACAATACTTAGCTTTAAGAAAATTTCTAAGCATAGAACCCTTGCACCTGAAATTCCACCATTTTTTTTTTTTTGCTGAGAAGGCATCAGAATAGCTCTGAATGGGTCTGAAACCAGCCCCCACCCCTTCTTCAGTTGGCCAGAACAAATGCTTCCAAGCTATCCAGTGGTGTTTGTTTCTTCATTCATTATGTCCCAGAAGGAGTTTTCCATGATCATTTCCATCTGATTGATAGTTGTCTTTGGTAGTTGAATAACAGAGACAATATGTAAAGGGAGGGAGGCAAGAATGACCTTTATCAGAACTGCTTTTCCTCCTGTGAAAAGAGTCTTAGTATGGCACCCTGTGACTCTATTTGCCAAACTGGCAACTAAGTCACTAAAGAAGGAAATTCTTTTCCTTCCCATATAAATAGGACATCCCAAGAAGGTAAAAAGGAAAACATGTTGCTCAAAACTAGTGGCCTGCTTAACTCTCTATAATAGTAGTTTAGAGGCTTTAGGATGGATCAAAAAACCAGATTACCTTTTGTTAATAAGTTGTCCAGAGGCATTTTCATAGTCCTCTAACACTTTCATCATCATGTTCATTCAGCTAAGATCACCAGATGTAAAAGCTAAGGTGGGTGATAATAGAGCCTTGTACTTCACAAGAGAAGGGGATGAAGTTGTTGCTTAGCATATTATCCAAAGCACTTCAGAGCTCAAAATAAATAAGGAAGGAGAAAAGGGATCTCCTTGGTTTAGCCCTCTGGTAGACTTAAAGAAACCATGTCTGTTCCCATTTATATTTGTGCAGTACCAATTATTAGCAATGACGCTCCAAATCATGTCAATCTAAGTCTCAGAAAATCCCATCTTCCTAAGAACCTCTTTGAGATAAGTCCAAGAAACTCTATCATAAGCCTTTCTCATGCCTAGCTTGAGAGCGGCATAGGAGTTAGGATCCTTTTTGATCATGTTGTGGATCATTTCCTGAGCAAGAGTAATGTTTTCAGTGATGGGCCTGCCTTTCATGAAACCTATTTGGTTTGAGAGATCAACTTGCTCATGATGCCTGAAAGACTGTTGTTAAGGATTTTGGAAATGAGCTTGCAAGAGAAGTTGCTCAAACTAATAGGCCTCATCTTTTAGAATTCCTGAGGGGATTTAACTTTTAGAATTAGAATCAGGCAAGAATGAGATACTGATTTGGGAAACCAGCTTCCATTAAAGAATTCCACTACCATATTGTGTAGATCAGTGGCCACAATCTCCCAAAGAACACTGATAAAATAATCCTGACATACCATCAGGCCCTAGTGCACTTTTAATACTCATGCCAAACACGGTGTCCTTGAGTTCCTGTATAGAAGGTGAGGAACAAAGCATATCATTGTCCTCGTTGGTGACTAGAGAAGAAAGCAGTTGGATCATGGAAACATCCTTGTTCACATTATCTTCAAGAAAATATCTTCATAAAACTTAATAGATTCTTTGGAAGTTCATGTTGATCTTCAATCCAAATTCCCAAGTTGTTCTTGATCTTCTTCAATTGCAATCTCTGCCTTCTAGAGGTTATAACATAATGAAAAAAAATCTTGTGTTCAAATCCCTTTCAGCATGCCATTTAATGCCGGACTTTTGCTTCTAAAAGGATTCTTCCTTTTTGTAATGCCTAATAAGCTTTGCATTAGCTTCATTATATTTTACCATGTTCTGAACAATATTATTTAGCAGACATAGATGTTCTAGTTCAACAATTTGCTTCTCCTTCTCCATAGTAGCCTAAAAAATATTACCAAGGGTATTTTTAGACCACCAAGAAAGCTTTTTACTAGTATTTTTCAGCTTCATATGAAATTTCCACATAGCTGATCCCTGAATAGGTTCATTTTAGGCTTGTTGCATAATGTGTTTAAACTCAGGTTCATCAACCCAAAGATTCAAGAATTCAAAGTACTTAGGAGGTTGATAGTTGTTGACTTTAGTTTCTATGATCAAGGGAGCATGGTTATATCCATTCCTGATCTAATGAGTGATAGTAATTTAGGGAAAAATTCTCATCCATTCTTGGTTGCCCAAAGCCCTGTCAAGCCTCTTCTATATCCTTTCAGCAGGTATTCTATGATTACACCAAGTGAAAATGGAGCCAATAAAGCCAAGATCAGTCAATTCACAGTCATTCATGCAATTAATCAGAGGGAAACTCTTTTCCATTCTATGAGGGTTACCCCCTCTTTTTTCAAAGAGGTTCAATAATATAGTTAAAGTCTCCTATCACAACCCATGACTTGTTGTTCATGGAGCATACTTGTCTCACTTCATCCCAGAGTGGCTCTCTGAGAATCACATTACATTTAGCATACACAGTAGTGGTAGTGATGTCTTCATTATCAATCCTTAAGGAGCATGAGAGCTGTTGTTCACCCTCCATAATAACTAAACAACTAGTGTCTTCCTTAGAAAAAAAACCAGATTTTATTGTTGCAATTGACATATGCATAATGGAATCCCAACCACCTCTTGTATTTTTCTAATTTACTCCTTTTGCAAAGAGGTTCTTAAATAGCAATAAACTTGAGTTTGTATTGTTTTACCAGATTTCTGAGCCTTTATATAGATCTTTTAATGCCCTTAATATTCCAAGACATGTACTTAATCATGGAAAACAAATTTGGGTTGTTGTCTTGTCTGATGTTTGTTCACAGCATTGTTGTTTTTGTTTGATCTTCCACCTCTGCCTCTGTAGCTTCCTCTTTCTCTGCCAGAATAGATTCCTCTTGGAGAGAGGTTAGTTCTATCAGTAATGTCACCAAAGGCTTGAGATATGTTTGGATCCATGGTTTGATGCCCAGTGAAAGCTTCAACCAATTTGTCCTCAGCCTCAACACTGAGTGGATCCTCTTCCATATTTTTATAAGCTTCTTCTAGTGTGTCCCCTGATATCTCATCATCATCATCTTCATCAAAATTATTAGGTTCAATAATCACTGTCCAGGACTTGTTCATCATCATCTGATGAACTATTACCTTCAATGTTTGGCTCCCTATCAGCTGTTGTAATGGTCTGTGATGCTTGATTCTGTTTCCTTGGTTTATTGTTGTCCATGGAAGGTAAGATCTTCTGAGTGGGAGTAACATTATTTTGGGTTCTTTTTTGACTAGCTATGATCTCCTCCAGGTGAATTGGTTCATCTTGGAGGATTTGGTCTAGTTGAGTTTCATCCTTGTCTTTTTCCTTTGTTTCAATCTGACTCTGCTTTTCTTGACTATCCTTGTTGAATTGGGATGCTTGTGATGATTCCTTGTTCTATTTTTGTTGCTCTTCTTCCAATTGTTTCTGTCTAGCCACTTATTGTCTTTGATTATCCCTTTTCCTGTCCCTCATTTCTTTCCTTTTGTCATTTTTCTTCTTGTTTTTGTCATTAGAGTTGTTGTTGCTGTGACCATAGTATTGCAATGCTGATGATTGAGCTCTGGTCTGGTAATTGTTGATCTGGTAATTGTTGGTCGGAATATTGTTATCATTTTTCATCTTTTCTTTCTTGTCTTTGACAACGTCTGACCCTTTGATCTTTGAGTTTCCTTTGCCCTTATATTCTTGTAGTTGCCTTGTGCTACCTTGTAATTCCCTCTGTAGTTGTCCTGATTTTTCTGAGATTTGTCAACCCCTTTATTAGGTTCTATATCTTTCCGGATATTGCTCTCATCCTCCTGTTCATTGTGATTCCTACTGGGAGAATCTGTATTAGTATGCGATTGTACAGTGTTGTTGTAACTTCCATTTCTTTTGCCTCATTTCCTAGTAACAGCGGTGAAACCATCTTTATCAACTTAATTAGATTCCCTGTTTGCTTGTTTCTTAGCATCTTCTTCCTTTTTAGCTTTAGCCAAAGCATGGGCCACTTTAGTTCTCCAATTAGCAGCTTCATGGCCTTGGGCTTTACAGTATAAGCAGTATCCAGGAACATTTTCATACTCAATATCTAGCCATACTCCATCTTCTCCACCTTCAAATCTGTTGAAACCAAGCCATATTTGATCTCGTTTAGGCTTAAAAATGCCTATTTCCACCTTAACCTTAGCCACATTACCTCTAGATTTGGAATACGTGACCCGATTAGGAGCAATGGCCACTCCTACTGATTCCAGCATCCTGGCCAGGATGTCAAACCTAAATAGATGCCAAGGAAGCTTCTGTACAAGGATCTAAATAGGAACAATCGTAGTTTCTGAATCCGGCTTGAAATCAGGAGTCCATCTTAGGACTTTCATGAGATATTTTCCAATATGAATATATGGCTTGAAGAAAATATGCTTAAAATCAGTCTCATTGTTAAAATCTAAATACACAGTCTGGGGGTCGACAAAGGCAATATTAACTGTTCCTTGCAACTGGACTTGACTCTCAAACAATTTTCTCAATTCCTCCATTGTAGGTTTCCCTTTGTAGAATTTGCCTATGACAGTCATTTTGCATTCTTTTGCGAGAGTAACGAAATAGTCTTGGGCATTAAAGAAAACAGCTAGCTTACCAAGGTGTGTTCCATGCCTTATCTCCACCGTATTGTCGCTATCAGACTGGAAAGTGTTCGACTGAATAGCTACTGCAAAGGACGATTTTGACACCATATTGACATTTTCTCTATTGTTAGTATTAGCTCCTAATTTCGGGTCCAAATTGTTCTTAGTAGCCTGTGAATTATGCTGGGTTTGTTGTTCAGCAGTAGTTTGTTTAGTTTCCTCTGAGTTCTTAGAGCTTTCAGGGATATCCATGTCGTTTGAAACTACCAAAGTTTTGTCTTTATTGGGGATGTACTTATCAAAATTGGAGGAAACTTTCATTTGGGGCAAATGTTGGGTCAAATTTTGGGTATTAGAAGTTGAGTTTGTGTTCTCAGATTATAGGTTGGGGCAGCTCTATTTTTGATTTATGGATTTCCAGTGAGAAATTTTGGGTTTCGGTTGTGAAATCGATGGGGGTTGGCTGAGGTGTCAAGCTATCATTGGTGCTAGGTTTGTTCGTACCATTGTTAATGGCTGTAATAGTCGTTACAACAGTTGGGTTGGGGGGAGCTGGGGTGGGTCGTTCCCCAAAAATGTCCACTGTTATCATGAGAGAGAAGAGAGAAAATTACTTTAGAGAGAGGATTTTTTACGGTGTGTTTGGTTACTTTTTTAACTGAACGGATTCTTATATCGATATATCTTAAGATAAACCTAATACTCGTCACTAGTTGCCCCTAATTGTAGTCTTACATTCTCTCGTTGCAGTGCACAGAAATGTGACGTTGCATCTTTGCTTTTTGCCAAACCCTTGAATTATGTTCTTGGATGCTCTTTGACTCCAAATTGACTCTGGCTCATCTTAATGTCACAAATATATTAAACTGTTTGTGGGAATCCCCACGTCCTTTAGCTCATCTTCCAATGAATTTACTTCTTAATCTTCAATTGCAGCCCAGTCAACTTCTCTTAAAGTTGTTTAGCATGTTATCCCACCATAGAATGTCGAGGTGTCTCCTTACCATTTATGCCACGTGTTGGTGATCTATCTTAGGTAATATTATGAACTTTGTGCAATTGGGCAGATTATATTTTTCTCATCCATCATATATCATCGCTTCAAATCAGTTAACATCATAACAACTGTTTATCTCAACTCTAAAAACACCACTGAAGGCCACATCACTCCACCGCTAAATCATTCCAACGACACTCATAGAACACACATAAGTTCCATATAAAAACTACTACATTCTAATAATCTCGCTCACACTTTCATCTTTACAATTTTTTCCTGTCATCATTTTACCATTGTCATAAGAACATCTACCCTCAACCACTACAACTCTATCTTGACCATTAAAATTGCTTCTAATGATTTAGAAGCTAAATATTGTGTACCTAAGTTTTTCTTTAACATTATAAGTTTGGTGTGGGCCTTTGGGATCACTATTGATGATCTAAGAAGGATTGACGATGGAGTATGTTGATGGAGTTTCACTAGAGATGAAAATTCAATTTGGTTGTACAATTGTTCACTGTTTGAGTTCCATTTGTGATGATTTGAGGCTTGAGGGTGGTTAAATTGAGCTTGGGGCTTAGAGACATTGCAATTGGAGCACTGAATGTTGAAGAAGACAATGTTATTGCCGCTAGAAAAGAGTCACTCTTTTTCAAAGTTTAGGGATAAATTTGAACTATTTTACATAGTTTAAGGGTAAATTTAACTATATTCCATTGTAAAGAAATGTATGTATTGGGGAGCTTCCGTAGTTAATAATAAGGACACATTTGGACCAATAGGAGAATATTTTTCACCCAAATATTAACGGATGATAATTTTAGATCATTCCGCAAAGTATAAAAGCAAAATATGACCTTTTCCTTAGTTTACTATTAAGAAATTTATCATGGTTAAATTATTTCTAAAATAAGTTATACCTTGCAAAACATATAGGTAAAGTCAACTAATACATGTGAAAAATTTTAACATGGTAGAGGCTCAACCTACAAAAGTTGTGTGAGGCTCCACCTTTTGCTTGACGGGTGAAATTTCTGGGTCCCACCAGTACTTTTGCTTAGCCACACCTTTCTCTCTCTCTTTTATTCTTTCCAATTATCTTTTTACTCTCTCATCTCTCTCTTTCTCATAGAATGTAAAACTTTTTTTTCTCTCTCTCTCTCTGGAAAATACTAGTTAATGTAAAAATATTTTGTTTCTATTTTTTTTTCACCGAAGTATGGAACTTTTGACTTCAATAATGCACAAATGTTATCAGAATTCTAAATATGCAAAATGTATATTAAAATGCATGCGATATACTATACATGTGTTTAAGTTAATTGAGGTAATAAAAAGTTGAAAGACGATATTTAGCTTCACTCAGATTTATAAAATATATTTATTGTTATGAAATAATAAGTGTGGATGTCCACCACTCTAGAAATAAATTCCCACTTCCTCCATGATCTCAAAGGTTTAATGTAATGTCTCTCACTTCACCCATGATCTTCCCCACATTCTCATATGTTGAATGTCATATTTATATCTACCCTTTTATATGCACCACTATAAATAGAGGCATAGGGATTCATATTGTACACACTTGAACAACACTTGAAACATATTGGGATGAATAAGAAAGCTCTCATCTCTTGTCTCTCTTTATTTCTTTATTGTTCTTGCTTCATGTTTTGATATATTATACTAACTCTTTTAGAATGATTTTACAACACGTTATCAAAGACGAGTCTCTAACCAAGTGAGATGGCATGGTCTTTTACCTAAAGGATTTGAGCTAAATCTCTTTCTGTTCAGCCTCCAAGGAAACCAAAAGGTATATTCTACTGGTGGATTTTTTTGTCTGCCCACAAAATTCCTGAATGGGAGAAGGTAAAAATTTGCACTTTTCTTTTGCTCTCATTTGAGGTATATTACTCTTTCCTCTCTTTTCTTTTGCTCCCATTTGAGGTATATTACTCTTTCCTCTTTTTAATACATCTTGGCCCATGTTTAAAAATTTATTTGTCTAATTATTTGTGATTGAGATCTCCACATTAGCTACAAGAAAATAATAAAGAGCAAAGACCCTTTTGGTATATATGAGTGGAAATATGGCAAGCCACGTCTCTATTTATTCCCAACTCATAAGTAAAAGCAAATCTCCAGCCTTTTTGATATTATAGTATTGTTTATGCAATATTTACTATAGATTTGCTTTCCACACTTTTTATTATGGAATTTGCTTATTGACAGTGATGTTACAAGCCATCGGATGAGATACGAAAAGACTTTTTGCATGTCAAATAATATTGTGTATATTAAAACTTATAAATAGGAAACTGGTTGTTATTAATAATTAAATAATTAATAAACTTGAGAAGTTAGTTTGTTTTGCCAACAAGACTTTTCTCATGAAAGGATTCTTTCCAGAGGCGGAAAGTTTTTGTCACTAAATGTTATTACTGATATGCTTGCTTTTAATTCATTGTGATATGTGCATTATATTATTTTTTCTGTGTGTGTTCGCAAAGGGATATGCTAATGGTAAATTAATTTCACAAGAAAATTTGCATATGTGAAATCTCTATGTAATGGTTAGATATTGACCGACATGCTCCTTTTCATGGTAAGTTTTTATCTTGCTCTATAAGTATTTATGTTTGTCGCAATGTAGTGATGAAATCCAATCTAGAGCACAAAGTGAGTGAAATAGCAGATTTGTCCCTTAATGTCTATCCCGACAGGAGGCAAATTAATTTAATAATGTGACCTTTAAAAAAATGTCTATATTTCAAGTCATGTTTTGATTTAATGTACTTGTGTCTAAGACGAGAAATGATGATTTTTACAAAGGCTCGAGGCATGAGTCATAGTACACGTTCGCCTATTATGTCATTGGTTAAAGGTAAGGCGGTGGAATCAAGTCTCATCATACCAAGAAGATTAGACATCGGGTTAGAAGTCCCGGTACACCATGATGATAAGATGTTGGGTTTGAGTCCCATCGTACTATGTCCTAACACGCCTTACATGGATAAGACATTGGGTTTGAGTCCCGATGAAATATATTGATGACTAAGGCAAAATAATGTGTATATTTGATGTAAATTCGTGAAGCCCGCCCCACTTGATATGCTCCATTCCGTGAGGGGAATGTGGTAGCAGTGCATAATAAGTCTAAATGAAAACAAGTGGTTAAACGAATGAACGTGGACGTGGCAAAGGACAAAATAATGTTAATCATCACTGTGGTAATATAAGAGGAAGAACATTATGGGTTCTCAAAATGGTCCTTCTAAAGGTGAAGGTAATTTCTATCATCAACTTGGTATGAAAATCATTGGGCACACGGTTGTCGTGCAACCTAACTTGATGAAATTTTATAAATCCTCCATCAAAGCAAAAGATACAATTTCAAAGTGATGTCGAGGTGGGTCTATGAATATGATAAAGACAACGGGCTTATAATAAAAATTTATGAAGCACGTATATATGACTATAGTCCATTCCTTGAACATAATATTGTGACTTGTAATGAGCATCGTGAATGCTTGCCCATTTTGAAAGTGAAATGTGAATACATTATGGATAAGAACGTGCTTATGTATAGTTGGATAAATACCACAACTCGCCTCTACGGGAGGTTTGAGAAAAAATAAAGAAATTTTGTATTGGCATAAACGACATTGGTCACGTATTTTTAGTACGTCATAAATATTTTGGTATGCCTTATTACGAATTGCTGAAGGGTAATAGCAAGAAATAAATATTGCCTATAAATGTTTTGACCATGACCATAATGACAATTCTCCCTAAAAGGAGATGTTCACCATAAGGATGGCATTATCAAATATGTGGTAGTACATAATTAATTGGGAGCTCTGGAAAAGCTAATTTGTTACCACCCGGAGGAATGAAATTGTTCATAAGATTGGTATTGTAGTAAGTCTCAAAAGAAAATTTTTTAATTTTCAAAGGCATTGACCAAATATAAATTATATTGAGACTATAAATTATGGGAAGGTTTAATATCTTCATATTACTACAACTATAACAGGTAAACAAATTGTATGTGTTAGGTTGCCCGTTTTTCCTCCGAATTTGTACTGCATAAATACAAGCATGATGGAATCACATGCTACGGAAGTTGGCATGACTGGTTGGCCATCCGATTCAAATATGATGCGAAAATAATTGAGAATTCATGTGGTTATATATTGAAGAAATAAAATATTCTTTAAGAATTCTCTTGTGCTGCTTGTTCTCATGATGACAAATTGATTAATTTACCAGCTAAGGTTGGGATTGTATCCCATGATTTTGGAAATATAAAAGGTGATATATATATATATATATATATATATATATATATGGGCCCAATCACCTGCCATGTGGACCGGTTTGCTATTATATAATTTTAATAGATGCATCTATGTTATGGTCACATGTGCATTTGGTTTTTGCAAGGTTGTTTGCTCAAAATTAAGAGCATGATCCCAAATTATGAAATGATGTTGATAATGCTGGTTTATAGCCAAGTTGGTTTAGCAGAAATTGTATGCTAGCTAAACAAGTGGTTATGAGAACAAACTCCCAAAACGAAAATTGGGATGAGATATGTTATATGTAGCAAAGACTTGTACACATCAAGCCAACAAGTTATAATAAGTTCCCCTATCATAATTGGTTCAGGGTCACGAACCAAATAATTCCCATCTAAAAATTTGAATGTGCGGTATATGTTTAATTGCTCCACCACAACGCATAAAGATGGGTCCCCAAATAATGTTGGGAGGTAAATGTTAGATTTCCTAACATTAGGGGGAGAGATGATAAGCGGCTGGAAAATAAGGTATATTTAATGAATTATCACTGGTATGATCCTCATTGAAAGGATAATTCAAGTTAACTGCCAGACGCATTTACTGACCTAAAAGGTGTATATTATATTCCGCTGCAAATGCTCCAATTTCAATTAGAATTAAAGTCCTTGAAGAACAGAGTCTATAGCGATAGACCGATCGGTTCCAAAGATAAAACCCCTTGAAGAAGGAGAGGAGTGAATGATCATACTAATGAGGCAAGTGCTTTAAAATGGCATCACGACATAATATTTCATACAACCATTGGATAGGTTCAGGTACCTGAAAATGATGAAGAGATCTCGATAAGTTATGTCGTATTGGAACCGATATCAAATGACTGTCGACGGTATCTTTGAAATAATGTAGCGCTCAATATTATTATGATGACGAGGATCTTGAATTCAAATCTGTCAAAGAATATGGACAGATATAATGATTGGTCAAATAAAATACGCAGTTCAAATATATTTTGTTTCACTTGGAAAAGTGATGTTTTGGACCTATAGTCCAATGACCTCAAGGTTTAATGTCAATGGGGTACAAATGAATTCTTGTGCGAAAAGTAAAATGAGAAATAAAAACCGTAAAAAATAAATTACGGCTTGTGCCTTGTGGCATAAAGATTTTCGCAAAAGCCCTAACATTATTGTATGGAGACGTATGTATTCTCCTGTGGTGGATGCAATGGGGTTTCTTATCAGTCTGGCAATATATGAAAATTTTGAATGCGTATAATTCATTGTTGTCAATATGGCTATATAGACAATGAAAGAAAATCCGTAGGGATTTAAATTGGTTTGAAGCATTTAAGGTTTACGAAAATAAAGCTTCACAAATCTTTATATAGGTTAAAGCGATTCCATTGAGTACCCGAATGGTTGTGATGTCGCTAAATATAAATAAGCATCATTTTGACCTAATGATAATGATGAGTATATTGTATTGCATACTGCAAAAGAAATTATTAATATAGATTTGTTTGTCCTAACAATTATTATCAAGGTTTTGTTGGTTATGTAAATGCAGGGCATTATTTGTATTATTACATGAAGTTTGGTCTTCAAGCAAGTACTGATTTGCATGTGAGGATACTGCCACACTATGACGTTCGACATGGCAGTCAATTGTTGATACTTATACAAAGCAATTCAGGAATACGTGTCTGGCTGAGATCAATAATTCAATACATTTTGCAATAATATGATGTTTATTTGGAAATGAAGATTTCAACAATATTGTACGAAGCTTGCATAGCTCAATTGAAAGAAGGATATAACAAAGGAGACAAAATACAACACATTCCTCAAAGTTCTTTTCCAGACATGATCTTCAACAGAAAGGTGAAATAGGTTTTCAACAAATACGCTCGATTGATAAGTTGACGGACATGTTCAGTAAAGCATTGCTAACCTCGACATTTGAGAAGTTGATATACAAGATTTGGATGTGTTGTCTCCAATAATTAAGTGATACTTTTATCAGGGGGAGTATAATACGCGCTGTACTCTTTTTCCCTTAGCTGAGGTTTTGTCCCACCGGGTTTTCCTGGCAAGGTTTTTAATGAGGCAGCTAGCAATGCGTATTACAAGATATGTGTACTCTTTTTCCTTCACTAGGATTTTTTCCCACTGGGTTTTTCCTAGTAAGGTTTTAACGAGACACATCATCTATTAAGACATGGACATCCAAGGGGGAGTGTTATGAAATAATAAGTGTGGATGTCCACCACTCTAGAAATAAATTCCCACTTCCTCCATGATCTCAAAGGTTTAATGTAATGTCTCTCACTTCACCCATGATCTTCCCCACATTCTCATATGTTGAATGTCATATTTATATCTACCCTTTTATATGCACCACTATAAATAGAGGCATAGGGATTCATATTGTACACACTTGAACAACACTTGAAACATATTGGGATGAATAAGAAAGCTCTCATCTCTTGTCTCTCTTTATTTCTTTATTGTTCTTGCTTCATGTTTTGATATATTATACTAACTCTTTTAGAATGATTTTACAACATTTATAAATCACATTTCTAAAATAAAAAAAGGCGCCTGGAGCACTAAGCTCCTGTATGAAAAATATAATTTATTAAAAGCAATTATTGAATAATTTATGTAGTTAAGAAAGTGATTATTCCAAAATAATGTAATAAATGGTCAATCAATATTTTAAATGCATTAACTATTCATTATATGTTGTATGCCATTCACAAAATTCACACAATTATGTATTGATAATTGGTCAATTGTCAATTTCGTACATTTTAGTAGATCAAGAGAAATAAAAAAGATCTATTTCTATCTTTATCCATTTATTTTGCCGATTTATGTTGGTTTATTCTTAGCATTAAAATAATGTAATACCTCCGATCAAAATAACTGTCCACTTAGCCTTTTTCACACCATTAAGAAAATATTAATTCCTAAAATAGTTATTTTGACTAAACTACCCTCTATTAATAAGACTCTTACCTATTTATTTCCTTGAGTAAATAGGGGCAAAACTGAAAAATAAATTTAATTCTTTCTTGATTATGTAAGTAAACACTATTTTGAACAAAAATAAAAAAGCTAAGTGGACACTTATTTTGAAATGGAAAATATTCTGACACAAAGACTTTTAGTATTTTATTGATTTTTGTTGGTGCTTTACAAAGTGATTTTTAGATATACGATTTATAAATTGCATTTCAGAAATGCAATTAAATTTGATTTTTAGAATACGATTTAAGTTAACGTCATACACGTATACGTTTTGCATATTCTTAAAAAAATTGAAAAAAAATTCTTCCTTTTTTTTTTTGTAGGAGCGAGTGAGAACTGGAAGACAAAATAACAATTAATTTACTATTGAAAACTAAATATTTGTTGGTTGAACTATGAAATTGTATGGCTTAATTTAGAAGAGAAAATTATAAAACTAAAATTTGTGCTGAGTTGTGTGGAGATAGTAGGCAAAATAATAGAGTGAATGATTAGAATAAAAGAGAGAGAAAGGCGTGGGACCCAGAATTCACTTGTCAAATAAAGGGTGGAGCCTCACACGATTTTTATTGGTTAAACCTCTACCATGGTAAAATTTTTCATTACATGTGTATGTGTTCGCCAAGTGTTACTCAAGTGTCAGCCAATTCACCATGTGTAATTGATAAAAAAAATAAAACATAGGCAAGTTAATATTCTCAAAATTCGTTTGCAAATATTTTCTTCAACACTCATATGCCAAAGAAAAAAAAAATGAAACTTAGGATGCGTTCGGTACAAAGAAAAATATCCGAAAAATATTTTTTAAATTTTCTCATATTCGTTTGGTTAAAATTTTTGAAAAATATTTTCCTTAAATTCCTTAAAAAACGACTTTCCTAATAAAAATAGAAAAAATAAATCTCCGTAAGTGGTATTTCATACTGATTGTCTATTCCCCAACCCCAACCACTACCACCACCCAAACCCCTCGACCACCCCTACCCCCACAACTCACCACCCACCCCACCAACCCCACCTTCCCACCCACGCATCCCAATCACGCTGGGTGCCGTGGTCGAGTGGATATTTTTTGAAAGATATTTTTCACTATAAATTGAACATTGAGAAAATATATATAAATTCACCTAACTGCGTTTCCTTGGAGCCGAGAACAGAAATACCCAAATTTCATCTTCAATTTCACAAAGTAAAAGAAAAATGGGGAAGCCAAAGAAAGAATCAGCAGATAGAAACGAGGAACTACATGCGGCGGCTCGATGTGGGGACCTAACTGCAGTTCAAACGCTCTGTAGCACTAATCCTTTAGCTGTCAACTCTAGAGATAAACACTCTCGTACTCCGTATGCTTTCTTCATCTTTAAACTATGCATTACTTCTGTTCTTTACATGCGTTTGTTTAGATTAATTTAGCCTTCAAATGAAATGGGGTTCCTTAAATTGGATACTTGAACGTTGGAATTTACCTTGGGGGTGCAAATTTATTGCTGCAACATCTAAATTCAAATAATTTGGGAGCTAATTTTGTGGAAACAGCACATTTGCACTATTCTGCATTTGTTTTGATAAATTTAGCCTTAAAAATGGGGTTTCTTGAAATGGAGAGTTGAAGGTGGGAATTTACTATGCGGGTGCAAATTTATTGCCGAAACATCCAAGTTCGGATTGTGGGATTAAAAACAAGCGGTTGAAATATATAATCTTGAAGCTTGTTTTGAGAATAAAAAAAAAAAAATCTTGAAGAGAGATCTTTTTTCCTTTGGGAAGATAGAGGAGAGAAACAATCAACCTATTGATATTGGAAGACCCAACGGATTCTTCCAATGTATCATTTCTGGGTCCAATGGAATTCATAGGTATAGGAAGAAGCCCTATCAAATAGAGATTTTTTCTTTCGACCATATCTTGATTGCTTGCGGCCTGAGAGTTGAGAATATATAGTTGAATAATCTTGCTGACCTGGTTTGATAAATTTAGCCATAAAACGAAATGGGGTTTCTTAAAATGGATAGTTGAAGGTAGGAATTTACTATGGAGGTGCAACGTATTGCTGAAGCATCTAAGTTTTAATTGTAGGATTGAGGAAAAAAAAAGATTGAATAGATAATCTTGAAGCTTTTTGATAATGGGTATTCTAGAAATTCACTGTCGCGAAATATTTTGGTAGCGTATCTTTGTGGCAGCAGTGTGGGGTGCACTCTTTGCTTTCGGCTTGAAAAATTTTAGTTGAAAATTGTCCACCACATCCGTTGTCACAAAAGATTGGTTGCTCTGCATTGTCTGGTTAATAATCTAGGGTTCGCCTCTGGACCATAACCGAGGTTACATGCGAAGAGAAGAACTCCGCATGTTATCTATTTTCGTGTATTATTAGCTAATTTTCAATGGACGTTAGATTATTTGCTTGTCTAGTTCACTGTGAGTTAACTAGAACTACTTATTCCCAACTATTGAGGATGTAAACCCACTTATAAGTTATAATACACTGTTATTTTACCGCATCCAAGCGTGTGGTCAATGAAGTGGGTTGAGAACTATGAGATTTCAGCTTCAATTCCACCACCAGAGTTACCCGGTACCTGTGCAGGTGGAGGTAGCAGGTACCCTTTGGAATTAGTCGACGTGTGCCTCAAGCTAACCCGACACCATGGCTATAAAAAATTAGATTGCTCTTTTAGTTTCTGAGGGGTTTACTTTTCTGTTTCTTATCCCCCCCTCCTGCTGCATTCCTATTGGGACCTAGTACTTTAGTTGTAAAAGGACTTGCTTTTTTAATAGATTTGCTACATTGTTGTTATGCAATCTGGCCTATGATTGATACGCAATCTGGCCTATGGCAGAGGGTAAATGTTATCCTGAATGTATATATTCAACGCTGAGATGATTTATAGATTTCGTCAGAAGATTTTATAGTCTGGCTAAACATTCTAGCTCCTAGCATCGGTATCAGTATTTATTCACATCCGTTGTTACTATAATCAATTTTTATTTACTGGTACCACAATCATTAATTCACCCAGCTATCTGTTCTTAAAACTTAAGTTGTTAGTATTAGGTCACAGTGTATGCCGTTTTACTATTGAACTTCTCCAAGAAACTGAAGGAAGGTCTTAATCTTTCACAACAGTTGCTCATATGTATATGTATTTGTTCTCCTCTAGCATGCTTAAAGCTGTAAGAATCACTTCGAGGGCATGGGACTGGTCAAATTTCTGCTTCCCTTACCTATTGGGATGCTTGTGGTAGTAAATAACATCAAAAGTTTGGTCTTCTATCTTCCTTCATTTATGAGAGACAGCCATGCTTTAGCTCTCAGAATCTTTTTCCCTTGTTACCTGTTATAAGCTAGTTTAGAAGCTCTAAGATAGTCTTGTTAACTCATGTGACTACTTAAGATGTGTTAAGCAGATTGACACTGGACAAGCATACCTCAGTAGATTAACTAGCTATGTAGCTGAAGTAATATGGACAAAAGAGGATATTTCAGAAAGTAATGAGGGATTAAGTTACATTTTAATCCCTCCTATTGTCCAACTTGTTGAGCAACTTAAATTATCAAGTCTATTTATCAGAAAATTATTATCTGATACTCATTGGAGTTGAATCATGTCCTCTTGTGTGCCACCAACGCATTAATGCAATCTGTTGTTACCTTAATTCAGTGAAGATAGTTAATGGTCGATGTGAGAATAACACGGGATGTGTAAGTTCATCCATTCTGGTAATGGAGGACTTTTTTTTCCGGGTATGGAATCTGTTATTTCGGTTAAGTGTTAAAACCATGTGAGTTGGTGAAAATGGTAGCTTATAGAAGCTTGGGATATTTGAGGTAATTAGCGTAAGTTGTTCTTAGGATGGGGACAAGAGCAATTCTACAGAAGCTGGAGATAATTGCAGGCAATAGCAAGCAACGATAGTAAAGAGCTGTGTTTTAGTTTGTGCAAGGGGCATATTTGGTGGCCCAAGGGATGTTGATGATTGGCAAGACTGCTGGGTTGGGAACAGAATTGGGCAATGGGACAAAAGAAGGTAGCAAATAGAAATAGAGAAAATTATTAAGGTATTATTGTGGACCTTATACAGATATCTTTGTCCTTTGAGGAGTGTTACAAAAGCAAAAAAAATATGTAAAATTTTCTTTCTTCATTTTGCATTACTGTTGATTAAAGCTTAAAAACTTTTAACTGAATAATCTGAAGTAAAATGTTAGTATCAAGTGTTACCCGGGGAGATAATCTTGAAGGATATTCATTGACATATGGGAATAACTTCACATGATGGAGTTTAAGCTTAGTCGCTTCACCTGATTATGATTTTAAAAGGAGGGGGGGGGGGGGGGGGGGTGTCGAAGCAAGTGCTTAGGGTGGATATCTTGAGAGGTAAAACTCCAGATGTCAGGGTTTGGCATGACCAAGGAAGTATGGTCAACTTGTGCTGTTATCAATCCTTAAAGGGGATCTTCACTAAGTTTCTCAGTTCAGCCTTTTGCAATTATCACAAGCCTAAGGTCGTGTAATTATCTTTTCTACCTTTAGCACTTGATTTATGAGTGGAATTATCCCTTGTACATCTAAACCAACGTTGTAAATATAGTGTGGCTAATGTTATATATTTCCTGCTTGTAATGCTGAGTTGCTAACTCTCCGCATTATCATACTGTTATGTCAGAAGATCCAGTTCTGAGTCACCAAGAAAATTTTGATTTCTTATTGCTGGCTATGAACAGATTGCTCCCTGGGTAGAAGTTATGCAGTCAAAAGTAAAGGTGTTGTTTGATAGCCTTATGAAGATGTATGCGATAATAGGAAAAAAGAAATATATATTCAAAAGTCAAACAAAATGTTTCATTAGTGAAAAGTGAAATCTGAATAGTACTTGTGTTAGTGGAAGGAAGTAGGTACATAGTGGAATAGTCCACGTGCGTGCAAGCTGGCCTAACACCACCATTATCGGAAAAAAATGAAGTGAAACCCAATTAGTATCTTAAGTAGGTTGAGTAAATTCTTTTTGTCTATACATGAGAAGAAAGGATGGATGCTTTTTGTTTTTACTTTATGATATTACTTCATCTCTGCAAGTCCTCTGTATCTGGTTCCTTTCTCTCCCCAGTCAACACTACTTCACTACCTGACATTTGTGTATTATCTCATTTATCATGTCCTTTTTTCTCTAAAGATAGTTCATTTAACTTCAGCCTCTCTACCCCATAAAGGTAGGGGTAAGGTTTGCGTACCCTCCCCAGATCCCACTTGGGGCATTGGGTAAGTGGTTGTTGTTGTTGTTCATTTAACCTCTTAATCAATGAAAAACTTCTGAAAATGATATTGCCGGGAAGTCATTTTGTGGTTCAGTTTTCAATTTCTTTCGTTCTGAGCCTCTTCCGCCGGATGACTTTCAGTACAATTGTACAACCATAACAGTGCCTGTTTTAGATGTCTCTCTGCTTTTTTTTTTTTTTGGCCCCCCTTCAGAAAAGGTATATCTAGTTTCTTTTCCAGCTCTAAAGTCACTTTGGTCCAGTAATTTCTTGTATCGTTTTGCCTTAATAATGCATTTTAAAATGGACTTTAGGCTCCATCTAGCAGCATGGTCTGGGCATGCCCAAATAGTGGAATATCTCTGCAAAAACAAAGCTGATGTGGGTGCTGCGGCTATGGACGACATGGGTGCTATTCACTTTGCTGCTCAAAAAGGTCATTTGGAAGTTGTTAGACTTCTGGTTAGTTCTGGAGTGTCCGTTAAATCATGCAATCGCAAGGGTATGACTGCCCTTCATTATGCTGCCCAAGGGTCCTACCTGGAACTCATCAAATATTTGTTGAAAAAAGGCGCAAACGTTAACACTAAGAACAAGGCAGGGAAAACCTCCATTGATCTCGCGAGCAATGAAGAAGTCTGCTCCATTTTACGTCAACCTGAAACTGCATCGTCCAAAGCAACTGTAAATCATGGAGAAAACAAGATTGAACCCGAACCAAAGATAGAGAGCTCTGATGGCAAAGGTGCTGCAGCTGAGGAAGGGGAAATTGAGGCTGAGAAAGATGATTCGCTCAAGAGAAAGGGCGATGAAGACGAAACCAGCGAGAAGTCAAAGGAAACAAAGAAGGCGAAAGTTGCATTAAATCATCTTCTAGCCTCAGATGACAACCAGGAAGATGAAGAAAATCTTTGAGCACCTTGAATGGAAGAATAGGCTTCTTTAGCTAACAGTGTTACTGACCTGTAAACTAGCTACTTTACTAGCAGAGTAGTTTACTAAGAGCATCATATAAATATGTACTGTTTCCTTTAAAAGAAGCAGAACCATTATACTATCGTCTTAACTTGAGTTGGTGAATGGAAACTTTGCTTGACTTTGTCATCAATTTTGAATCACTATTGCTCAATAAGAGCCCGGGAAAGCAGATATAGAATTAAAGCGCCTGAAGTCGGTCGTCGTTGCCAAAGTGCCAACTACATATGACTCTCTGTAGGCGGATTCAGATTTTTAACATGATGAGTTTGAGCTTCAAATGTAATATTTGTTGAAACTTTAGTGGGTTTTTACATTTATATTATGCTCCGCATCAATAATCCGCCGATTTGAATGAACATGTTGCCAAAGGATGCGTACTTGCATCAACTTACTATGGAATCTAGCTCCTCCGTCACACCGGAAAGGTACTAATGTTTGCATAACTACATCAAAGGCGAGTCTCAAGTTCAGAAACTTATAAAAAACTAAGCATGGCATCTGCAAAATCTTGGAGAATGGATAGTACGGCAATTTTTGACATAGGTAACAATATATTAATCAGCAGCACAAAGATAGTGTCGTTAAACATATTTACAAGTTACAAAAGATGGAAAAAGAAAAACCATATCATGCACAGCTTACAGGGATTCTATGACTTCTATGATTGATTCAGCTTCATCAAAATACTTTTCTTTACACCAAAAGTGAATAACAAAATACAATTCATCTTAATGTTTTGTAATGAGCTGCATCTATCTTCCAAACACCTTTCATTTCTGTTTTTTCATATCGTCCACCAAATGCTGTTAAGAAAAAATTCACCGTGTTTTGTGTCAAACCGCCACTTGCATTGTCCAAGCAACTCAACAATTCCTTTGTAGTTCTAGGCATACACCATTGAGTCCAACCATGCTAAGAAACAACTGCCGTCATTGATCAGAGATCCCACAATGTAAAAATAGATGACTGCTTACTCTCTACTCTAGCTTTAAACAAATAACATTTGGAGCACATATCCAGAGTAAGACAAGCTTGCTTAGCCATCAACTAATTGAAAAGAACCATCTTATAAGGAATTTTAGCTAGCGTTTGGCCATAGATTTTGAATCAGATTTTGAAAATTTATCTTCAAAATATTTTCAAGTTCCAAAAACTAGCACAAACCAATTTTTGGAAAAAAAATTCACTTTCACTCAAAAAACTTCAAACTTTTTCCAAGTAAAATGCATGTCCAAACACAACTTCAAAAACTCGAATTTTCTCGTTTCAAGTTTCAACTTCAAAATCTATGGCCAAAGGGGAGCTTAGTTTTCAGATTTGTTTCCAAAGCCACAAGTTGCCTTGGCCTCCATTAAAAAAAAGAATATCATAACAGTTTTTACTGTGAAGTTTTTTTGTTGCATCAATGAATCTTCACTATTATTTGTTCGTTAAAACAATTCTAGATGTTTGAAAAATTCAACAACTCTCCCTGTATATCTATCATTCAGTAACCTTCTGAAGCTTAGATTTCGTTCTTGTTGCCCCTGACTGAACTGCCTTTATTATAACACCAAGGAGAAAAGTAAAAATTATACAAATATAGGAAGAGATCCTTTAATAGAACATTTTCCAGCCAATTGTCACTCTAAAGGATTCTTCAACTATCAACATTAGTAAAATCTGTATTAGCAACAAAAAGTTGTCATTAATTCCTGATGGTTCTTCAAATGTTCACCCCAAATGAAGTTTTTACTGGTTTAATACACTATTGGCAGATAGTATAATACCGATTGTTCAAGTTCTTTTTGGTCAAGCTGTTGTAACTAACTTATTTTGGAAACTTCTAATAAAAAGTATTTTGAAGAATAGCAGTTTGTATCTGGCTATAGAACATTTAAGATGTTTGTTTGTTGGTAATTTGTGCATAGTTAGGTAAATGTTGCTCCTCTTTCGACAAGATTAATATTCTCAGAATAAATATCAGCCACTAGGGGATAGTCTTCCCGATTGAAACTCAAGGAAAGACATGAAAAAAGAACCTAGTGGTTTTTAAATGTAGCTTATGTATTTTTGTTAAGTACTGATGTTAAATCATCTAAACAGCACTTGACCGTCCATAAGCACAAAAAAGTTATAGCCGGAATTCTATAAACCAATAAAATTACAATCTTGAATTAGCCGGAATTAACTAAATAACATACAAACAAATTCAGGTGGCATTCTATGAAATTAAGTAGTTTTCTTAAAGATCTCAAAAAATACTTGGGTGAAAAAAATCAAGAAAATGAATTACAGTTACTTAGTGAGCGTGTGGAATTGTGAAATTTGAAAAAAGTATATTTATATTTGTTTTCAAGTTGGAAATAGTGTTTGAGAATTGAAATTGTATTTGGACATGAATATAATTTGAAGTTGTTATTGGTTTTTTTGTAGTGATTGAAGTGAAAATTGCGAAAACAGTTTTTTGGAGTTTTTCAAAATCCAAAAAATTGTAACAATTATGTCCAAAAAGTGAAAACAATCATGGCCAAACTGACCCTTAGTTTCTGAAAATCTCAAAACCCCATTTTTTCTAAATCTTCAACAAACAAAAATCCAATAACTAATTTTTTTCACTTGTTAAAATACATGGAACACATTGTTGGCAAATTCTAGAACTTCAAATAAACAACACGTATTCTTCTATTAAGAAGACTTTTGACAAACTCACATGACCTAAAATAAATGTAATAATACTACTTATATACTCATGAAAAATCTTAATTGGCTGCGTTCAAAAATAAATTACTTAGAAAAAAAAGTAGCAAAAATGGCCTCAGAATTGCAGAATTAACATCAAGGCCAAAAAGGCCATTCAGTCCCGAAAGATGGTGTTTTTTAATAATAGTTCTCCTCACAGGCCAACAAAAATAATTTTTATCTACAAAAATTTGGTTTTAAAAAAAAAAACTCAATTAACATAAATTGATTAAAAAAAATAGGAATGTGATTCTCATGGCCATGACCCAAATAGTAATAGCAGAGATTCTGCTATATAAGGCCATGGAATATGAGAATGCACTTTTCGGATAAATAAATCAACAAAAATGACTTATTTTTTGATTATTTTTACACAATTCGGGTCATACGGGTATTAAATAAAACCCTCCCCAAATTCAAAAGTGAATCATCATTACTAAAATTAATCAAACGATTATAAGATTATAACATCAAACACAAAATTTTCTTTTTTCAGGACTAGTTTATTCTTTTTTTTTTTTTTGGGGGGGGGGGGGGGGGGGGGAAATAGACAAATCTAAGAACCAAAACTGCTAGCTTATTTCTTATTATTTTTACACAATTCGGGTCATAAGGTATTGAATAAAACCCGCCCCAAATTCATTAGTGAATCATAATGACTATGTAATTAAACAAAATCAAACAATTATAAGATTAAAACATCAAACATACAGATTTGAACCACCAAAAAGACGCAATTTATCTGTTTTCAGAACTAATTTCTTTTTTTTTTCTTTTTTTGAGAAAAATACACAAATCTAGGAACCAAAATAGATAAATTTATTAACTTACAATATTACGATAAATAGAAGTGGGAGGTGTAAAACCTGACCTTCTATGGAGGAAAACCCTAATTTTCTGAAGGAGTATAAAGGGGCGATGTGAGGCTTTTATAAAGGGTTCTATATTAATAGCTCTGAAAAATAGGCGTAATTGTGGGCTTTTTTAATCGCATAATATTAGGGGCAATTCGCAGGAATTTCCTTATTTTGGGTGGTCTTTAATTTTTATCCCTCAAATTTATAGTCTTTAATTCTTACCCTTAGCTAAAAATCTCAAGGTTTCGAATTTGAATCCCTGCACTGTTAAAAAATTTTAAAAATTCACAAGATAAAGTTTTGCCTTCAAAACTCAGTCTTGAGGCAGAATTTGCATTTCTGTCTTAAGGTAGAGTTTTGAAGCAAATTTCTTCTTTGCGAATTTTTTTCCAAACCCACAACCTGGGAGTATTAGGCAAAGTGTAAAACTTAAAGACCACCAATTTGAAGGGCAAAAATTAAAGACCACCCCAAATGAAGGATAATCCGCGCAAAAAAAATGTAATTTTTGCCCTTCAAACCTCTTGGTTTCGGGTTCGAACTCCGCTCAGTCTAAAATTAAAAAAAAATTGCAAGGCAAAGTTTTGAAGGCAAAATTCTTTCTTGTGAATCCAAATCTCTACTTTGCAATTTTTTTTTTCTTTTTGCTGAGTTGGGTTCGAACTCAAAACCTCAAAATATTAAATAAAGGACAAAAATTAAAAACCACCGATTTGAGGGACAAAAATTAAAGACCACCCCAAAAGAAGGCCAATGCGCCCAAAAAATTGTAATGTTAGGTCAAGCTTAATGTGGGCCGATGTTTTCAGTTTCCTTTTGAGTATCTTGTAAGTTGTAATCCTAAAGCTGTTTAAAGGGAGAAGTATGCCATATAGCCATTTTTTAACCGCAAATTAAGTTTCGTCGGCGTTCAAAATTATTTAGTACATATTTACTTATTTGTAATGTTCAGAAATAAAATTCTAACAAACATACTTTAGTTAAATTAGGAAAAAACATTTATTTTTTAAATGCACTTCAGTTTTTACATTTAAATATACATTTCAAAGTTCATTTTTTGTTTTCAAACTCTATGATATTGTGTTGACTACGCCTGCTATTAAAGCATCATATTCAATTTAAAATCTCAAAAAACTTCCATCACTAATCATATATAGCAAAAAGCAAAGAAAAAAATAAAATGCATAAGTTACCCTCCAAAATTCCATCACTAATCATTAAAAAAAAAAATATCCCGATGAATCAGTCAAGGAAATACGATTTAATAAACTTAGATCAATGTTTTAAGATACTTTCACTTTATGCACTCTCCTTTGGAAAGACGTTATTTACATTTTGCACTTAAAAAAATAATGATGGTTCTTCCTAAATTAACATAATTCTAATCGATTTTTTATGCCAGCTCCTCAGATAAACAATCAAACACGAGTAAATTTTTTAAAAGCTTGAGAATTTTTAATCTGTTTTTTTTTAAAACAAACCACCTTTTAATTATGTGTTTGTATACGGGTAAAACCGAGGACGCGAGTACGCTCGGTTTCCCGTTGTTATGATTACGCACGGGTGAAGCTCGACCACCTCACCGGGATCGAGGAGCTCGAGGCCGAGCCAGTACGAGGCGATAACGAAAGGATGATCGACTGCCCTTAACAGAAGACCGAAATATCCGCCCTCACCCGGATATTTCGGCGTCAATCCCGACGACGCAGCTGTCACTAGATTTACTTGCTTTATTTAGAATTGTACTAGGTTTGAAATTCCTCTACTATATAAAGGGGAGGCCTCCATTCATGAAAGGGGTTGGCAACACAGAAGAGAAAAAGGATTCATATCAATAATCATTTAAGA
>NC_081342.1:62401090-62581760 GCF_029784015.1 Lycium ferocissimum
CATTGCCGCCCCAAGATCTTTTTTATGTGCTTTTCGTACTAACTTTGGATTACTTATTTGTTAGACCCTCGCCTCTTAGACATGTTTTAGATTGTAGTCCTCTATGATGACTTTTGGATTGGGGATTGTAATAGTTAGAACTTCCGCACTAATTTCAGATTTATGGCATGACTTATTTTGTTCTTTTGATATTTGGAACGAGTAATATTGTTTAGCTTTGTTAATATAAACGGATTGAATGATTGTGGTCTTACGTCCTGTTCGCCCACCAGACTTAGACGTGACGCTAACAGGCGGGTCGGGTCGTGATAAAGATTATCTTTTTGAATGGAGCAAAATGGTAAAAGAAATGACTTTTTAATATTCAATAGTAAATTCAAAGCAAAATATTGTTACCATAGTTACATTCACATATTTATATAATAATATGATCAAATTGAATCAACACTTAGCGGACCTTTTACTAAATCGTAACTAATACTTAGCTAAACTGATTGAATTAGATCTAAACTTGCTAACTGTAACTCAATTCTATTTAATACTTAAGTAATTGACGCAATTCATGTTAAATTCACTATTTTCGTTTATATTAATTGAATTAGATCTAAACATACTAATTGCTTCTCAATTCTATCTAATTTGTAATTACTTTGCTAAATTGAGACAATTCAATGTCTCATTAAAGTCAATTATGTAGTCACTACTCCGTAATTCACTATTTTCGTTTAAATTGATTGAATTAGATTTAAACTTACTACTTGCTACCCAATTCTATCTATTTACATAGCTAAATTGAGACAATTCGATTTTAAAAACACAAACAAGGCATAAATATCATGAATTGATGCCAATTTGATTGTGAGAATGCAACAAACCTATAGTTTTGCTATTTGATTGAGAAAACACGAGAACTTAGAACGAAATATCATAACGCATACTCATTTGTCTGAGGATAACACGTCAATGTATCTAATACTTTGGATGCAGTGTCAACCCATTATTTCTTAACATAATAAATCAAGTCACTTGGGTGCACAAGATCTGAACTAAAACGAGTTATAACTTTATTATTAACGAGCTCACAATTACCGATCTGGTGAATGTAAAACAACGAGGGAGAATCGCTAACGATCATAGCAGTACAAGTTCGTAATGTAAAAAACCCAAATAAACAACTGCAATTTGATTATGAGAATGCAAAACAAACCAATATTTAGCATTGAATTTCCTATTAAAATTTGAAAAGTCATTTAATTAACCATTTTGCTCTTTCAAAGGGTAAGCTAAAAAAAATTGTTCCAAATAATACCGAATGCTATTGCAGCGAAGTTGGTTATAGTCTTCCTTTAGAACCTTAGGTATCGAGTTCGAGTTCGCGCGTTTGTTTAAAAATCTTTTTTCCCACTCTCTAGATTATCAAAAATACCTAAAAAGCATTTCCGTTCCATGAAAATGTCGAATGCAATTACAACACAATTCGTCAAGGTCCGCGTTTAGAATCCTTATGTCACGGGTTCGAGTCCAGATGCACGCATTTTGGCTAAAAACAATTTTTTTCATTTTTTTCGTTCACTTAGATGATCGCCAAACTTACACAAATCAAGTACCAATGTACTTCTATCCTTTTGAACACAAATAATTACCAATAATAAATGCATACCCCTCAAATGGATACTACATGAAAATAAAATGTAATTACGGAACGGCAAGTCATTACAATAAACATAATACACATTTTGTTATATTAAGATGGCACGTTACACATTTGCTAATAATATCTCCTCTTCGAAACCCACCGGCAAATTAAGTCAATGTTTCGACATCTACCAAACAATTCTCACAGGTAATGTCAAGTTCGTTAAAACCAAGTACAACGTTTATGTCCCGTTGCGACCAGTGACTGTCTATTACTCCACCTCACATAGTCTGGTCCTGCGCACCTTCCAAAAATTAGGCTCGCCAAGTACGAATCTCATTGCAAAACGAAACATTATCATATGACCTCTTCCTCCCGGCTCATGCCATATTTTCCGAAAATTTGTTAGTGCATCCTCGGCCTATTCCAGCCTTAACAAGGCAATACCATAAATAGATATTGCTCCCATTAACACCGGCTTCAAGCCAAAGCCCGTGGAGTGCTTGGCCACTGGAGATCTGAGGAAAATCTATAAATTCCGTATATAAGTATACCCCAGTGAAAAACCTCTGATGCAACCACTATAAAAATCCAACAGCATGCATATCTTGAACTTGTGATAATTTGAAACAAAGATAATGCAAAACCTAGGCTCTTTTCGAAGACTGGGGAAAATATCATCTCCCTGGAGGGCTTGCTGTTACACCCCGTATCTTCAAAGAAGCACTTATCAAATTTGAAACATAAGTACGTTGAGTTATGGTTAAGTAAAACCACTTTGGAATATAAGGAGCAAGCATTATTAAGTATTTTTAATGATGTAAGGATGTATATAAGGTATACCAATGTTTTATAAGGAAATGAGTGGAAGAAATGGAGTAGTACAACTTTTTTGAGAAAGTACTGGTAAAGTTTCGTGGCAAAAATTTTGGTCCAACTTGAGGGAAGGATATCTCTTAGCATATAAAGTGTTTTAAGTTGTTTCAAAAGCCTAAAATGAAGTTTGTCGAGTCTAGTTTCCAACGCAATAAACTTCTTATCTATAGGACATCAAAGTAGAGAATTATGGACGTTAAAAGTTTAGTGGACAAAGCAGAAATGCGTGCTACAAAGACGTGCTACAGTGACCCGACCCGAATTTGAAACTTATAAAAGGGGACAAAACCCCATTTTTTCACCAAAAAAAAAAAATCAGATTGAGAGCAAAGAACACTAAGGGCAATATAGTCATAAAAAAAGTGAGGGTCCGAGTGATTTTCAAGTGGCGAAGCTAATCAGTCTTGATACCGCATGGTCGTGATTCTAGAATTGTCTTGCGTTGATTTGGCTTCGATTCAAGGTGGAATCTTGAAGATATTATCGTTTGGACAAGAAAAAGGTATCAATCTTTCTCTTTTGGTATTATTTAAGGCTTATTCTCGGAGACAAAGTCGTTAAATAATTGTGTAGTAAGTTGATTAGTTATGGAAGTTGAAAAACAGCGTGTGGGCTATTTTATATGCATATTTGTGTTGGAAATGTTTTTATTGATGTTGGTATTGTTGTTGTTGTTGTTGGTGATTGCTGAATTGAGATTTCAGGCTAGGCATATAAACAAGGAAGATGCTGCCCGATTTTCGGCAAGATATAAAATAGTTTGATTTGAAAACTTAGTACAAGTACACAACAATGAGTCTAACGATAGTGTGAATCCTCTTAAATGTAGACTTGCGAGCTTGGACGAATAAGTGTAGATAATTGGAGACTGAACAGGTATGTAAAGTTACCTTTCTACATAAACTGAGCGAACAACGAACATATATGACTCCAAGGAACTCTAGTTCTCAATATTGCTTGACATGATAGTTGTCTTTGATTCTCCAGTGTTGGTTCATTCACATTATTCTATTGAGTCTCGGGTAATGATTTATTTTGTACATGATTGCTCCTAATATTCCATTCGTGCACATGGTCATTGTTTCACTTCATCGAGTCCCTCACTAGAGGGCCAGGTACGGTATATATATGATTACTTCACTGAGTCCCTCACTGGAGGGCCGGGTACGGTATATATATATGATTATTTCACCAAGTCTCTCACTAGAGGACCGGGTACGGTATATATATGATTATTTCACCGAGTCCCTCACTAGAGAGCCGGGTACCGTATATATGTATATGACTTCATTCACCGAGTCCCATAATAGGCCGGGTACGGTATATTATATATGTGCATGACTCTTATCTCATAAGGCACAGATGCATTGGTATCTTGATTATCATACTCGTCTCCTGTCATCTTTTACTCAGTCACGATCTTCTTTATTGTACTTCATGCTTTACATACTCGCACATTTTCCGTACCGACCCCTTTCTTCGGGGGGGGCGCGTTTCATGCCCGCAGTACAGATACCCGCTTGGTGATCCTCCACCTTTAGGACCGCCACTACCGCTTGGAGAGCTCCATTGTTCCGGAGCTTGAGTCATTTTGGTACAGATCCTTTTGATATCGATTTATGCATATTCAGGGGTACGGCAAGGCCCTGTACCGCCAGGTTTTACTGTTATACTCGTAGAGGTCTGTAGACATATGTTTGGGTTGTGTATATATGCTTTGGTCAGCTATATCGATGTAATTCATTTTGGATGTCCCCGTGTATAGTAGCAGCCTAGTCGGCTTGCATATTTGTTATGTTTTGGTTAGATATGGCTTCTCAGGAGACAGGTTCTTTTTTATGTATGACATGATGCGTTGACAAAGATGCTTTTACAGTTTGCCATATTGTTTCCAACTCCAGTCTGACTATATCTAGCAGGTTCGTATACGGGTGTCCAGCTCGAGCACTAGTCATGGCCCATCGGTTTGGGTCGTGACAAAAGTGGTATCAGAGCAGTTCATCCTAGGGATTGTCTACAGACCGTGTCCGGTAGAGTCCTGTTTACGGGTGTGAAGCCGACCATACTTATAAACAGGAGGCTGCAGGGCATTTAGGAATCATTGACCTTTCTTTCTAGCTCAGATCGTGCGATAGAGCCAGAATCTAGGAAAGATCGCTTTTGACCCTTTTTCCTGTAGGTAAGTGCAGACTAACAAAAATGAAGAGATCAGCCTCAGACAGTGGGGGTGCTAAGAAAGCCCCCAGAGTAGATCCAGGCCCTGTGCTCCGTGACCTGCCAGAGGAGCCCTCGCTTATTCCATTGAGATTGATCCCTTGGAGGACCCCTCAGAGAATAGTTATGACACGGATATGTCTAAGGATTCGTCTGGGACGCCGGAGGAGGAGATTGCCGAGGCAGTACCAGCTGCTCCTGTGGTAGAGCACTACGTCAGACCAGCTACTCCGGTGAGTGTTACGGATTACTCTAACCCTTTATCCTGGGCGTCGGTAAACCAGGAGTTGCCTGATTATCCATACCCTTCAGACCCAGATGAGAGAGATAATGAAGGCCAGACGAGCAAATGGTGCCGATGGTAGGAAAATCCTGATGAAGAGCACACTTCGCTTTATAGCCCACCGGATCAGGCTAAGGACCGATCGGCTACAGGTATATGAGACTTTATTGGAATTTTCTATGTGTGTGCATTTACCGCAGGTTACTATTTAATAGCGACTAGTGGAAATCCTAAAGGGACCGATAACCAAGTATTTATGAGTAACTATAATTAAGGTGTTGTCGCCACCATTGGGAATCATGAAATCTAGAATGGAAGTTAGTCGTACACACAGAGGAAAGGTGAATATTGAGGATTTAAAAGGCCAAAATAGTATGTGTGCAGTCGGAAGAGTAAGAGATCCTTTCTAATTCGGAGGGAGATGCATTTCGAGAATATTTTGGAATCTATTAAAAACTTCAACTTGCTCTAGATTATGTGATGAAGGTCATGCAGTAAGGTGTGTGCGATCATACCATCACTAGCGCACCGGATTTCACTAGAGTTTCAAGGTTAAGCGTGCTGGGGTAAGAGAAATACTAGGATGGGTGACCCTCTGGGAAGTGTACTAAGAGTCCTACAAAGTCAGACATAAGAGACGGATGAGAAGCTAGAGTAACCTAAGGGAAATTGGAGTATGCAGAGTGGTTGGAAACCCTAAAAGATTGCGAAGGATGAGGCGGACTAGATCGGCAAAGAGAAAGAAGGTGCATCACAGCTCTAGAATTAGGAAAAGTTCGAATAGTATTTGGAAATACTTTGTAAGCAAGGCGTTAGTAAATATATATGTATGTGTATGACATCCCATATGTGGCTGCGCCAACCGATATGTGTGTCCCAGCAACTGACGTTGCTATATACTGAAGGCATTAATCGAACAGGGTAATGAAGTTCAAGTGAAAAAAGCGGTACAAATATTACAAGGTAAGTTGATGTTATTTTCACTACACGTTAGAGTTGGAAAGTCCTAATGCAATAACATCAGGGAAAGGAAGAAAGTGAGTATGTAGAAACTAAAGAGATTAGAATGTCTTGAGAAAAGGAAAAAGTGTAAGAAACGAGGGTGAGTGAAGCTTCCAAGAGAGACGACGGGCAAGGCAAGGGACTATTTGGATAAAATTCGAAGGTAGGCATGCGAAAGGGATAAAGTATGGTAGTATGAAACAAAAGATGAATGTGCGGGGTCAGAAAATAGACTTCGATAAGTGGGACTAAAGAATAGTAACCACAAATAGGGATGTGAAGTAAGAGAGAGAATGATCAGGCCTTGCAACGATACTAAGAGATTTCCAGCTCTCGAGAGGTATATAAAGGGATAAATGTGTAGTCATACTAACATGGTTGCCTCGAAAACGAAAAAGCTTTCCTAAAAGATGATTAAGAATAGAACGGATTTGCACATTTAAAGGAGTATTTCACGAACTTCAGGGTCAATACTATAAAATAACAAGTGGAGAAGGGCGCTCGAGGAGGAAGGAACTCAAGGAAGGTTTGAGGGTTAAAGTAGGAAAGGTACACTAATGAGCTAGTCAAAAGGAGAGGAGAGAAGGAGAAGGGAAGAAAAGAAAAATTGAGCAATCACCCAGGGATTAGCGAGAGGATAATAAACTAACAAAGCTAATCGGGAGGTAATACATCAATGACATAGGATGAGGATAAGGAATATCGAGATTCGATTATGAAGGAAATAGAAAGATGTATGGGAAATACTCATAAGTATGGACTAGCCTTGGCGGTAGGAAGGAGAAGAAAGAAGAGAGTATATTTGCAAGGATTTCACGACACGAACAAGAAGTGGCAAAACACTAGAAGAACTAGAACGTATAAGTAGGATGCAAATAAGTAGTCAAGGAAAATTTCGGATAAGTAAGCTAAGAGAATAAAAGGATTAATAGTGGAAGTGGAAGAGAGTAGCATATTAACTCTCAATGATATATTGTAGACGTAAAGTGAAACCGGAAACTCAGAGTAAGAAGAATTTCAGTGATAATAGTTGTGGAGGAAGACGAGGGACAAAAGGAGCAAGGTGTGACTAAACGTTCCGTAAAATATTTTGATGGGTTCCAATGTCCCCATTAACCTATGGATTCGGGAAAATGTTCAGTCACAAAAGGTAGAAGTAGAAGGGCCTTAAAGAAGGTAGCGAGAATGGATCGGTAATGCATAAACGCTTCGTTTAAATGCAAAGCCCTCGACTAGCAGAAAGGAAAATAAGTCAAGCTATACGATGAGAGAACTCCAGTATTATAAGGGACCAAAGAGAATTGACGGATCGTTAGGGTCGGCCAATGACTACCGATACTCGGGAGTTATTAGTGTGTAAGAACACCCTTAAAAGGGGGGAGAGCAGATCTAATTCTGAAATGAGGTATAACATTGTCAAAATTCCAAGGAAAGAAAGATGTTAGCTTAAAGAGGCCAAAATTCGGGACGTGGTGGCATATCAAGAATGCATTAAGAGGGAGCAGAAATAAATTAAAGATAAGCATACCACAATGCAGGTATGAAAAGGAATTAAAATGGATCAAGAGAATACTTCATGCGGGCGTGAGATATGATATTTCTAGACCAGGGAAATTTGTGCCGCATCTAAATAGGCAGCGACATATCCTAAAGAGTAATAAGGAGAGTAAGAAAGGTCTACAAGCTAACTACAAAGAGAATGACGAAATGGATGATGAGTACAAAGGACACTTTGGGTTACAACAGAAGAAAATCTTGATATTAAAGGAAAAATATGAGAATCTTAACAAAAGGAGTAACCATAAGCGGTGTGGTGATCTCTAAGAGAGGAAGAACGATGTGGGTGCAGCTAGAAGTGCAGCAACATCACCAGAAATTAGAAAGTATATCACGAGTCCCTAACCATACTGAGTATAAGGGTATGTATTATAGAATTATATGAACCATCAGCGTAAGGTTATGCCCCGCAGATGGCAACGGACACACCGGAAAGCCAACAAGGAACGACAGCTAACTAAGTAATCATAGGAACAAGAAAGTCAAGGGTGAGTATACCATACTGATGTTAGAAAAGAAGCTGTGGTAAAGTGAGAATTTCCCTAACTTTATAATTATAAGTTATATTGCAAGATTTGAGGCAAAGGAATTAAAGGGAGAGTTTTGACAAGAACTCGAAGATATTGTGAGCTATAGACCAGTTCGAACTATGATTATTGGTTCATCGCAATATATAATCCTGCTACAAGGAATAATAAGGATGGTGATGGAACATTAGGAATGTACGTAATTAAGAAATTGTATTGAGGATATGGGTATAACTGATCATGGAAAGGAATTAAGACGGATGGTTGAAGAAACATAACCGTTAAGAGTAAGGATTTGTCAGTAGCAGAGTACCGCTGAACAAGCAACTGGATGTTAGTATAAGAAATGAGGAACGAAGAGGAAAGACACTCACAGGACGGCGAGTAACCGTGGCATGGCTAGTTAAACCACAAGAATGGAGACAGAATGAGAACGGAATACTAGTTGACTTGTGACTATATATATGTGAGGATTGAGGACTGCAGGACTCACGATCGGCGCACTACAACATTCGAGGACGAATGTTTTTAAGGGGGAAGGATGTTACACCCCGTATCTTTGAAGAAGCACTTATCAAATTTGAAACATAAGTACGTTGAGTTATGGTTAAGTAAAACCACTTTGGAATATAAGGAGCAAGCATATTAAGTATATTTAATGAGTAAAGGATGTACATAAGGTATAACGGAAGGTTTTATAAGGAAATGAGTGAAAGAAATGGAGTAGTACGACTTTGGAGAAAGGATGGGTAAGGTTTCGTATAAAAATTTTGGTCCAATTTGAGGGAAGGATAACTCTTAGCATATGAAGTGTTTTAAGTTGTTTCAATAGCCTAAAATGAATTTCGTCGAGTCTAGTTTCCAACGCAACAAACTGCTCGTCGATAGGACATCGGAGTAGAGAATTATGGACGTTACAAGTTTGGCTGACAAAGCAGAAACGCGTGCTACAAGAATGCGGCCACAAGATCTTGCCACGATTGACCGACCCGAATTTGAAACTTATAAAAGGGGAAAAACCCATTTTTTTTTCACCAAAAAAACAAATCAGATTGAGAGCAGCAACACTAAGGGCAATTTCGTCATAAAAAAAGTGAGGGTTTGAGTGATTTTCAAGTGGCGAAGCGTTAATCAAGCCCGGATAACGCATGGTTGTGATTCTAGAATTGTCTTGCGTTGGATTTGGCTTGGATTCAAGGTGGAATCTTGAAGATATTATTGTTTGGACAAGAAAAAGGTATGAATCTTTCTCTTTTGGTATTATTTAAGGCTTATTCTCGGAGACAAAGTCGTTAAATAATTGTGTAGTAAGTTGATTAGTTATGAAAGTTGGAAAACAGCGTGTGGGATGTTTTATGATGCATATTTGTGTTGGAAATGTTTTTATTGATGTTGGTATTGTTGTTGTTGGTGGTGATTGCTGAATTGAGATTTCGGGCTAGGCATATAAACAGGGAAGATGCTGCCCGATTTTCGGCAAGATATAAAATAGTTTGATTTGAAAACTTAGTACAAATATACAACAATGAGTTTAACGATAGTGTGAATCCTCTTAAATGTAGACTTGCGAGCTCGGACGAATAAGTGTAGATAATTGGAGGCTGAACAGGTATGTACAGTTACCTTTCTTCTTTTTTTTTCTTTTTTTTTTTTTTTTTTTTGCATGGATTACATAAACTGAGCGAACAACGAACATATATGACTCCAAGGAACTCTAGTTCTCAATAGTGCTTGACATGATAGTTGTCTTTGAATCTCCAGTGTTGGTTCATTCAAATTATTCTATTGAGTCTCAGGTGATGATTTATTTTGTACATGATTTCTCCCAATATTCTATTCGTGCATATGGTCATTGTTTCACTTCACCGAGTCCCTCACTAGAGGGCTGTACTACGGTATATATATAATTACTTCACCGAGTCCCTCACTAGAGGGCCGGGTACGGTGTATATATAATTACTTCACCGAGTCCCTCACTAGAGGGCCGGGTACGGTATATATATGATTATTTCACCGAGTCCCTCACTAGAGGGCCGGTACGGTATATATATGATTATTTCACCGAGTCCCTCACTAGAGGCCGGGTACGGTATATATGTATATGACTTCATTCACCGAGTCCCATAATGGGCCGGGTACGGTATATTATATATATGCATGACTCTTATCTCATAAGGCACAGATGCATTGGTATCTTGATTATCATACTCATCTCCGGTCATCTTTTACTCAGTCATGATCTTCTTTATTGTACTTCATGCTTTACATACTCAGTACATTTTCCGTACTGACCCCCTTTCTTCGGGGGCTGCGTTTCATGCCCGCAGGTACAGATACTCAGTTTGGTGATCCTCCAGCTTAGGACTGCTACTCAGCTACTTGGAGAGGTCCATTGTTTCGGAGCTTGAGTCATTTTGGTACAAATCCTTTTGATACCGACTTATGCATATTCAGGGGTACGGCGAGTCCCTGTACATCCATGTTTCACTGTTATACTCGTAGAGGTCTGTAGACATATGTTTGGGTTGTGTATATATGCTTTGGTCAGCTATATTGATGTAATTCGTTTTGGATGTCCCCATGTATAGTGGCAGCCTTGTCGGCTTGCATATTTGTTATGCTTTGGTTAGCTGTGGCTTCTCAGGAGACAGGTTCTTTTTGATGTATGACATGATGCGTTGATAGCATGCTTTTACAGTTTGTCATATTGTTTCCAGTTCCAGTCTGATTATATCTAGCAGGTTCGTATACGGGTGTCCAGCTCGGGCACTAGTCATGGCCCATCGGTTTGGGTCGTGACACTTGCACCTGCAGTTAGGTTATTTTATACATTATAAAATTAATATATGTAATATAAATGCATAATTTCGTATGTCATACTTACACTACAGAAATAGATGATACATCCCTTCTTGATTCACCTTCACCCACGGCCTTAAGAAGTATGACTTCTACAAGTTCCTCCGAAAGAGTTGAGAAATAATTTCTCTCCATAGTGTGGTGATTTATGTTGAATTTTTTCGTATGCAACAAACAGTGTGTTTGCTTTATTTTATAGGGAAAATGGGAAAGTTGAATTAGTTGTGTATTTAATGCTCATACATTGAAGGGTCGCCTCGTTTTAGCCATTTAAATTAAAGTTCATACTAGTGGATGATTACACACTAGCCATTTAATGCTATACACTAATTCAAAGGTGAAATCATATATTATTTCTTAACATAACACAGTAATTATGTAAGCCATAGGAAATTTTTTAACGAACACTAACATTGGATGTGATAAAAACCAGCACAAATCATGAAAAATATTGAATGTCATGAATTAATTCCAATTTGATTATGAGAATGCAACAAACCATGATTTGGCGTTGAATTTCCTATTAAATTTTGAAAAGTCATTTATTTAACCATTTTACTTTATTCAAAGGATAACATAAAAGGATTTTTGTTCCAAAGAATACCGAATGCTATTGCAACGAAATTGGTTAGAGTCATCCTTTAGAACCTTAGGTACCGAGTTCAAGTCTGGGTGCGCACGTTTCTTTAAAAATATTTTTTCTTTTCCCACTTAGATGATCAAAATATCGGTTAAAAGCATTTCTGTTCCATGAACTGTCGAATGCTATTGCAGCACAATTGGTCAAGATCCTCATTTAGAACCCTTAGGTCCCGAGTTCGAGTTCCGCTGCGCGTTTTTAGGCTGAAAATATTTTTGTAATTTTGTCTTTCACTTAGATGATCGTCAAACTTAAACAAACCAAGTACCAAATTAATTTAAATCTTTTGAACACCAAAACTCACCTGGTTTTGCTATTTGATTGAGAAAAAACTCAAACTTAGAACGAAATGCTACATTAGATCTAAACTTGCTAACTGTTACTCAATTCTATTTAATACTTAACTAATTGAAGCAATTCATGTTAAAATCACTATTTTCGTTTAAATTGATTGAATTAAATCTAAACTTACTAATTGCCACTCAATTCTATCCAATTAATTAGCTAAATTGAGACAATTCAATGTCTAATTTAAAGTCAACCACAGTGTGGACTACTTATATATGTAGCGTTACATTTGAATTTGACGATTTAGCTTTGAATGTAGTTAGTGAGAAGCTAATTTTGGTTTTTGCAAGTCTGTGACTGTCTGAACAGACTAGTCTAATCGACGATGAATGTCGAATTACTTAACAATTATTAAAGTTATACTTATCGGAAGAATATATTTATTATGGATTTGTTATATTTTATTATTAATTATGCTTTGGAAATCTAAATTTAAATATTAGTTTTTCTTGTCAAAATTAATGGGTTATGTAATAACTTGACACGTCTATTGAGAAGCCAAAAATAGAATGCAAAAGAAGTGACAGCTATTAAAAGTAATCACAAATACTTTACTTTATATTTATAACATTATTTAAAAGTGGTATCAAAATTTATTTTATGTCAAACTTAGCTCTGATACCACTTTTATTCTCACTTTACTTGCGTATTTTGGCAAATTAAAAAGTTTTATTGTTTCCCTCAAATATAAAAAAGACATATAAGGCAAAATTCCCTAAAATGAGTTTTCTCGCTTAGAAAGTCAGCTAAAAGAAAAATAATATCACTTGGATCCGAATATTGAAGTAAGATGGAGTTAGATTGTGCCGGACTTGACATCATTACGTCTCTATCACCTTAATATGAGTGGGTGTCGGATTTTGTGTTAGATTTTGAGGGAAAAATTTAGAGGGACATACCAATTTACGGAGCCATTTTTTATTAATGGTAAAGTGGGCACGTGTTATGCCACTTAGAAAGTTGGGTAAAAGAAAGAGAATGTCGCTTGGATCCAAATACTTAAGTTATCTTAGGGAGTCGGATTGTGCCAGACTTGACATTATCACATCTCTATCACCTTTTATATGAGAGGTTGTCGGATTGTGTATTACAGTAGGAAAATGCAAAGCCACTCCATCTTGCTCATAATATTCTCAATAAATGAGAAATAAGCAAGCAGTTTTAAAGATCATAATAGCTTTACTAGTTTAGTTTTGTGTAGTATGCACCAGCAAAGGGTGGACCCCATCACCTGCTGCTGAATATTTTTCAGGTGCTAGTAGCCAACCCTTGCCTTTTACATAAGAGGCTGTCAGATTGTGTATTAGAGGCTAATAAACAAGCCGCTCTAAAAATTTACTTCGCAGTGGATACCTACAACGTGATATTCTTGTGCGTCCGAGTTTCACCACTTTTAGTTGCTTACTTCGCAGTGAATACCTGCAACGTGATATCCACGTGTGTCTGAGTTTCACTTCCTTTAGTTGCTTACTTCGTAGTGGATACCTATAACGTGATGTATCCAAATTGTAGATCAGTGGTTGTCATATATTTTTAACGTAATCTACTTTGATTTGCTGAGAAGTTTAACCGAAAATAAAAAATAAAAAAAAAGGAGGTGGTATCAGAGCTCTTGGCTGTTTGGGATTTAACAATTAGCAATTTTTTATTTAATTTGATACATTTAAAAAGAAATAGATGTAACAAGTAGTCAATAATATGGTTGACTTTAATTGAAACATGGAATCATCTCAATTAGTTAAGTATTGAATAAATTGAGTAGCAATTAGCAAGTTAGCAAGTTTAGATATAATTCGATCAATTGAAACAAAAATAGTGAATTTAACAAGTAGTGAACAACAAGGTTGACTTTAATTCAAATAATGAATTATCTCCAATTAACTAAGTATTAGTTAAGATTTAGTAAAAAGTTTGCTAAGTATGTTTGAGTAACAATTAACATATATTGATTTAACTCAAAAAAAAATTATAAAAAAAAAAACTAGTCAACACTATAGTTGACTTTGATTGAAACATTGAATCGCTAATGACAAAGTTCGTAACATAAAAAATCAAAACAAAGCGTGAATATCATAAATTGCTGCCTATTTGATTATGAGAATGCAACAAACCTATAATTTCTCATTCAATTTCCTATTAAATATTGAAAAGTCATTTAACTTACTATTTCCTCTGTTCGAACGAGAAGGTAAAACTATTTCTGTTCCAAGAAGTAACGAATGCTATTGCAACGAAAATGGTATGCGCCTCTCTTTAGAACCCATAGGTCCCGAGTTCGAGCCTAGGCACGCTCAAAATTTTTTTCCTCAAGTTACAACCTTATTTTTTTCTAGACTCACAACTACACCCTATGAACTAGGCTATAATAGTAACAAGGAAGTGGATAATTATTATAATAATAAATTTTTGGAGGGAAACATAATATTGTGGAGGGAAACAAGATATTTTTTTAGACTTCATCCTTTTCCCCTCTATATAAGTTCACTCATGGGATATAAAAAAACCTTTAAGTGGTCATGAAACCCCAAAGCGAGGTGACTTCCATTGAAATGGGACCTTCAGATTTCACAGTGGTTATGTCCAAATCATACATACAGACTGGTGATGTGGTATTTTTCTTTGTTTTTTCAAGTTATAGTATCAAATAATCATGCTTTAGTTTTCAAATGCAACTTTATTAATACCATTATTTTTTCTTGATAAATAGTACGTGCTGATGCATATATTGAAATGTCTTTCGTCTGACCAAAAAAGCGCCTTTTAGCCACGGTTTTTTAGCCACGGTTCCAAAAACCGTGGCAAAACTAACCAAAAAATGATAAATTTTCTACGGTGTTAGAATCGATGGCAAAATTTCGTGGGCAAATAAGGCGGGTACTAAATTTCACTCCCACCCTTTATTTTCATTTCCCCCCATTTATTTTTCTTTTGGTGTTTATTAGTTTTCTCTTTCAAGAAAAGCTCTTTCCACCCAAGAACTTCACCCAAAATTCGTACTCCACCAAAAATTCATTCGATTGCTTCATGAAAATTCAACTGATTCACCGTGCATAGCTTCGAATAGTAGCGAAAAATTGTAGAATCACTTCTTCCAGGTAACAAATGTTTGAAAGTGGTAAATTTTTTTGTTCAATCTTCAATGGGTTCCTTTTAGGGTTTCGTTTTGTGCAAAATCTGAAAGTTTTTAGGGAAAGGAACAATTTTGGAAAGAAAATTCCCTATGCATGAAAGAAATTTGGCTTTGGTCGCTTGTGTTCGTGAGTTTTACTTTGAGGTACTTTTGTGTGTGGAATTGATTTTGTGATTTTTGATTAATAAAACTACCACTACTGGGAGCGAAGCATCTATATGTAACACCAACTATGGATTAAGTGTAACTCTGTTTTCATAACTCAATTTCAATGGATTTAAACTATAGGCAAGTGTAGCCCATGTTGAAACTGTTCGAGAAGTGAGTCGAGAAAGTGTGACTTTATTATGGTATTAGATAATTAGAAGAAGCTATTCGACTATTCGATCACAGATTTATATTAGCTACTGAGTCTTTGCCGAACTTTGAGTAAGTGCTATGCGATGGTGACACAATAGAACTAGTGATAGACCATAAACCTTAATTATGAACATTATTATAAGGAGTTCAAATTGTCAAAATGGAATAAAAATTGATTTTTTCTTATTTTCCTCACTTAGCGAGGTATTTAGCATCGAGAGATTTGCTTATTAAAAGTATCATGTCTTATATGTTCATGCAAGTCATGAATGAAGAAATTTTGTGTTAAATGGGTTATTTGAATTGCAACCCTGCAGTTAAATGAAATGCCGGAGAGAATTCCTAGCGCTATGTGTTATAATATGCGATTCTACTGTTGTCTAGCTATTGTTATTAATTAATTCTACTGTTGATCTGTATACCTAGTATGAATGCAGCATATTTATTCATATTTCACAAGAGCAAACCACTGTTTACTTCTTATTGTTTGCTGGCTGTTCGTCGAGTTTTGGATAGTGATTCGAGAAGTTACGGTTTGAAAGCTATTGGATATTGGTTGCTGGATTTCTTATTCTTAATCTGCTTCTTCTCAACTGGTTAGTATCGCATCGATGTAATATCAGTTCCTTTGTTGTAGTTTTCGGCCTTAGTTTACGCATTTGATATCATTTGAATGCTCCCTAAATTTCTTTAGTTTCTCATCAAATCTTTAAGAATTAGAAATCCTGCCTATATGAAAAATAAACTAAACTCATTTGGTTCGTCCAGTCTGTGCTTGATTGATGAATGGAATTCTCTTCGAAGTAATGTCCATGTAGGGTCATCTCTGGTGTGTACTGAGTTGGGTATCAGGTCTTGTGTGATGTGTAAAAATGCTTATGTAATATTTTTGTGTGCAAGAAGTTTAGGTTGGAGGTGAAAATTGAGCTATTGATGTTAGTTGTTCACTTAAACTCAACTATTTTGTATTGTATAGAAGAAGGCAAACATTACCATGAATGAATTGTTTTTCCTTCTCTCTTTTTGTTCTTTTTTTTGGTTGTTGAGGGATGCAGATTAGTGCTTTCTAGATTTTAATTTGTGTTAATAGAAATAGGTGTTGTAAAGTTTGATGAAGTTTTTTTCTTTTCCTTGTTGTGCGGGGAAGAGGTGCTTATAAAGGCTCATCAGGGGTGAGTCACTGTTAAAAAGTTAGCTTTTCTTCTTTGGTTAAAACATCTGGTGAGTCTTCTCAAGTGCCAGTAGCTTCCTTTGCTGGTCACTCCCTAGTTAGTACTAATATTGGTTTAATACAGTGGTAGTCACACCCATTTATGCTCTGTATTTGTGCAAGGATTTGACTCATTTAGCTTGAAATTTCTCTTAGCTCATCAAGTTGCATTCTAAGGAAACTGGTTTTAATTGGTGAAATTATCTTCACACAAAATTGTGTCATGGAAATAGAACTAGGACCTGTTAATCTACTTGGCTTGTTTCAGTTTATTCTAGTTGTCCTTTCAGTGTTGTCTTCTCCCTCTTTTCAATAGATTTAAGTAACTTAAAGTTTTGTATCCTTTAAAGTAACCTCTGCATGAAAACTATCATATTCTAGGAGACCATGAAAAGAAAACGCAAGAATTCAGCTCAAGCACTGTTGGAAAGTCTAAGAGGACAGCAAGCTGATAATAATAGCTCAACTTCTCAAAATCTGCAGCAACAAATTAGTCGTGATCAACTTGATGCCCAATATGAGAATGAGAACATAGAAACCCCTACACTCGGTGATGACAACTTAAATTCTTCTTCAAGCTCTAATGAAGCTAACTCACAGCAGAAAGAGAAAGAGGAGCCCTTACTTGTCAATATCAGAGGTTAGAGATAAACTTAATGCAACTGTTGAATTGAAATAATGGAGTTTGATTGGTTGTTTAAAACTGTTATATCTTGGAAGTTTTTCTGTTTGCTTGTTCTTGTTTAGGTATGGAATGTGTGTTTGTGTGTGAAATGAAGACTCTAACTCTTCATCTTATGTTGTTGTTAACAAAAGAATTGAATTCCACTTTCCTGGAAACATAAGAATGCAATTCCGCTTTCTCATTAATGTTGATGATTGCTTGTTAAATGATAGATATTTCGACTGGAGAAATTACAACTCAAAAGATGCAAGCAGATCGAGTTTGGAACTTGGAAAAAAATAAAAAAATTATGGTGGAACTCAACGGGGATGGACAAGGAAGTGATAATGGTTCAAACTTGCTTGTTAGATTTCTTGGCAAACTTTCTCAAAAGTCAATAATTTGTCCAATATCAGTTGAGAGATGGGATAGAATGCCAGACGCAAAAAATCGCCTACAGTGGCAGCTTATTGAGGTAACTATCTTAATTTTTTCAGGTTCAATTAGTATATCTTTTTTCATTAAATATTGATTCATGAATGTAAATTCATTTGAAGGAGAATTTTGAGTTTGATTATGCTGTTGGAATTAAATGGGTGATGCATACTTTACGCGATAGATGGAGGGCCTATAAATATACATTAAGAAATAAAACCTTCTACCCTAACAAAAGTAAGGAAGAGATACTTGCTAATCCTCCGGAATACGTGGATTCTATTGAGTGGGCTGCTTTTGTGCATCACTATCAAGAAGAGAAGATGAAGGTAATTGTTCTTTCATAAAAGTCTAGTTATCTCACTTAATTCATGTCCAATAAAATCAATATATATAATTAATTAAATTGATCTTTGAGAATCGCAGAAACAAAGTGAACAAAATACAAGAAATCGAAGTAAACTTAAAGTCCCGCATGCCGGTGGTAGCAAAAGCAATGCAAGGAGAGGTCGTCAAATGGTAAGTTTCTTTACCTTGAATTTTGTTTTGAAAATCACTTTATTATACCAAATAAAATGTGTTGCATGCTACTTTGTTTTTTAATCTATACTTGATTAATGATAGGAGAAAAAACATGGAAGGCCTGTGTGCCGAAGTGAGGTTATTTTGTCAACTTTACTGAAAAAGAATGGCAATTATGTGAATGAAGAAGGGAAGATTATAGCTGTAAGTTCCAAACACTTATCCATTTTCAAATTTCAGTTATAATGTTGTTTTCTGGTGATAATTTTCTCAAAAATGGACTTTATTTGTTTCCCTTTATTATGTGTATCTGATGAGAACAATGAGTTTGTGAACCTTCTAGTGCTCAACTATAAGTCCTTAATGGTGTAAAAACTGCATCACCTCTGGTTTCCCTCCTGAACTCAATAGCTGACTAAGTAAGTGAGTGTGGAGTGCTGAACTTGAAAAATAGGAGGAGTAGGATTTTGGGTGCAACTACTATTTTGTCTCACCAGTTATGCATTTTGACATGCTAAATGTATAGGGAGTGTGTGTTTGTCCTATTTTTTTGTTGTCCTTAAGGCATGAGCTGTGTTTTAGGCTCTAGGATGTTAAAATATGTTAAGTACCAGTCTGTCCTTGGGTTTTAGCCACACCCTTGCCATCTATCTGATAGGATTCAATACAAACTTTTCCATCTATCTGAACATGTTGAAGATTTACATTTGTTTGCTTCATTGAGGCTATGTGCACACTAAGTTTAAGCTAAAAATGGAACTGGTTAATCATCTTATATTTTCAAGTGTTTCTATCTAAAATTCCCTTTCTCCATCAACTGCAGTAGCATATTGACCCTATCAGTCTCCCATTCATTAGAGATTCCTCTATATTCTATTGTCTAATCATCACAATTCCAGCATTGTGCATTTGCATTTTGTTGTTGGTCACCGAGTTGAATAGATCAGGAAAATTATCCTCCAGTGCTCCATTATTAGCCATCTGCCAATAATGGTATAATCTTTTCTCCATCTCCTACTTTCCATCAGTTTGGAAGCAAGCTCTCGCCTACATTTTATTATTATTATCGACCTTCCTTTGCATAATATTGCTTGACGAATTATCCATAAAAATCACAAAAGTCTGCAGTTGTTAACAATAGCAAAATATTTCTTGTTTTTTTTTTCCTCTCTTTCTTGAATTTTTGAACAACACTACAGAATCTGTTGCCGAATTTTGTTTGTACAAAATCCATCTTGGTCAGAGTTTAGACCTTCTATTTGTTTGCTAGAGTCATATGCTTTCTTCTTTTACTTTTCAACTCTAGTCTCTCCCTTGCATACCCATGTTTAGGATGCTCCTATTCAAAAAATGAAAATTAATGAAAGAGAAAATACACTTTGGATATCCTAAGAGCATAATATGTGCATCTCAGTTGGAGAATAGATACTGAAAAGCAGAAAGTATCGGATACTTTTCCCTATGTATATCTTGCCTCCATGCTTCCTTGTATTTAGTAGAATGTTACGTAGTTTTCTTTTATTTCAAAGAAAACGGTGATGTTGTTAAAATATTGTTATGCATATTGAATACTTATGTACTATTGGTTAGTGTTATCTTTTGTGACGATAACACCTTGGTCAATAGTCTTGTCTGTTTTACTAATTACCCCTTGCATGTTGCTTCTTCTTTAAGAAATAGGAATTGATTTAATTAGTAAACAAGTACTTGAAGGACTACTACCCCACACTTCTATCCTGTTTCACCTTGATGCCCAGCCTCGTACTCTAGCTGGACATGCATATGCTAGTTATTCATGGAAAACTGAGTAGAGCTGGTGGTAATTTCGGACGTCTTCAATTTGAGCTTGAAGATGTCACATTCAAGCAACATCCCCAATCTGCAAATATGATTATAAAGACATTAATATTAAATAAGGTCTTGTAGTAATCAACTATGATGTCGTTATCTTTTTTAGTGTGTCTTTTGCTGCTTGTACATGTCTTTAGGCCATTCTCCTAACATGTTGATCTATTTGTTAACCATTACCAAAATGATTATTTGTTTTGCTTTCTCCTAGTTTGTAGTTGGACTTCTAGTTTAGTGATAATGCTTTCTTTTCCCCTGGGATGTTAGCAGCGTTGGTATGAAATATTTCATTTATTTTCTTTTACTTGTAGGATAAAATATCGGAGCATCTATCTCAAGATCAAGAACATGCTGCTAGGGCTGTTCACAGTTTTGGTTAAAACCAAAACCAAACCGAAAATTTAACCAAACCGAATAAAAAAACCGACATTTGGTTTGGTTTGGTTTGGTTTGGTTTTAAATTTGAAAAACCGATAATATTTGGTTTGGTTATGGTTATAGTAAAAAATAACCGAATAAATAACCGAACCAAACCGATAATTATATACATAAAATTTATAATTATTTATATGTATAATATTAACTTTTCATAAATAATTAAAGATATTTTATACCTTTTAATTATTAATTTAATTTTGGTCTACTTATTTTTAAGGCCCATGTCTTAAAAGAATATGTCCAAGTCCAACAATCCAAGCCCAACTCTAATAAGTCGTAAGCATAAGGGTAAAAAGTAAAAACCCTACTATCTCTTTTCATTTTACATTGCCATCAGCATGTCTTTCCCTCAATATGCAGCAAAGTTCGCCCTTGTGGGCCGTGAGGAAAAAAGAGCTTCATAAGAAATTTGAAGAATGTAGAGAGAGATATTTGAATTGTCACGGCTAGTCATAAATTGAAAAACCGAACCAAACCGACAATAACCAAACCGGTGGTTATTATTTTACTTGGTTTGGTTATGGTTTTAGACATTTAAAAACCGACTAAATTGGTTTGGTTATGGTTTTAACCAATAACCGACCCAAACCGAACCATGAACACCCCTACATGCTGCCACTTTAGGTGTTCCGTTGAAGATATTGGCTCATCCTAATGATGCTATTGGAAAAGTATATGGAGCTGAACATTCTGGTCGTGTGCGTGGTTTAGGTGGTAATATTTGCCCCTCGACTGCTTTTGGAATGCCTAAACATTCAATTAGTCATGTGAATCTTGGTGGTTCTAGTAATATGTCTCATCTACGTGTTGAAGACCTAGAGAAGCATGTAGGAACCTTGAAAGAGAAGCTCATTGGATATGAAGAGACCAAAGAAAAACTTGAGGATACCAAGGAACAACTTGTGGAGACCAAGGAACGGCTTGCGCAAAATGAGAATCACTTGGCAACTCTTCATAGGTTTTTACAAGCTAAATTTGGTAGTGAGTTGCCTAGTTTCAACTTAGATTCTTCTTAGCCTTTTGTGCATAGTATATTTTTGAACCACTAAATATGTAGTGTACCTAACTTTTTGTATTTCCATTACACTAGTAATTGTGGTGTCTTTTTTGTCTATTCAACGCTTGAAACTTATGTTTAATTTGAGATATATGATAAGTAGAACATTGAAACTTTGATCTTGTGTATTATGCCCAATGTATTAGTGAATGCTTATCATTATGTATTGATACCAGGAAAATGTAGGGAAATAATTCTATTTTAAAAAAAAAAAAAAACTGAGCACATTTGCCACGGTTCAACCGTGGCTAAAAAGTATAACTGAATTTGTAAACTAATTACGTTATCCCTTAAATTAGCCACGGTTCTCGTGTGGGTAATTAAAAATTCCAAATATATTTTCATTTTTCTGCTGCAAAATTTAGCCATGGTTAGACCGTGGCTAAAGATAAAATAAACCGTGGCCAAATAAAGGTTACCACGGACGCAAAAACCGTGGCTAATGCGCGAGCGACGCCCCTGATGGGCACGCTTGTAACCGTGGCTAACTTACTGTGGCGAGATACTGGTAGCCACGGTTTAGGTGCCCTTTAGCCACGATTTTTCGCGTGGCTAAATGCCGCGTTTTTTGTAGTGATACACCAATTATTCTTCAACGTGGTAGGAAACATTGGAATGTCTCACTGTCCACCGGTAAACAGAAAAGACTAAAATATGGCTGGAGAAAGGTTGTAGGCGATAATAAAATTGTGGAAAGAGATCATCTTGTTTTTAAGATGTTACCTCCTTTAAATAAACTTGTGAGGTTTGAAATTGTAGTCCGCGTTGCGGGCTTCCATGAGCTTCTGTTCAAGAACCATAGTGATGAAGGAACTTCATCAAAAAAGATGGAGGTTTGTTGGTCGTTTTATTTTATTTAGCCTTTTGTATTATAATATTGTCTAAGACATGTAATATTTGCAATGTTTTCTTACAGGTGAGTAAGTGCAGTGCTTGGAGTAGAAAGTTGAAGAGAAGACAACAAAATTAAGTCAACTGCAGGACATGATGAGATTGAAGAAGATGCAACAAAAACAAGTCGATATACTCGTAAAGGGGGCTAAAGCAGGCCTATCCCTTGATCGTGTCGTGCGACTTCGCGAATTGTACTCTAGGATTAAAAGTATGGTGAAGTTGGTCGCACGCGGTGGTTAAGTAGTAGATTTATTAATGACGTAGTGCTTTTTGCTCCTCTATTTATGTAAATCGATTTTTGATCAATGGAATTAGTTTTTTGCTCCTCTTGTAATTGGATGATCACCATACCTTCTTTTTTTTTCATCTTTGAAAAAAGATGATCACCATACTTAAACAAATGATGTAACAAAGTAATTTAATCCTTTCGAAAAAAATCAATTAATAAAAGAACAGATCAAAATCCATAGTAAAGACACGTACACTAACATAAAGTATTAAGCCGATTAAATTCTAACAAAAACAAAAGAGTATTGTACTTCAAAATCCAACTTTAAACATAAATTAAACCAACATTTAGTTAATGCTTCTTTCTTTCTTCTTCTTATTGTTATTGTAAACCACAATTAATAATCAGTGCTTTATAATATTGGATGTTTCAATTTATTTTATTATAAACCGCATTATTTTTGTTATTGTAGGCACGCGCATGTAAATAGATAAAATATTCACTTTTCTTATTTACTTAGTGCTTTGCAATAATCTTTCTTTTTTCTTAAACCGCAAATAATAATCAGGGCTTTATAATATTGTATTTTTCAATTTTTATTATTGTAAACCGCATTATTTTTTTTATTGTAGGCACGCCCGTGTAAATAAGTAAACATCTCACTTTTCTTATTAGCTTAGTGCTTTGCAATATTCTTCCTTTTTTCTTTTTGTTATTATTGTAAACCACAAATAATAATCAGTGCTTTACAATATTGAAATTTTCAAAATTTATTAATTGTAAACCGCACTATTTTTGTTATTGTAGGCACGTTGGTGTAAACCAAATAAAAAGTATTCAATTTTCTTATTTACTTAGTGCTGTGCAATATTCTTTCTTTTTTCTTAAACCACAAATAATAATCAGTGCTTTACAATATTGGATTTTTCAAATTTTATTAATTGTAAACTGCACTATTTTTGTTATTGTAGGCACACGGGCGTAAAATAAATAAAAAGTACTCAATTTTCTTATTTACTTAGTGCTTTGCAATATTCTTTCTTTTTTCTTAAACCACAAATAATAATCAGTGCTCTTCACTATTGGATTTTTCAACTGCATTATTTTTGTTATTGTAGACCACAAATTGTATTTTTTTTCAAAGAAAGGAAAAAATCATGGAGGGAAACGTTTGGTGTTTAAGAGGGAAATTAATTTTTAATTGAAAAGATCGAAATCAAAGATGTAATCGGTGTATATCTTGCATGGGACAATGCATGTTTATGTTACCAATGCACTCAACTTAACGTGATTGGTTAGGCGTGCTCATTTCAAATGGTGTCACTAACCTATACACCATCTATATCTATATATTATTAAAAAGAGGATAGTTTGCCATAGGATTGTGACAACTGTCATCATCATATTTAGCCACATCACAGATTTAGGACAGACGCAACCAACTCTAATAACTAAATTTTGAAAAATCCAAATGGCATCTCAAATAGAAGGCAAGTGTTATATTTTTGGACAAAGCTTATCAACTTTTAAGACAAAAAAGGAAAGATAAAAAGAAAAGAAGTTTTCCTAAAATAAACTACCCAAACCACCCATGTTGTGCACGTTCCCCATTTTCACATCTGCACACACTCACCACAAGTGCGCACGTCCCCTACTCCCCATTTTTGAAAAGTGTAAATTCTAATTTTTCAATCAAAATAAAATAGAACCACGATCGGCGGTTACTGAATTTATGGAACATCCAAAACTTACATCCAGCGGTTACTGTCTTTTATTGTGCAGAGTAAAAGCAATTCAAATTGTAATTCTTTCCTCTTCCTTTCACGTTTCAGAAATTTTACTGCACTTCTTGAAATCCCTTCAAATTGTGAAACCCCTATGAGTTCAGCAAGTTAGTTTTCTTTTTTAAAGTTTTCAACTTTTATTTGGTATTTTTCAGGATTTTTGCTAATGGGTTGACTGTTTCTGTTGTATTTTTAGGAATTTTGAAGCTTCCAAGTTTTTTTTTTAAGCTTCTGGGTTTCTCCCATTTCGAGTTCAGCAAGTTAGTTTTTTCTTTCAGTTTGTTCAAGATTCAATCTTTATGTGGTATATTATATTTTTAAAATTTATGCTAATGGGTTGAGCGTTTGTGTTGTTTTTTATTTAGGCATTTTGAAGAAAGATGTTGGGAAAACTCATCACCAACAGCTTTAATGTATGTGATCTGTTTTTGTCTTCTTCTTTCTACTATCGCTTTGATGATTCGTTTTGTTTGTACGTGAAATTTTGTGTATTTTTTGACTTGCTTGGATGAATTAATTGAATGGAACTGTTAGTGCTACAAGTTTTGGCTCTGCGCCTGCTACTATCGATTTTGAGAGGTCCATCTTTAAGAAGGAGAAGGTTACACTGGCTGGTGCATTCCTTCTCTATGTTTTATACCTGTTGGCTTTTATGATTGGTGTATTTGTGCTGAATCTGTTTATCTTGAAGTTGACCTTGATGTGTAATTGGGTAAGATTGTTGTCTGCCTTTAGTGATACCTGATTTTACAAAGATGTCATACCTGATTAGTGGTTTTCGTGTTAGATGCTGAATTTAACAGCAAGCTCGAGTGGCTCAATATTTTAAAATCCTTTTGTGGCAAAAAGAGGAAAGAGGAACAAATGTTTTACCGATCAAAGAAAAAGAGGAATAAATGTTTCATGCACAAGCCCTTTTTTTAATAGGTCACTTGGGATTGATGGTCCCTGACAACAATATTATAGAGACAACCCGATGAAATACATCTATTTGTTTTTTGGTTTAATTCTTTTGAATGTAGACGCTAAATTTAGCTCTTGACTGTATTTACAGGTTGAAACCGGCTGATGTACAATATGGAACTTTGTTATTGGTGGTCCGCCCACATGCAATACTTTTAGTCCTGTTTGTATTATCTCTCTCCGTTTTTTTTTTTTAAACAATCCGCGCATCGCGCGGGTATGTATACTAGTTGCTATTTAATGGAACTAATTAATCATCATAAACTATTCAAGCACTTCTCTAAAAAACCCTATAACAATTCCTTGCGCTAGGTATTAGTACTGTACTTGTAACTTGTAGTTTTTTTGGCTGATGATTCAAGTTTACAATTGTTATCGCAACGTTTTACTTTGTATATAATTCTTGAGTTCTTAATTCTTATTCTTTTTGTGCAGTTGGACAATGGCAGCTAACAATCCCATACCAAATCCCAACAGCATTGTCTCTGTGTATCCGGTCAACATGCCTTCGCAAAACCAGAAAGAAATTCAAGAATTACGTATTGATATTGCTACTTTAACTCGTCGAGTGGATCAGTTATTGCACAATCAGAAGCAGGTGATGATGAGGGTTGCAAGTATGGCTAATAGGCTGGAGTGTTTGCTGACACCATTGATGACCCCAAATATTGATCCACAAAGCTCTACTCAAGCCATTCCAATTAACTGGACTCTTGTTGGTGTTTTTATAGGGTTTAATCTTGATGATGTAATGAACAAACGTCACCTTAAAAGTGACGAAATATTATTGTCGTATTTACATTACTTTTGGATATCCGTTTTGTTAATGATTGTATGTTTTTTGTGTATGCGTGTTTGTTGGAATTTATTGTCTCTGGCCTTCTTGTATAGAAATACCTATTAATGGAGCATTGGTAAGTCCATCAGACATTCTCTATTTATCCTATTTGTTATGCCCTATTTTGAACGGGTCCAAGATAGCTTGCAACTTCACGGTTCTTCTAACTGGTTTAAAAGGGTTAGAGTCGCCACCTTATTTTTTAGGAAAAATCAGGAAACCTATATATATTTGTGTATGCTCCCATTTTAGTCTACGAAACTTATGAGATTCTAGATAAGGGTTTTATTTACCCTAGGGGAAGGTATTAAGCATCCCTTAGAGCTGCTCAAGACAAATTTAGACTTAGTTTAACTGAACACTAGAGGGGGATTATCTATCTGTTTATCATTATTATTACATGTTTTCAAAATGTTATGATTTCATGAAAATCTACACTATGTGATAATATACTAAGTATATACAGTGTATAAAAATGTATTTATATCAAGTGTCAAGTATTCATAAAGAATGTATAGTAAAAAAAGAATATATAAAAGAGTATAAAGAGAATGTACCTCGTAAGTATAAAAGTATATCTGTTAGTACCAAGAGTGTATATACATGTTAGTGTAAAGAATGTGTAACTATATTAAGAATATAAAAGATGTAAGACTATGTAAAAAATAAATATATCAAGGATATAAAGAATGTGTGTCTATGTAATGTGCGTCTATGTATATTAAAAGACTGTATGCATATTAAACATATAAAAAATGTATTTCAATTACAAAGGTGTATATCAAACATAAAATATATGAAGAATTGTATAACTAGGTATATCAGCGAATAAAGAATGTAAAAGGAATCCCCAAGTATTCATTGGTGTAAAGAGCCTATATAATAAAGGAATTCAAAAAAAAGTGAAGTCGATTTGACTTATTTCTACTGTTTCGTAAAAGAGTGTTTGTTTAATGAATATCCTACCAAAAGAATAGGGGACAAACGAATTGTAAAAAAAAAAATATTGGTAAAAGTATTGACAAAAAATAAATATAAGAAATTATGTATAAAAATGAGTGAAAATATATAATGTCTTTAAAGAATAAAAGATTGTAAATAGACAACCTAATAAATACCTAGCGCCAATAATGTGGATTTAACTTGAATAAAAGGTATATTAGTGTGTACGAAAGAATGTAAAATGTATGTTGTAAAAAATGTGTATTAAAAGTGTGTAGAAAATGTATATTAAAATTGTATAAAAATAAAGGATGAACTATTATCTTTGCTTAAACGCCAAAAGTGTGAATTAATTAACAAAGTATTTATACCAAGTCAATTTAATCTATTTATGAAAGTATTGATGGCCTAATTCTTGCCTAAAGCGAACAACAAGATTTAAATTAAGCATGCAAGATGACAAGTAAATAAATATCTCCACTGGACATTCAAAAAATAATATTTCCACTATAGTACGAGTTTATGTTATGTACAAGTTTAAAGAACGCGGAAAGTAAATACAAACAGTGATTCGGTTGCCTTCCGAGTATCGTCTTTGAGATGTATTTCCCCATACCTGTATAAGCACTTGGTAAAAAAGTCAGTAAGCGATTAAATAACTATCGAATGAAAAGAAATAATAAATAAACTTAATATAAAAAAAAATCCATCTTTTGTACATGGGAGGCCTTGGAAATCGACGGAAATTTCTTCATCGGCCAAGAGTGTAATATTTTTAATAAATTGTAAAATGAAAGAAAAATATATTAGTCAAAGAAGTTTGAAAAAGTCAAAAAATAATGGATGTGACATAAAGCTTTTAAAAGGTGATTTGACATAAAACCTTTAAAAGAGATTTGACATAAAGTCTTTAAAAAAGCGATTTGACATAAAGTTTATTAAACTTGACAAAAGGGAGATAAAACTTGTTTTGACTCTAGAATTGGTGTAGTATACACGGTGTAAGAATGTATATGTGTATGATATATGTAAAAAATATAAGAATAAATAAAAAAAAAACGAAAACATATGTAAATGTAAAAATAATGTATAGATAATGTAGAGAAAATATAAAGAACAAAATGTTTAAAAAAAATAATAAAAAATAAAATACAAATGAGCATGTAATGTGATGATATTGACAAAAAAGTAAAAGAAAATGCTTGCAAGTGTATGAAAAATATTTATAGGGGAGTAAAAAAATGTATGCAAATTTAAAGAAAAAGTAGAGAAAAATGTATGAAGAAAATGTAGAGACAATGTATGAATAAATATAAACAAAACGTATGAACAAATATAAAGACAAATGCATGAATAAATGTAAAGATAAATGCATGAATAAATATAAAGACAATGCATGAATGAATGTAAAGATAAATGCATGAATAAATATAAAGACAATGTATGTAATGCATATAAATATAAAGGCTATGCATATAATGAATGTAAAGACAAGGTATATAAAAGCGTAAAGACAATGTATGAAAAAAGAAGAGAAAAAAGAGAAAAAAAAGAGAGAGGAGGAAGATGCTAGTCTTACTAGTCTTCCTATGAAAAGAAAATATGGAGAGTGTAGAGAGAAGAAAATATATGTGAGGTAGTGTGAAGTGGTGAGAAAAATGAGAGGGAAGTCCTCCTTATATATAGGCAAAGGTAAAACCACTTTTTATCCAAACACCCATGTGCCAAAACTATGGGCTTCACAAAACCATGGGCTTCACAAAACCATGGCTTCTTAAAACCATGTGCTAAATCTTATCTGTGTTTAAAATTAGTTCCTCCGACTTCCATGTAATAATAGACTGTAACTAAAATAATAAAGTATAAAAATATATTTAAGGTAATTTCGTGAATAAAGTAAAAAATGTGATTTGAATTAAGGAGACCTGCTAATTAATTGAAGTAAAACTGTATTAGCATGTTGTTTGTATACAAACGACTATAACAAAATAATTATTTAAAAATGAAAATAAATTGATAAAAATTCCTATTATTTAAAAATAAGGACAATCATCAATAAATTATATTAAAGTTAAAAAATGTATAAAAACAGTATTTTGTGCTATTTAATGACTAGGAAGCCTAAAGAAGTTAATTTTCAAATACAGAGGGCCAAAATTGGGTGTCAACACTATTTAAAGGTAAGTGTTCTTCTTGTTGTGTATAAAGAACTCCACTCTCACTTTTATCATATAGAAGAGAAACATGGCAGGTATGAAAATAAGTCTTTTTGCATTCACTTTCAATATTTACTTGTGAACCGCTAATATTGTGTATTTTTGTTTCTAGGGAATGATTTGGAAAGCATTCTACAACAAACTCAACTGATTGTGCATGGAATCCATGCATTCAATGAAAGCATAAGCCGGCACCTACAAACTATTGAAGACAGATTGAATGCCATTGGAGATCACCAAAATGCAATGTTGAACGAGATTGTTGCTTTAGGTGATAGGATGGAAAGGATGATAAGGGGATTATTTCTTCATTTGAATGTGGATCCCAATGAATTTGTCACTCCTCCATCTTCACCATCCCTAGCTTGATTGATCTCATCCCAATCAAACGTTCATATTTGTGTGTTTTGAGTATTTTGATTGATCCAAGTTTTTCTTGTGTTTTTAAGTTTTTTGAATCATGATGAACGTTGAAGGACGGATGAATGCTTGTTTTAAGGTTATTTTCGTGCAAGACTATGATTTTGTATGAACGTCACTTGTATTTTGCATTATGAATGAATGAATCAACATGGTGGGTTGCATTATACCGCTTGATGCTATTGGATTTGTATTTTATTTTTTTCACTCTATTATAATATTTAGTTTAGTTTAGTTTACTTACAATCTTAAGGGACAGTGGGTTTGTCTTAATAAAAATAAGTTTTTAAACTGAAATGTTATGCAGAATAGGTGTTTTTGCAATTGTTAAACAGATTTAATTAATTAAATCAATGTAATAAAAGCAAAATTCTTATACTAAAATTAACTAGAATTTTTTGTTCATGAAATTGTTCAAACTGAGATTTCATGCAAAAAAGCTTACACAAATGATTTACCAAAGTAGATGGTTCCATTAGTTTTTTTGAGAAGGCGAAACAGAAATATTTTGCATTACATATTGAATAGGACAGTCTTTATATATTTTTGTCAATAGCTAACATGACAATGGTACAAAGGAATTACATTTGTGGAATACTAATTCTTTGACCTAGTTGACTAAGTAAATAATGGATAAAACTCATTTTTGTTTTGTTAAAGTAACTAAGTGTGGCTATTTGATTTACTTAATTGTTAACTTTTTTTTTTTTTTGGGTAAATAAGATTTTATTACCAAGTGAAACATTGTAAGTACAGAGAAATCCTAGTTACTGGACACAGTCCCAGTCTCCTAGGATACACAGATGCTTAAAAGAACAACAATTACAATAGAAGCCTGCCTAAGGATACCAATTGTGACTCTCTAACCATTTAACTATTTTAGCCCATCTCCCAGCCTTAACATGAACCTCTTGGACAATTCATTTGACAATGGTCTCAGCTGTTTGCTTCTTCTTCTGAAATATCCGACCATCCCTTTCACTCCACACATGGTATACAGTAGCTGAAGCACCATCCTGTATATCTCTGCTTGTGGTGTCCTACCATTTGCAATCTTTGTTGCCCATATTAGCTCTTCTTCCCATGGAAGGGGTCCTCTATTTACCTGTATCCAGGCCAGCAATTTGTGCCACACTAAACTGGAGAAATCACAAAGAAAAAAGAGATGGGAGCTGCTTTCTTCCATCTGCTCACACAATGCACATGTCTTCTCAGAGAGGATTCCCTATTTATACAACTTATCCTTGGTGGACAACCTGTTTAGAGCAGCAAGCTGCAGTATAAACACCCATCTAGGCAATCTATAATTGTTACAGACTAATCTTTTCCATGGCACCTTTTGAAACTGCCCTCTCATCTTCAAATAAAATGCCTTAGTTGAGAACTGTTCCATATTTGCTATATCATCAACACCATATCCTGCCTTCACAAAGTACTTTGTGGCTTTCAAGATTTTTTGAATTATCCAAGAAGCCTGCTGTGGCACATCTAAGAGAATATTTCTACCTCCTCCATAGTAACAATGGATCCATTTGACCCACAATTTGTCTTTCTTAGTTCAAATATTCCACAGCAGTTTACTGAAAGCAGCTCTGTTCAAGTCAGTGATGTCTAACACATTCAGACCACCAGCAGTTTTAGGTTGACATATTCTTTCCTAAGCTATTAGTACCTTTTTGGAAATCTCTGCACGCCCAGACCTCAGGAATGATCTACATGTAGCCTTTATAATCTTGATAACTTTCTTAGGGAGAACAAAAACCTGAGTCCAGAAGACTTGAATTGAGAAAAGCACTGACTTCAAGAGCTGAGCTCTTCCTGCATAGGACAAATATCTAGTAGTCCAGGACTTAATTCTATATAGCATCTTATCCAAAATTGGTGTAACGACCCGTTTGGTCGCTATAGTCTTTTCGGTATTTTCGCCCGTTCCCGAGCATTGATTAGTTCACTTTTGACCCGAGGAGACCGTTGACACGCTTCCCGAGGTGTCAAGACCGGATTCGAGCAACTTTTGGGAAATATAGGCTTAAAGTGAAAAAAATTTAACCCGAAGTTGACTTTAGGGCAAACGGACCCTTTTCATAATTTCGTCAATTCTGAGAGGTCCAGATGGTCGTTTAATACTTGGGTGTGTATTTGGTTCATTTCCCAATGCACTTGGATGCATTTTGGGACTTGGGTTGGGAAATTAGAATTAAGGCATCGGGGGTTTACTCGGTCAACGAGACCTCCATTGAGAATTTCGAGGCCACGGGCGCGTTCGTAGCACGTTTTTATGTGTGTCAATGTATATGGTATGTGAGCAGATGACCTCGGGAACTAGTCGAAAAATCGGATCGAATTGTGGAGTTTGGGAAGTTTTCTGGTGTCTGGTGCCCGCTTTGGCGACAGCGGTACCGCTGTGGCGGTAACCTTGCAGCTGAAGCGGTCCAAGCGTTTTAGGCTTAACCGCTGAGGCGGCGCCGCTGGGGCGGTCCCAGTACTGCTAAGGCGGGTGACGGGCAGTTAGTAACATTAATAAAGTGTTAAAAGCCCTTAGACCCTCATTATGTCCCATTTCGATATTTGAGCTTGAGGGAACTATTCTTAAGGATATTTAGAGGAGAATCTTGGAGGTAAATCTTGCTTATTTCTTCATTCTTCATGATTTCTAATATAGAATTCGATTATGCTTAGACTACTTTGGTTCTGAGGTTCAGCGAAAAGGCAAGGCAAAGAAGTGAGTTGTTGGTGTTGCGGTTCGGCCATCCAGGTAGGTTATGACTTACCTTTGGTTAGACTTCGTATAGCGAAGCACATATTTAGATTATATTGTCGGAGACAGCATGTGAACCTTTGGGTACGAAGTCGGGTTGGATATTGCCTTAGGTTGGGCCCTGTTGAGGGTTGGGACTAGCCACCCCAGTATATGTGCTTAAATTATTCTATTGTGTTGGTTTGATGCCATGAGTAATTGGTAGATATTGGACTCTGTGTTATCGCCTTGATTGGGATAGAATTGACATACCCGTTGTTGGTATTTGTACTTGGATATGTTGTTGGCGTACCCACCGTTGGTACTTGTGATTCGGTTACATTATTGGCATACCCACTATGGGTATTGTGATATTGATATATTGTTGGCATACCCACTATTGGTATTGTGATATGATACATTGTTGGCGTACCCCATTATTGGTACTTGTAATATTGAACTTGATTGTTGATATTGATACACGCGTTGCACGCATTCTCACTCATTCATGATGCATGGCCAATACCCTGTGATGATCCGGTATCGTTGATTGAGTAAACTGATATTTTGATAAAATCTTTTACTTGAGTGATTGTGAGAAGGCCGATATCCGAAGATCAATCCCGGAATCGTTGATTGTATGAAACTGATATTTGATAAACTCTTTTACTTGAGTGATTGTGAGAAGGCCGATGTCCGTAGATCAATCCAAAATTGTTGATTGTATGAAACTGATATTTGATAAACTCTTTTACTAGAGTGATTACGAGATGGCCGATGTTCGATGATCTATTCCGGCATCGTTGTTGCATGGCTGATTCCGATGATATTTTCAGAATCGTTGTTAATGCATGGACTCCGCGGGTCCCCCAGGGTGGTGCCGGTGAGAACCCCCCGTGGGCAAAGATCCGGGGTCCCGTCTGTCTGTTGGGTAAAGATCCGAGACGGGTGGCACTTAGACTTCGCGAGTCACGCTGGGTTGTTCTACCGAGACGTCGATATTTTCATTCGTAATACATGTGTACACCGCATTTGCATGGCATTGCATTGCACTCATACCATTACTGCATTGCATTATGACTTGATTTTGATGTTTGGTGTTGTATTGTGATATTGGATTGGATACCTCCAGACTTGGCACATTTGGGATTAGGTGCTCTACGTAGGGGATGGCGGATAAATGGAATTGATTGCATTGTCTTATACTTGTTAGTTCCTTGCTTATCTGCTTTATTTTCTGGATTGTGTTAGTTATGCTTAGTCGGCCGATGATGCCTACCAGATCGTTGTTTGTGACCGCACTTATGTCGCATTCTTTTATGAATGTAGAGTACCAGGTCGGATCCACTTCTGTGACCCGTGGCTGATCGACGCATTCAGCTTCCTCTCGAGTTTCCAGGGTGAGCACGGCCGTCCGCTGACCTTGAAGACTTTCTTATCATATGTCCTATTTATTTCAGAGACATAGACATTTTATGTATTATTATTCCAGATTGTATTATTTCCCCTTAGATGCTCTTGTATTATTCAGACTAGACCCTGGGGATGTTTATTGTCATTCCGCACTTTCTACTACTTATATATAGATATATCGTGAGACTTACGTATTTGTTCTATTCTGCTGTTTAATTTCATTCTTTCGTGTATTATTCATTATTGGGTTGAGGGTTCGCTTATCGAGGCGGAAAGGTAAGTGCCCGCACGGCCTAAGCAAAATGGGTCATGACAATTGGCTGACATTGTACTATGGACACCCTCTTGACAATCAGAGGGACTCCCAGGTATCTGAAAGGCAATGTACCTTTATTGAATCCAAGCAAAGTCAATATTTCTTGTTGTACTCCATCCCTTCCCCCCCCCCCTCCCCAAAGTATATGCGGCTTTTAGAAGGATTAGCTTGTAAACCAAAAAGAGTTTGAGAAGTCCTGAAACTTATCAAATAGTAGTTGTACAGATGTGACATCTCCTTTACTAAATAAGAGTAAATCATCAGCAAAGGCTAGCTGCACAATGTTCAAGCTGCTGCACCTAGGATGAAACTTAAATTTTGGCTCTAACTTCAGTTGCTTCAAAGATCTAGTGAAATGCTCCATCACAAGCACAAAGAGAAAGGGTGACATGGGATCCCCATGTCTCAATCCCTTTTTAGCTTCAAATGGTTTAGCTGGATGCCCATTCACTAGTATAGCATAGGAGACTAACCTTACACACATCATGATCCACTCAATGTAAAGACCTGGAAAATGTAGGCCATGTAGTACCTGTTCAAGGAACACCCACTCCACTGAATCATATGTTTTTTGCATATCTATCTTGATCATACATCTAGCAGATATCCCTTTCCTCCCATACCCCTTAACCAACACATGACTTAATAAAATGTTGTCTATAATCACCCTACCAGGTACAAAACCAACCTGGCTATCATTAATTAAATAAGCCATGACACCATGCAGTCTCTTTGTCAGCACTTTTGAGACCAGCTTATAGAAAATGGAACAGCAAGATATAGGTCTGAACTCTTTTACAGAGGAAGGGTGTTGTACCTTTGGAATTAATGTCACTGAGGTGCAATTAATAGGCTTGAACATCTGCTTCCTTTGGAACACATCTTGTACTGCACTAATAACCTCTTCTCCAATAATAGACCATGCTCTTTTGGCAAAATAGGCATTAAATCCATCACACCCTGGTGCTTTAGCATCATATATCCCTTGTAACCCTTCAACTATCTCCTCTGCAGAAATTGGCTCCACAAGCTTCAGTTGTTGTGCCCTATCCAGTTTAGGCCCATTAGACATTACTCTAGGATCTATGGCTTTTAAGGAATCTTCCATGGAACCAAACAGTTTTGAGTAGAATGCCACCACCTCTTTCTCTATTCCCTCAGCATCCTGAACAATTGTACCATTCTCTGACACAAGCCTATTAATATGGTTGGTGCTGATTCTGTTTTTGACACTAGCATGAAAGAAAGCAGTGTTAGAATCTCCCAAACCCAACCACTAGATTCTTGACTTTTGTTTCATAATACTCTCCTCAATCATGCTCCATTTCTCCAATTCACCTTTAAGAGCCTTCTCTCTATCATACAATTGAGGGTCATCAAAGGTAGTCCTCAACTGCAGTTGTATATCATGAAGTTGTTGCCTAGCACTTCTGACTTTGAACTCCACCTTTGAGAACTCTTTGGTATTCAGCTTCTTCATCCCACCCTTCATTAAATGCAACCTCTTCTAAACTCTCTCCATAAGACTGCCTTGGACATGAACTGACCATATATCCTCAATAATAGTGTTAAAGTCTTAGTGGCCAGCTAAACAATTTAGGAATTTGAATGGCTTAGCTTGCCTCCCGTGGTACTCTTCAATAGTGACAGTTAGGAGGGAATGATCTGAGAAATAAGGGTCATGCGCCACTACCTCCAACTGAGGCCACTTGTTTAACCAATTTGCATTAACCAAGGCTCTATCAATCTTACTATGCACATGACTATTAGTCCATGTGAAGAACCTTCCCACTATTTTAAGTTCAGTCACACCATAATTATCCAGGAAATGGGCAAAGTCTTTAGTTTCAGCATCAATCACTGGTCTACCAATCCTATCCTCCCCCTTTAATATAGCATTGAAATCACCCATGATGAGCCAAGGATTACAGATCGGTGGTGCCATAGCCTCCAACCCACTCCATAGTCCTTTCCTATCCTCTATAGTGTGCAAACTATAAATAGCAGTGAACTCGAGCCTCAAACAACCATTAACTGTCTCAGCCATACAATGGATAAACTGATCAGTTGTCTGCAACACTGTAACATTGACATTGGTAGGGTTCTATAGCAGCCATATTCTGCCTCTTCCATCAGTGTTGTAGTTATGCTTTCAATCATATCCAAAGGCAGTCTTCTTTATTATATTACTAGCATTATCTAAGCTAACTCTATGTTCAATAATAGCAATAATATCAAAGTGCACATTATTCCTGCCTTCAAATACTCTTTATGCTTAAAGATCTTATTAAACCCCCTAACATTCCAAGTTGCTATCTTCATGTAGAAATGGTAGGAGGTGTAACACTTTGCACCACTCCCCCTCTACCACTGTACCCCACCTCAGCTCTATTGAAAGCAGCCTGGATCATTTGTTGTAAAACATCCTGAACCAAAGGATTGAAACCATTAAATGTTGTTGGCTCATCCCTAACAGGTGCTGGGACTTTAACTTTCCCAAAATCCTTCTTCCATTCCCCTTCTTCCACACCACTCTTAGCTTCTGCTGGATCGGTGTTCTTTATAGCTAAATTCCCTTCGCCCCTTTCTTTAGATTGCCACACTTGAGGTTGTTTGTCATGACCTTTCCTTTGAGCAGCTGGCTGAGCAGGTCCTTTTTTGGGACATCATCTTGTTTGCCATTACCCTTCTTTAGCACCTCAGGCTGCTTCTCAGCAGCCTTCTTTGGAGGAGGAGGTTGGCATAAATGACCTATTTGACAGCAAATAGGGCGATGAAGCTTCCAGTCACACCATACTTCTTGATCAAACACCTCACCATGAGGATCAATCACCTTAATCACATTAGGCAAAGCGACTGTAGCATTTATTTCAAACAACAATCTAGCATATGATGCCCTCTCTAGCTTAGAAGTACAATCATCCGCACATATAGGCGTGCCCAAGGTACTAGCTATTCGACTAAGGGATTTTGGACCTCAAGAACTCAATGGCAAATTAGGTAGCTTAACCCATAAGGGTATCATCTTTAGCACTTCATTATTGAAATTAAAATTTGGCATCCATGGTTTGACAATTGTAGGTTTATTGTTATATGAGGCCCATTCATCAGAATCTCATCCCTCTCATCGACAAAAGATGAAATTTAACAATGAAAAACCCATCGTTGTGATAGAAGATTTTAGGTGGTTGGTAAAACTTACGAAGAGATGCAAGATAGCGAGATATAGCAGCAATCGTAGGATCCGCCCCTATTACATATAAGATCAGAGCTGCCTTCCATATTCGGGCTTCTTCTTCCACTTCATCTAAGTTCAACTGGGCCATTTTAACCCCATCCTTAATCACTGGAGGAACAAATTGGAGCTCAATTCCTTTGGATGCCATCTTATTACCTTCAAATAATTCCACCCACGGCTTCTCCATTGGTCCTAGCATCTCTAATTTCCTTTGCGCCGGCATCGAAGCTGTCGTTGCCGGATTGTACATTTGAGTGACCATAATCGATATTGGCAGCAAAGGTTTTGCCACACCTACCACCGGAGTTGCATCAGTAGTGCCAGTTGTGTTTCCAACAGACCCCACCTGCATCGGGGTCTTATTACCCTTTTGCTGCACCTCAACATTCACCTGCGTAGCAACCGTCGTTGTTACACTCTGTTCAGCTCGTTTCACACCTCCCACCGCTCGTGTTTGCATTCCTTCCGCTGGAGTAACCTTACGAACCTCTTCCCGTAGTTGATCCTGAGTTTTCTCCTTCCCGGTGATGTGATGAACGTTTGTAACACTACTAACTTACGCTAATGGACAGGCTATCGTGCACCGAGAGAGAGTCTTAGAGATGCGAAATAGAGCAAATGGTGCTATTCCATCAAATTATTATATTACCATTTGCTAAAAATTAAAAAATCAACATGAATAAAATTAAGGTTTATCAACATGAATAAAATTAAGGTTTACTTTTTTTTCTTTTTAAGTGACATAACTTTCTGACTAATTACTACGATAATATGCAAAAAAATGAGCAGAGAAACATCTTTATCAAATTCGAATGAGAATGAGGTGACATGAACATTTGAGCTCCAAACGATTTTGGTTTTACTAGGATTTTGTCTAGATATACACGTCAGTAGGTGTGAACATTTTAGTGATTTTTCAAAGCAAGAATGCAAAAAGGATTACACAAGTGAATTACCAAAGTCATCTTTTGTAATTTTTACTGAAAAATAAATAACCAATTTTTATTACAAAACACCGGTAGTTTGCATTCAGCGTCAAAACACATTTTTGAGCGCTGATTAGTATGCGTTAACATTTTAAAAATGAGAAAAATAACATGAGAATTGAAACAATCCTATAGTAATAGGGTAAAAGTAGATTGTTCCATTTGTTTTATGAATAGTCAAAACACCAATAATTTGCATTGCATATTCAATAGGAGAGGCTTTTAAATGTTTTTGTCAACAATCTAATTAACATGACAATGCTAAGAAACGAATTAATTACATTTGGGGAGTATTAATTCTTTGACCTTGTTGACTCAGGAAATAATGGATAAAAGTCATTTTTGCTTTGTTGAGTCACTAAGTGTGGCTAATTGATTTACTAAACTGTCAACTTAAGAAAGATTTTTTTTTTTTTTTTGGTATTTCCTTCAGTTACAACAATTTAACTCTTCATCAAAACTGAGTGAGATTAGGATGGCTTGATATCCCTTGCAATGCATGCCATAGATGGCTGATAAGTTGGTATTTTACCAACTTATCCCTTCTTTAATCTTAGATTTTTGCTATGTTTGATTGAGAAATAGTGCATTTAATGTCGTTTACTTCCATTTTACAGGTTTTATAGTGATCGGAAAGAAACCAAGTGAAACAAGTCAAAAAGATGTCAAATTGAAGAAATGAAAAAAGCGACTAAAATTGCAAAAACTGGACAGATTTGTAAATCTGAAAATTTGGGGCTTATTTTGTTATTTTTGGACTTGGAAAAATGGGTGAACTATAAAAACAAGACTTGGAGAAATTATTTTGATCTTTGGCCATTTTCAACACAAGTTTTGGAGACTAGAGTTCATCAACTCACACTTTGGAAGAGAAGATTTGAAGACTTAGATGAGAAACTTCTTACTCTTTTACTCATTTCTTCGATTCCTTATTATATTTTGAATATCTATGTGTGTAGTACTCCATTCCATTACTTAAATCTTGTTTATGGAAATATTCTATGATTAAAGTTTGGATTGAAACTCTTGTTGGATCATGCGGGCACCCACACTAACCCTCCCTGGTGGGCGAACCCTTCATATAACTACCTTAATTTGATACAACATGCGGAATAAATACTTTTATTATAAGAAATTCCCAAAATCTGGTCTAGACTCATACAAGAGCTTCTAAGAAGTTTACAATTTGAATAGATAACAGACTCAAACCGGATACGACTTCGTTAAGGATAGAGAACAACGAAATCTAAGGAGAGACTCGGGTTGCAATAGCTCACCCAAACGTCTTTGACGAATGCCTCGAAACGGTCGTGAGACTCCGAACATCACCTGAAAATAACTCTACACTCCGGTAAGGAGTGTAGCAAGAGTAGTATGAGCACAACACTAGGCTCGTAGGTATCATAGGCCGACAATGGTTAGTTCACGCATATAAACAAGAAGCAACTAACAAGTAAGCAGATAAGTAATCAAACACAAACACACATCTAGCACATGAGAAAGTCTTGCATTAACGATAGTCACAAGGGATCTCAATATCTCGGATTATAAGCCTAGGGAGAATTCTATAAACCTCGATTCCATCCAACCTTTAAAATAAATACTCACAAACAACAACTCGTAATTCACAAATCAAGAATCAATCAGAGAATGTGCCATGCAATGATATGAATGACCATTCAAATGGAGTGCTATGCAATGCAATGTCGTGCTATGTAATGTTATGCAATGCAGTAGTCACCTCTCACACTCCACTCCCGTACACACATGCTATGGCAATGCCTCATAGTCATGACCCATGGGGGACCCGCGAAGTCCATGTACCACTCGCTCCGGAATATAACCTCGGATCACGAGCACACTCTCACGATCCCGGCAAAGACCTCGGGCATCGGACACTCCATCGTTCCCGGCAAGAAACCTCGGGCAACAAACACTCATCTCTCTTTTACCCTCTCCGGCAAAGACCTCGGAGTCTCTCTGTCACTCTCAATCTCCGGCAGAAACCTCGGAGTCTCTCTGTCACTCTCAATCTCCGGCAGAAACCTCGGAGTCTCTCAATCACTCTCCTCACCATTATAACAACATAAGAGTAATATGAAAGAATGTCATGCATGATATCAGTCTCAACTATATCACCAATATGCAATAAACAAGTACAAGTCATATTATTGCCCACGGCTCAATCATCAATATTACCCTTCCCTTTCATAAGGTGAGGGAGCTAGTATGTGATAAAGATACAACTAGGTGATAATTACATCACATAGCACATAGAATATGGGATGCATGCCTCGCATGGAATCAACCTCAATAATCACCGCAATCATAGGTTCCATAGATTCATACTAGGAATTGCAATTCAATATTCAATTCTCGCAATAACCTTCCTCTTCCATATGACCAAAGTGGGATAACAAGAGAGAGAGAATTATATCAAATACATGAAATCACAATACAATGACAGCTCACATAACAATATCGTAATAATGGCGACGAGCCCACATAACAGTATCACAATAATGGCGACAAGCCCACATAACAGCGGGCAATACCAACCTAGATGGAATTTACCTCCACACCATGCCCGAAGGCCTATCATGCTTTCCCCGTCAATCACTACTATTTACATACGTTTCGCTAACCGGAGTCTAGACATAAAGTAAACCGTAACCTACCTCAATGCCGAACAGGTGTCACGAACTTTCACGCCAAAGCTTTTTCCTTCTCGAAGTGCTTCCGATCGGACAAGGTCTTTTGTGCTTATTCGTCACACAATATGTGTACGCTACCCAATAATACTTCAACCTATATTAAGACGCCAACAACTATGATTAAGCTACATGGAGATTCAAACGTATTCTAACGTTAGTAACTCCTTTCTAGATGTTTAGGCGATGTTTTCTCTTGTATCTAAACCAACCACATACTACCAATACAACATCAATAATTATGTGTTCAATACCAATCCGGACAGCCCACACAATATTCTAAACAACCCACATTCATAACATGCAATAACGATTCACATACGGCTTCGACATTCTCAAGTTACTTTTATTAGTTTGTAGCCTTAACGTTTGCATGTAACAACTTATAACAGCCCATCCAACATACAATATGATGTATACTCTTAACTTATAATTATTCTTTCCAACTTAATGAAAACACAAGTCCAAAACAGTCCACTACCACAACATGTCCAAAACAGTCTCTAACCGACAACATAACGATGTTCGGAATTCTTGCAAACGTTTACGAACATACTAAGCCAACCACATGCGATTTTTATACATCATTTCATGTCTTCTTTTCATATAATTTCAGTAAGTTATGACCAGCTATCCACACGACAAGTACAACATCAATTCATACGCAACTACGCTATATCGTCATTTTTATAATCCTTATAACAACTCACAAATGACTTTAGTTTCAACTCCAACCATTAAACACCTTCATTTCCATCATAAAATTCATGATAATAACAATCAAAATATCAAGTAAAAACAGTTCACTAACTTCTTCACAAAACAGTCCACACACGGCTACACCATGCTTCAACATCGCTCACATAAAATCATAGATTCAACCATTTTCATACTAACATAACTTCACCTTTAACCTTCCAATTCTTTTCATTCTTTTTACCATGAGATCTATGATAGTAACAACCATATTTATTAAAGAAAATCAGTCCATTAATTCCACCAAAACAGTCCCTACGGCCAACTAACATTCCAACACCAACTTTCATGATTTTATGCATGCGATTCATGTTCGTCAAGTTACAACCATACTTCAACATCAACACATATAACCCCATAACTACCATCATGTTCCAACATCAACACACCTTATTTCATGCATACAACTTATATTCACACATCTACATCACCCTTAATACATGAAAAGAAAGTTAGATCTTACCTTGACAACTTGACTTCTCTACTTGGCTAGAGTTGGTGACTTGAGATGGAAATGGTTCTTGTTGCTCCAAAGACTATCTTCACGTTTTAGGGACCTTCTAAAGGGTTGAAACACCTTGGAAAATAATTTTTGGATCAAGACTCAAAGGGCTCAAAAATCAGCCCCTTGGCCGAAAGCTCTCTTTCCCTCTCTAGGTTTTCTTTCTTTGTTGTGAAGTTGAAATGAATGTAATGGCTGATTCCTTAGTCATTATTTGGTTCAACTTTGATGCCTACAAGTTGGTCACATGCTCCACTTATGGCATGAGTCACTCCATTAACTTTACACTTAAAATTCCATTTTTTTCTACAACTTTAGGCCAAGTGTGGCCAAGCCTCACCTTCTTGTTTCTCCTTTCTTCTTTCTTTTCAATTGTTTACAAGACAATTGTATGTGTGGTGAATGATTCATACACCATCCTTTGTCCATTGTAATTATGCCAAGATGAATGAGCAATATTTAATGTGAAATGATCCCTCCACCATGTTATGTCCTCCTAAAATAATGTATACTTTCATAAAGTAGTAGATGCTTAAATATTCAAATGCATGCTTCACATGGATGCCTTATTTTCAGTCACTTGGCTGAATTCCACACTCCTTTCTTTCAATTTGGTTGTCCACAATATAATGTAAGTGTAGTGGATGAATCACATTTAAATGTATATTTGTATGTCTCCCATAGTAGTCTTATTTAAGATGACTTTGAGTCATCTTTTGGACATGGCATGTTAATGTTCATATTGGCTCATTGTTGCCACTAATTTTAACTTAACACCACGATTAAGTAGTTCCTAATTTCCATTAATGCTTCTATACCAAACAAAATTTGTAGATAAATTGTGACTTCAAACGAAATCGGAAGTTAAAGTCTCTACTTTGTATCTTGAGATAGTCTTAATACTCAGCCCGACTTGAATCATCCATATCTCCTTACCCCGATATCATTTTGATGAGCTTTTTGTTGCGTTGCAAACTAGACTCGATGAACTTAATTTTAGGCTTTTGAAACACCTTAAAACTCCTCATATACTAGGAGATATGCCTCCTACAATATAGGCTAAAATCGGGTCCGAGATTTTACTGAAATTGTTCCGATTCATTTCGTTTAACTTCTAATCCTCTTCCAACCTCATGTAACCTCTTATACATACATATACACAGTCATTTACATCCATAACAATTCATATACATGTCTCGAAGGGTCCGTAGAATCACAATAACCATAAGTAGAACTCACAAAGCTTCGACGAAACTCCAATCGAAAAAGTATATTCCTATCTTTTGTCCATCTTCTATATCATTACTAATAATCTCAAATACTTTAAAAGGTCACTCACATTACCTCATATACATACTCATAACGCGATTTCAAATCCTTTAGGTTACCAAAGTCACCTCGAGATACTTAAGACAACCATATTTATAACGATATTCTTACTAACTCGATTAACTTTCCTTGAACCTTCTTAACTCATTCTTTCTTGTTTTAATACAAGTAGCAAGGATTATTATGGAGTGTGACATTCTCCCCTCCTTTAGAACATTCGTCCTCGCATGTCAAATGAGGACTAAAACTCGTCAATTAAATAACCGAATCACCCGTTATCGCAGACTATAGACAACAAGATTTGACCACGAAAAGGGTGTTTTAGGAATATTATGCCTAAAAGTGCTAAACGACCAAATGGGTCGTTACATCAGATACCAATTAAACAATCGCTCGTCCTCGAGCGACATGAGAGAATGAACGCTGACGGTAACTAAAGAATCTTTAATAGGACAATGCGGGAAACCTCTACGGAATGCATCATAAACATTTCTCTCTCGCCTTACTAGCCGGAACTCCCTCTAACTTAGATAAAATACCTAATTTTCATATTTCCAAATTCAAATTTTCCCCCATCCTCGGTTTTCGAATATAAGAGCTTTTGTCGAAATGTTCTAATCCTATATAACCAAACCTATGAATGTTATCGATAGGCCCCACAATTTTCCTTAGAACCACACCAACCTTAGAATAAGACGCAAACCTTGCCCACTCGAACCGGTAAAGTATTCCCGATTTCACTAACCCTTCTTTCACCATTCTTAAATTTTCTTCGTACCACGACTCCTTAGGAATACATGAAGACCAACCCGAAACCACAACATACTCTTGTCGGAAAGACTCCTTGCTTTAGCGGAGCAACCTTAAGCGATCCCAACAAACCGATCCACTCATAACCGACCTTGCTAATTCTAAGTCTTACTTACACCTCCAAATCACAATGCGGAAGCATACCACCGAATACTCCGCAGCCAAGTTCGTAGGACACCATCCGATCACCCTATAACCTCTTGCGACCATAGTACCTTAAATCACTACCAAGTACTAACGTAACCCATTAATTTAATCATACTTTAACTCAACGGAATCCACAAACCCACTTTTCATGGATAAACCCCAATTTCTACAGGTCATAAATAATATTTCAAATCTAACAGAATCTTCAAATCGCCAATCAGAACATGTTTCCCAAAATAAATAATTTATCCAAATAATTGAATTCCAAAATTTTCATAATGAAACCTTCTCCCAAAGTGAATCAAATGATATCCGTTGACTTCAATTTTTGCAAGCAGGTCAAAATAAATACTACGGAGCTTATAGAATGGACGATACGTCAAAAAGATAATCGATTTTCAAACGACCGCTCGCTGCTCAAACCTGTTAATATTCTCATATTCTTTCGTCGAAGTACCCTTGCCAAAAATACTTAATGGAAATAATTCCCCTTTCTCCTTAGTTCATAAGTTCACTAACGTGATCACCGATCTCTAAAAGTCTTTCACCATTAGTACTAGTCACACCATCATCATTCTGTTACCGTAAATAATTCCATTGACCCATGCCTTATTCAATAGTCCTCAAAAAGGTGCTCACGTATGAATAACCAACCCCTTACTTAACTATACCGAACCATACACATCTAACTAACCGTGTATATTTTTTTTTTTTTTTTTTTTTTTTTTTTTCGCTATATAACCCTAAGTCATTGTATTCAAAATCAAAGAAATCCTCAAGATTTAACCTTTGCACAACTTTCCGATAATTCTCATTCGAAAACTTAGATGCAAAGACCCGATAATCCTTCAACTATACCTCCATCCTTGTCCAACGCAAGAGTTGTTTCTAATTGTCGATCACTGGCTCCCATTAGCCTATGACGAGTTCAGCAGACCATCGCATATACAACTTTAACACTACCCTAATACCAACCCACTATGAAAATGCCCACGAATCAACACTCTTGGCTTCAACAATTCCCTCTATCATCACTAACCTCAAAGATGCCAAGCGAACCCACGAACACACTTTACAAGTGAATGAACACTACTGTCTATTCCACTAGACTTCACTTATCACAAGTAATACTGCAACCTGATTTCGATCAGAAAACCATTTTCGAATGAACTCACAACCACTAATTATATTCTGCTATCACAATACTAATCAAATTTAAGCCAACTCCACATTTCATAGCCTATACAATTTGTGCACACGCACACTTTGCAACTTATCTCATAAACGTATCAGATACCAATTATTCCGTTCCTATAGTGAAGATTGATTTATCTGAGCATTTTTTTTTTTTTTTTTTTTTTTACGCCTTTGTCACATCCTCACAATAACACTCTTACCAAAATACCATAAGAACTCTTACTTTGCTATACGCTTCCTAAAACCGATCATATCATCGAATAAATCGCTCTTATTAAGCCATAAATGCACTCTTGCCCCTTCCGAGAAAACCCAATACTATAATTATGGAGATCCTATGACCCTATGAATCGCCTCTCCCATCTCTTCAACCAACCTCACAATAACGAGCCTAACCACGACTCCACACAAATTGAAACCTTAGGTCATATCTAGAAACCGAACTTAGTCACGCATCTAAATTAGGACAACACAACTCGTATCGTACCACATGTCGGAAACAACCGTTCACGCAAGAATTTAAGGATGAGTTCCCATCATCCGGAGAAAGTAAAACAGAGAAGTTCGTATACCAATTGGGATCAACTAGATACCAATTTGAATGAAGTAGCACGAAATAATGAAAGAATCAAGTTTCCTAGATGTCCCATAGCCTCCCAATTATAAGTGTGGCGCGCAACACACCCATAAGTAGGACTCTACTAGACATTGCTCTTGTACTTATAGACCGGGTAACCTAAGCTCTGATACCAACTTTGTCACGACCCAAATCATGGATCATGCGGGCACCCACACTAACCCTCCCTGGTGGGCGAACCCTTCAGATAACTACCTTAATTTGATACAACATGCGGAATAAATACTTTTATTATAAGAAATTCCCAAAATCTGGTCTAGACTCATACAAGAGCTTCTAAGAAGTTTACAATTTGAATAGATAACGTACTCAAACCGGATACGACTTCGTTTAAGGATAGAGAACAACAAATCTAAGGAGAGACTCGGGTTGCAATAGCTCACCCAAACGTCTTTGACGAATGCCTCGAAACGGTCGTGAGACTCCGAACATCACCTCGAAAATAACTCTACACTCCGTAAGAGTGTAGCAAGAGTAGTATGAGCACAACACTAGGCTCGTAGGTATCATAGGCCGACAATGGTTAGTTCACGCATATAAACAAGAAGCAACTAACAAGTAAGCAGATAAGTAATCAAACACAAATACACATCTAGCACATGAGAAAGTCTTGCATTAACGATAGTCACAAGGGATCTCAATATCTCGCATTATAAGCCTAGGGAGAATTCTATAAACCTCGATTCCATCCAACCTTTAAAATAAATACTCACAAACAACAACTCAAGAATTCACAAATCAAGAATCAATCGCAGAATGTGCCATGCAATGACATGAATGACCATTCAAATGGAGTGCTATGCAATGCAATGCAATGTCGTGCTATGTAAATGTTATGCAATGCAAGAGTCACCTCTCACACTCCACTCCCGTACACACATGCTATGGCAATGCCTCATAGTCATGACCCATGGGGGACCCGCGAAGTCCATGTACCACTCGCTCCGAATATAACCTCGGATCACGAGCACACTCTCACGATCCCGCAAAGACCTCGGCATCGGACACTCCATCGTTCCCGCAAGAAACCTCGGGCAACAAACACTCACAATCTCTTTCGAGTCTCTCTCCGTCACTCTCAATCTCCGGCAAAAACCCTGAGTCTCTCTCGTCACTCTCAATCTCCGTCTCTCAATCACTCTCCTCACCATTATAACAACATAAGAGTAATATGAAAGCATGTCATGCATGATATCGGGCCTCAATTATATCACCAATATGCAATAAACAAGTACAAGTCATATTATTGCCCACGGCTCAATCATCAATATTACCCTTCCCTTTCATAAGGTGCGAGGGAGCTAGTATGTGATAAAGATACAACTAGGTGATAATTACATCACATAGCACATAGAATATGGGATGCATGCCTCGCATGGAATCAACCTCAATAATCACCGCAATCATAGGTTCCATAGATTCATACTAGGAATTGCAATTCAATATTCAATTCTCGCAATAACCTTCCTCTTCCATATGACCAAAGGGGAGAACAAGAGAGAGAGAATTATATCAAATACATGAAATCACAATACAATGACAAACTCACATAACAATATCGTAATAATGGCGACGAGCCCACATAATGGGCGACAAGCCCACATAACAAGATCACAATAATGGCGACAAGCCCACATAACAAATTGGCAATACCAACCTAGATGGAATTTACCTCCACACCATGCCCGAAGGCCTATCATGCTTTCCCCGTCAATCACTACTATTTACATACGTTTCGCTAACCGAGTCTAGACATAAAGTAAACCGTAACCTACCTCAATGCCGAACAGTGTGTCACGAACTTTCACGCCAAAGCTTTTTCCTTCGAAGTGCTTCCGATCGGACAAGGTCTTTAGTGCTTATTCGTCACACAATATGTGTACGCTACCCAATAATACTTCAACCTATATTAAGACGCCAACAACTATGGTTAAGCTACAGGGAGATTCAAACGTATTCTAACGTTAGTAACTCCTTTCTAGATGTTTAGGCGATGTTTTCTCTTGTATCTAAACCAACCACATACTACCAATACAACATCAATAATTATGTGTTCAATACCAATCCGGACAGCCCACACAATATTCTAAACAACCCACATTCATAACATGCAATAACGATTCACATACGGCTTCGACATTCTCAAGTTACTTTTATTAGTTTGTAGCCTTAACGTTTGCATGTAACAACTTATAACAGCCCATCCAACATACAATATGATGTATACTCTTAACTTATAATTATTCTTTCCAACTTAATGAAAACACAAGTCCAAAACAGTCCACTACCACAACATGTCCAAAACAAGCCTCTAACCGACAACATAACGATGTTCGGAATTCTTGCAAACGTTTACGAACATACTAAGCCAACCACATGCGATTTTTATACATCATTTCATGTCTTCTTTTCATATAATTTCAGTAAGTTATGACCAGCTATCCACACGACAAGTACAACATCAATTCATACGCAACTACGCTATATCGTCATTTTTATAATCCTTATAACAACTCACAAATGACTTTAGTTTCAACTCCAACCATTAAACACCTTCATTTCCATCATAAAATTCATGATAATAACAATCAAAATATCAAGTAAAAACAGTTCACTAACTTCTTCACAAAACAGTCCACACACGGCTACACCATGCTTCAACATCGCTCACATAAAATCATAGATTCAACCATTTTCATACTAACATAACTTCACCTTTAACCTTCCAATTCTTTTCATTCTTTTTACCATGAGATCTATGATAGTAACAACCATATTTATTAAAGAAAATCAGTCCATTAATTCCACCAAAACAGTCCCTACGGCCAACTAACATTCCAACACCAACTTTCATGATTTTATGCACGCGATTCATGTTCGTCAAGTTACAACCATACTTCAACATCAACACATATAACCCCATAACTACCATCATGTTCCAACATCAACACACCTTATTTCATGCATACAACTTATATTCACACATCTACATCACCCTTAATACATGAAAAGAAAGTTAGATCTTACCTTGACAACTTGACTTCTCTACTTGGCTAGAGTTGGTGACTTGAGATGGAAATGGTTCTTGTTGCTCCAAAGACTATCTTCACGTTTTAGGGACCTTCTAAAGGGTTGAAACACCTTGGAAAATAATTTTTGGATCAAGACTCAAAGGGCTCAAAAATCAGCCCCTTGGCCGAAAGCTCTCTCTCTCCCTCTCTAGGTTTTCTTTCTTTGTTGTGAAGTTGAAATGAATGTAATGGCTGATTCCTTAGTCATTATTTGGTTCAACTTTGATGCCTACAAGTTGGTCACATGCTCCACTTATGGCATGAGTCACTCCATTAACTTTACACTTAAAATTCCATTTTTTTCTACAACTTTAGGCCAAGTGTGGCCAAGCCTCACCTTCTTGTTTCTCCTTTCTTCTTTCTTTTCAATTGTTTACAAGACAATTGTATGTGTGGTGAATGATTCATACACCATCCTTTGTCCATTGTAATTATGCCAAGATGAATGAGCAATATTTAATGTGAAATGATCCCTCCACCATGTTATGTCTTCCTAAAATAATGTATACTTTCATAAAGTAGTAGATGCTTAAATATTCAAATGCATGCTTCACATGGATGCCTTATTTTCAGTCACTTGGCTGAATTCCACACTCCTTTCTTTCAATTTGGTTGTCCACAATATAATGTAAGTGTAGTGGATGAATCACATTTAAATGTATATTTGTATGTCTCCCATAGTAGTCTTATTTAAGATGACTTTGAGTCATCTTTTGGACATGGCATGTTAATGTTCATATTGGCTCATTGTTGCCACTAATTTTAACTTAACACCACGATTAAGTAGTTCCTAATTTCCATTAATGCTTCTATACCAAACAAAATTTGTAGATAAATTGTGACTTCAAACGAAATCGGAAGTTAAAGTCTCTACTTTGTATCTTGAGATAGTCTTAATACTCAGCCCGACTTGAATCATCCATATCTCCTTACCCCGATATCATTTTGACGAGCTGTTTGTTGCGTTGCAAACTAGACTCGATGAACTTAATTTTAGGCTTTTGAAACACCTTAAAACTCCTCATATACTAGGAGATATGCCTCCTACAATATAGGCTAAAATCGGGTCCGAGATTTTACCGAAATTGTTCCGATTCATTTCGTTTAACTTCTAATCCTCTTCCAACCTCATGTAACCTCTTATACATACATATACACAGTCATTTACATCCATAACAATTCATATACATGTCTCGAAGGGTCCGTAGAATCACAATAACCATAAGTAGAACTCACAAAGCTTCGACGAAACTCCAATCGAAAAAGTATATTCCTATCTTTTGTCCATCTTCTATATCATTACTAATAATCTCAAATACTTTAAAAGGTCACTCACATTACCTCATATACATACTCATAACGCGATTTCAAATCCTTTAGGTTACCAGTCACCTCGAGATACTTAAGACAACCATATTTATAACGATATTCTTACTAACTCGATTAACTTTCCTTGAACCTTCTTAACTCATTCTTTCTTGTTTTAATACAAGTAGCAAGGATTATTATGGAGTGTGACATTCTCCCCTCCTTTAGAACATTCGTCCTCGCATGTCAAATGAGGACTAAAACTCGTCAATTAAATAACCGAATCACCCGTTATCGCGTACTATAGACAAGAAGATTTGACCACGAAAAATCGCCTATTATATTGTTCCCATTGGGATCGACCCCGACTCATAGTTGGGTAAATTATATTGCATACGTCCGTGTACACTTTCTCTTTGAGGAGTGGATTTGGACGTTACCAATGGCTGATCTATGTGCATTGGAAATAAGCATTTTTTTCATGAGTGTGGCTAATTGATTTAATAAACTGTCAACTTAAGTACTGTATAAGAAAATAATAGATGCGGAATAGAGCAGATGATGCTATTCGAGCAAATTGGTTACGCCCTTAGTTTAGAACGTCTAGGTCCCGGGTTCGAGTCTAGGTACGCAAAAAAAAAGGGGGTTTTCCTTGAGTTACAAACATTGTTGAGGATGCTTTCTAATAGTGTATTTTTTTTTCCTTTTTAGGCATGTCTAAACCGACAATAACAATTTTTTATAAGTTACTAATAAATTAACATGACAAATTAACTCTTCATCAAAATCGAATTAGATTAGGATAAAAATTAAGTTTAGATTTGGTGTAAGTAAATAGGTGAAGGTGAAAATATTTTGCTTGATATCCCATGCAATGCATGCCATAGATGGCTACTCTATGTGCATTGGGAATAAGCATTTTGTTATGCAACCCATGAAAGATATTATGGAAAGAAAAATGGCTCAATGATCATTGATTGATTGAAAAGTGCAAACAACATGCTTATATGATGAATAGGCTATACACTAGAGTGTCGAGGGTAATCTCATCCCTACTCTCAACTTCATATTACTACTGTAGATGAAAAGATCAATATATATATATATATATTGAAGTTGATCCAATTTAACTCTTCATCAAGACCGAATGAAATTAGGTTAACTAATAACTAAGTGTGGGGTGTGACTAATTGATTTAATAAATTGTTCAAACTGGGATTTCATGCCAAAGGGCTAACACAAATGATTTACCAAAGTCATCTTTTGTAATTTTTAGTGCAAAAAGAAGAAAATAAAAATAAATTTGAGAACTGTTGCAATTTTTTGTTACAAAACACATGTATTTTGCATTCAATGTCAAAAACACATTTTATAACCTTGATTAGCATGCGTTAATATTTTAAAAATGAGAAAAATAACATGAGAGTTGAAACAATTCTATGGTAATGGGGTAAAGGTAGATGGTTTCAAATCACTAAGTGTGGCTAATTGATTTACTAAACTGTCAACTTAGAAACTGTATAAGAAAATAATAGATGCGGAATAGAGCAGATGATGCTATTCCGGCAAATTGGTTACGCCCTTAGTTTATTCCGCATCATCTGCTCTATTCCGCATCTATTATTTTCGCATCTATTAGCATCATCTGCTCTATTCCGCATATATTATTTTCTTATACAGTTCCTAAATTGACAGTTTAGTAAATCAATTAGCCACACTTAGTGACTGGAACCACCTGCTTTTACCCCATTACCATAGGATTGTTTCAACTCTCATGTTATTTTTCTCATTTTTAAAATATTAACGCATGCTAATCAAGGTTATAAAATGTGTTTTGACATTGAGTACAAAATACAGGTATTTGTAACAAAAAATTATAGCAGTTCTCAAATTTATTTTTATTTTCCTCTTTTTGCACTAAAAATTACAAAAGATGACTTTGGTAAATCATTTGTGTTAGCCCTTTTGCATGAAATCTGAGTTTGAACAATTCAGTAAATCAATTTGTCACACCCCACACTTAGATAATAGTTAACCTAATCTCATTCGGTCTTGATGAAGAGTTAAATTAGATCAACTTCATACATATATATATATATATATATTGATCTTTTCATCTACAGTAATAATATGAAGTTGAGAGCAGAGATGAGATGAGATTACACTCTACTGTATAGCTTATTCATCACATAAGCATGTTATTTGCACTTTTAAATCAACCAATGATCATTAAGCCATTTTTGTTTCAATAAGATCTTTCATGGTTGCATAAAAAAATGCTTAGTCCCAATGCAAATAGAGCAGCCATCTATGGCATGCATTGCATAGGATACCAAGCAAAATCTGAACTTAATTTTGGCTCTTATTTTCATCCTAATCTCACTCGATTTTGATGAAAAGTTAAATTGGTCATGTTGATTTCCTCTTTTGATTCTATTAACTTAAAAGAAGATAAAATAATTATTATAGGTTTAGACGTGCCTAAAAAGGAAAAAAAATACACTATCAGAAAGCATCCTCAACAATGTTGTAACTCAAGGAAAACCCAATTATTATTTTTTTTGCGCGTACCTAGACTCGAACTAAGGACCTAGACGTCCTAAACTAAGGGCGTAGCCAATTTGTTGAAATAGCATCATCTGCCATATCTCGCATCTCTAACTCTCTTATCCTGATTCCCTGTTAGACATTCTTTAAATTAATAATTCAGTAAATCAAATAGCTATACTTATTGACTCTAACAAAAGAAAAATGACTTTTATCCATTATTTCCCGAGTCAACTGAGTCAAAAAACTAGTATTCCACAAAAGTAATTAATTCTTTTGTAGTATTTTTTTTTTTTGGTAATAACCTTGTTAAATTTTATTACCATCACAACTAAACAGTAAGGAATAAACTAAAGAGCACACAACCCCTAGCCAACGTTGCCGGGAGTATCAAGCCTCACGGAGAAAACTAGTTACAAAATGGCTCTAGGTACCCTATATATTTTCTAGCTTGTTTTGGTCTATAAACATACCAATCCTCTCTTTCACTATGAAGTTTATCTTTTTTTGTAGCATTGTCATGTTAGATTATTGACAAAAATATTCAAATATTTAAAAGCCTCTCCTATTCAATATGTACTGCGAAATATTGGAGTTTTGACTTTTCAAAAAACAAATGGAACCATCTAATTTTACCCCATTACCGTAGGATTATCTGAGGAACAATATAATGACGTTTTAATGTTTAGGTTGCGACGTTTAGCCCTCTGTGTAATGCTTAAAATTTTCTAGAGGGAGTTTTTTTTCTAAATAATCGTCGTTAATTTCTCAAAATCCAGTCTTAGACATTATTTAAATAACCACCCAGAAATAACATTGTATGTGTGGACTCTATTAAAAATTAAACTCTAATTGTTATAGCATTTTTCTCTTTTGATAAATGTTAAAAGTATATATGATTAAAATTGAATAGAACTATCTACGATGATTGCTATAGTTACATTTTTTGCAATTGAATATTTGATCAAATGTTTTTTTTAGAGAAATGTTCCATTTTAAATTTTCAGTAAAGCAAACTACCTAAATAGCATAAACCTTTAAAAAGATCTCCTAAAAATAAGGACGACAACACCTAGAACAAATCCCATAATTCATGCCTAAAACGTAGAATTAAATACATGCTAATTTTAAGGGCAAAGTCAATTTGTTTTATTTCCAAAGAAAAGGTGTGGACTAATCCGGACCATTTATTTTCTTTTCTTTGAATTTAAATTTGATTAATGCATATTATTTCTCCGTGTTACGGATTCTATTTAGAATAATTTTTTTGTTTATAATGTTTATACCCTTTGAAAATTTAAATTTTTAACAATAGTATATGTGAAATATATATTTTTGTAATTAAATTTATACTGTAAACACAATTTGTATATTTGGTATAATAAATGTATGAACTATATATAATATTGATGAACATTAACATTGTATAAAATATTGTATATGTACAATTCATATACTTTGAATAATAAATGTATGAACTTAATATCGATAATATATTGATGAAATATTAACATATTTAAAATATTTACAGTATAATATATTTGAAACATACGAAATGTTTCTTTTAAGAAAAATATCAGCATAAAAATTAAGTTTGAAGAAAAAATATCATAAAATTAAGGGGGGGAGAGAGATCATTGTGGAAGTGAGAGAAAATTGTAAATGAGTAAAATTGTATTAATGAAAATAGATTTCATTAATTAATGGAGAGGGTTGGCTTTAATCAGAGTTTATTATTGTATTTATATTTTTTCCTTTTCAAAGTGCTATATTTGTTACTTTTAAAAAGATTTGTTATTCTTGTATAGAATTCTTACTAACTGGTTTAGTGGGTAAATATCTCTAAAAAAAAAAAAAAAAAGGAAAAAGAATTAAGGCTTTGTCTATTGTTTAGGTTGGCACACCATATAATGAAAGAAAAAAAATATATGTGTATACTGTTTAGGTTGGCCCACCGTATAATGAAAGAAAAAAAAAGTCGTGTATATTGTTTAGGTTGGCCCACTGAACAATTATGTAGAATATATAGGTGTACGTATCTCATTTAAATATTGTCAATAATGTTTTAAGTGTGCCCTACTTTAATCATTTACACTACATTGAAGGGAAAATTTGGAGAGAAGTTGACTATTTTGGATCCTTGTGGGGTAGGGATATTTTGGTCATTTTATGTTGGCCTATCGCCAATTTTGACAAAATGGGCTTTGCCAAATAGCAGCACTCAAATAAATATTGACCTACGTCATGCAGCCTATTGAACGAGCCATGGGGTTTGCGCTAATTAATGGAATATTTAAACTGTAAACAACTTTGTGACATTGTTTAGATTCTTGGCTCTAAAGGAGCAGCTTAGGATCCATGTAAACCTATAGCTTTTTTTTCTTTTCTCGAAACTTGTTCAGTTATATCTTGGACTGATTTTTTGGTTAGATTTTGAAGACACGTTTTTTAAGTTTGAATAAAATCAAATTTTCAAGTCAAAAACTTCAACACTTTTTCAAGTGACATGCACATCAAACACCTCTTCAACTACAAAATATAAAACTACAACGACAATGTAATAATACCGGAAGCCACTGCCACCAACACACATACAATGCCAGTATAGAAGGCTGAACTAAGAATGCTAGAATTTACCTCTCCGCTACATAAGCAAGCAACTCTTCCGTAACGAAGTAGGCCATTTTGAGTTTAACTAGTTCGCCTTGGCTGCGATCAATGACACGGCGGCACATTTCTCCGAGCTTGTAACTCATGTTGGTTCCTAGGAAGTCACCAAGGTTGAAGGTTGGACAGGTCAATAGATGATACGCCACACGGAAAGGTCTTTGCACACTCGCCTCCACATAGTGCACACATTCTGTGCTGTCAGCAATATCTCTTTAGCACCCAGCCTGTACAATATGTTACCCCAAACATCATCCGTCAGTTCCAACCATGGTGGTTTTTTCTCCATACCGCCTGATTCTTATTTTCACCTTTTCCCTTGTAGAGAAGTATGAATAATGAGTGGAAGCTATATATAGACAGTGTCTTTAAAGTGGTGGAAAAACCGGGGAGTCTAGAACCGAGCATTGTTACAAAAATGCTCTCAATGTGGTTCTATCGAGGATAACTTTTATTCAACCCAAGTACTTGCACCTGATAACATTAATTCATTAGTATAGTTAAACATATATTTTAATAAACTGAAATAAGAGGTCTAAGAACTCTTTTTGATCTTATGACTCATTTCCATTGTTTTAAATAATATGACGAAAATGCACATTGGCTTTTATAAAAAGAATTTTATAAAACGAATCCCTTCCAGCAACAATACGTCTAACGACTATGAAAATAATATTAACACTAGTGACTTTGAAAACAACAACGATAATATAATAATAACTACTTTACTGTTATGTAATTTTTTTTACTGTTATTAAATTATATTGATAAAATAATTTATGCTACGTGCAAAGATAATTACTATGTTACCCCCTACACCTTATTAAAATACAGGTGTCAAATAATATAACTGTATGATGTAATTGTACAGTGCATAAATGAAAAAGGATAAGTATCTATTATAGTTGATTCACCTTCCCAAGAGGAGATGTTTACGTTATTTGGTGCAGACTCGCTAAAAAACTTCAAAACTCTCTCTGTCCAAGGGATTCGACTTCTTAAATAGTCTTGGGTAAAGAAATTCAAAGTTTTATCAGGAAATAACGTATTTCTCCCTTCTTCTGGTAATTAAATCCACTAGTAGAAAAGTCAAATTTAATTGTAGAAGACAGATAATTACGTACATTGATAGTCTTATACCAAGAATGTGAATTGTCACTCTTTCCTAGAGGAGCTAAAACGTTTATTCTGGTAGTTATAGAAACAGCAGATGGAATTAAAGAGTTAATGAAACCAAGGAGAATAGCTTACTAATTTGATCCACACTGAGCATCGAACTTTCTACTTAGCAAATTCTACTGACTGCAAATGCTTCTGCCCATATGATCATTTGCAGACACACTCGACCAATTTTTGAAGACTAGTGTTTCAGCTCATTCAGCAAGTTTGATATGAAAATATTAACTACTAAACTTCAATTTCAGCATTCAAATCAGTCTGACCTATGCATAAAAGTTTAGAATAATCCTTTTTTTCGTTTGTTGGATAATTGTTGCATGCCCAAATGTCTTTCAAGTTCGAGATCAGACAGAAGAAACATTACCATCAAGAACCATTAAGATCTTAATGAGTTTCCTTTGATTGAACAAGAATTAGAAATCAGCTAAATCCCTAGGAAAGATAATGTTGCTGACAGTATAGTGAACTATTTAGTTAATATAGATAAAACTCGCATGTCCTGCTACGAAATCCTCGATGTAAGGTGTCTAAAACAGCTGCTTCAATTCTGTGAGCAGCCTTCTCCCCAAAGATTGATTTACACACAAGTTATTTTGGCTCTAAAATAGATTTGCAAAAAGTTACAATCAGTGGTTTAGGAGTATATGATAATTAAAGAAAAGGAAAGCTCCATGCGAACACATTAGAACCCTGGAATAATTACTGCTGCTTTGGGCAGGAAACTGAATAGAGACGATAGGAAATTGTGAAACACTATTTCAGCATTGTATCCTTGGGTAGGTTGAAGTTCACCCATGACATACCAATAAGGCAAAATGGTACACTTGATAAAAATCGATCAGTGAACACATGAAGAACTGTTCATAATCTGATAACCAAAAGAAGCCCACAACTTCATAACTGAGGCTAATGCTAGAAACATGACCACTAGTAGATCTTTTCAAAAACCAAAGTAATAATCATCATACATGTTATCATCAGAAGACATGTTATACTCGTCGACTGCATTCCCCGGAGACTCAAACGAAAATTTACAACCGGCCAGAGAATCATGTGGGTACTTCACATCTTTAATCTGTTGAGAAATTCTGCTACTCAAAACTTCGTTGAAGCTAACTTTCAAGCACCGCCGCAGGTCAAGTGATACAAGATTAGGACAACCATCAAGAATAGCCTCAAGGCCTTCAGTTGTCATCCAGTTCCCAATGAGCTGAAGGTGGTGCAAAGCAGGCAGGTTTTTAGCAATAGCTAGAGCCATATTATTTCTTATATCTCCTTCATCAGGATCATCATCTTTATCAGAATTATCATCTTCATCAGAATCATCATTTAAGTCCAAATAATGTCCCGTATAACATTCGTTCATTTCAAACAACTTTAACCGTGGGCAAGAGCGTCCAAGAGCTTCAATTCCCTCTGTAGTGATATCAGTGTGTGTCAGACTCAACTCTTCTAACAATGGGAGCTTTTTAACTGCTTTGGCCAAGCCGTCACATACCATACCATAGCAACATGCAATACTAAGTCGTTTCAGTTTTCCTGATCTGGTGAATAAAAGCAGAAATTGAATTAATGGCAGTGATTGAAGCAAGATTTCCAAACACAATTTCTAATACAGAAGATTAGTGCAAATATACAATAGGATGAATACAATATGCTATCTTACTTTATCAACCAAAAAAAAGATAATACATGCAATATGCTGTCTCCACAGATAGTTGTATCAGAAAAGCAGTTTTTTGGGGCATTTTTTAATTCTTTTGGGGGAGGGTGGATGAAGGAAAGCGAGGAAACGGAATTTTAAGGTAACACAAACCGGAAGTGCAAAAAAATGCCAAAATAACTAATTGAAAAAGAGAATATAGAGGCCTAACAAATATCTTCCTCGCTTTTTACTGCAATCTGCAAGATGGGAACTTATACAGGATAATGCTTCTTTTTTTTTTTTCCAGAAGAGATCTTGTAGACTAATCATTTATCTTTTTTTTCATTTTTCCCACGAGAGGTCCCATGAGTTTTGCTCTTAATATTTAAATTGATATAACTTCCTTAGTTGATGCCTTTCTTGATTTGTACAGTGTAGTATTGTGTAATTTCTGATGTTTGGGATGGAAATTGTTGTAATTGTTTTACAGTGTAGTATTGGGTCATGCTTGCTAATGTGAAGCAAGCCTTATGGAGTTTGAAGGGTCAGCCAGCGAGAGAAGGCTAAATAAGACTTGGATGAGCATTCCCCTTTGTATTATGTGGACAATATGGCTTGAAAGAATCCTAGGTGCTTTGAGGGTAGCGAGGAAAACTGTTGTTATAATTTGTAAGAAACAGATGTATTCAGAATCTTATGACTTGGTGTAATGCCTCTTCTGATTTGGACATTGATGTTATGTTATAGTTCTTAGATTCCCTCCCGTTGTAAGGGGTCTAGCCCCAGTTTATTTGTACTGATGCAGTACCAATTTGGTATTGTTTATTTATGAAAGGCTTAATACATAATTTACCCCCGAGCTTGTATCCCAATCCCGATTATACATCCCTCTTTCAGGGGAACCTATTAGCACCAAACATTTCTCCGAGTGTGTTTTGTGCTTGACCAGTTTTACGACCATGTGTATGTCACGCACCAATGGACACATAAAATGTGTCTTAACTTAAAAAAAATAAAGAAAAATACTTCATCTTCCCAACGAAATTCCAAATCCACCGGTGGCCACCTCTCCATCATCTTCATTTCTCCATTCCTCCCTCTTCTACCCACATAAACAAAATCCCACAGTCGCCGTCGGCCATCTCTCATCCCAAAACTCTTTTCACCCTACCAGTAAACAACTCCATAAAAGCCATCGCCCGGAGCAGTGACAAGAACAATGAAAGAGAAATTCTTCTGATGGATATTCAATGTTGAAAGAGTAAAAACAATCTACAATTGGGAATGGAACTGTGCAGCCACAACCACCATTTCTTCTTCTCCCCACCTTTTCTTATGGTGATTAATTTATAAATTCTACAACATTTATGAGTATTAACCCTTTCATTAGCTACCGTTTGGACATAGATTTATTTTCTCTTTTTCAGGAAAAAACAATTGAAAACATTGTTTGTTCATGGAATTTGATTGAAAAATTTTCAAGTTCCGAAACTGGTTTGGGCCAGTTTTTAAACCAGTTTTTGGGTGAAAATATTTCATCCACTCACAAAGCTTCAACTCTTTTTTCAAGTAAAATGCATGTCAAAACACAACCGCAACTTCCAAAAATTATTTTTCAACACAACTTTAAAAACTCTTTTTTTCAAGTTTCAACCAAATCTATGTCCAAACGATAGCTTAGTCCCACACATAGAAGTTGGTGGAACATCTATTATGAATATTAGTCGCACTAAGAATAAAACTTTTCCATGCTGTCGTTGTTGTTTATTTCTTATTGATGTGATAGAGTCCATCTCCATTTTTACTGTTTTTGCGTGTATGTTCTTGACAATGAAGACGATAATCTAAAAAATAGAAAATAAAAATAAAATGGTAGACAGGTGGCATTCAAATGAAGCTTCAGACACATTGTTTTGGCTCTCCACTCAGCTATTTTGTGCGTAAAAACACGCTCGTGCCACGTGGCAAAAATGGGGTGTCTGAAAGATTTGGTGTATAAAAGGTTTTCCGTGAAAGAGAGGTGTGTATTAGGGATTTCACAACAAGCTCGAGGGGTAAACTATGTATTAGGCCTTCATGAAATAAAATTAACCTTTACTTATCAGAAAAACTTATGTTCAATCAAATATCATGTATAAAGACGTTATAATTAGGAAGTCCTTAGTCCTTCCAACTATTGTTCCTTTGAGAGCTTCGTTGCTCAAAGGGATGCAAAGTGAGGGGTTGTCGCTTCATAGACAAAACATCCACTTCAAATAAATTTGAGCTTCAGACAATGACGCGAAAAATGATCCCGTTGATTCTTTAAATCTTGATGCAAGCCAAGCTCCATCAAGACCCTGCACACATAGCCGAGCTAGGGAGTTCATGGACTTTGCATCAAGTCACTACTTTGGATGCTTAGAGGGTGCATGGAATCACAATTCATGAAGCATCCACACGTCAAGGAAGCTCAAGTGCACATCTTCAAGCTATGCACTCCTTGATCATGAAGATGGAGCCTTTGAAGATCATGGAAGGTCAACATAGGACGACCTTCAAGATATGGAAGATAGCTTGGATGGAAGACTCTAAGACCACTACATTCAAGATATAGAAGATAGCTTGGTGGAAGAGGCTATTTATGCAAAGAGGCTATGCTTTATATGTGCTTCCATCATCCTTAAGAAGACTAAGAAGGCCCTTATTTCATTAAGGGTATTTTTGTAATAATCATATTAGTCCTCTTAGCCTAGTTTAGTACAAATACTGCACTATGTCGTTTCATTCCTTATTTTGTTTTTGAATGAACATTTGGTTTAGGCTCCGTTGTGAGTTTTGGGGAAATCCTCTTATCTCTTCAAGTTGAACCCTCTTGATTACTTGGGTAAGTTTCCCTTGTATGAGTTCAATATCTCTTCCCCTTGGATTAAATCGAATAATTATTACATTTTAATTATTAGATTATCCTTTCTTTTCTTCTAGAGTCTATTCTCCCTCCTTTCTATTTCTTAAACATATTCTTGTATCATATCTTACTTCCCTGATTGTGGTTCAGTTTATCATTCTCGCACCAGAATCACATCAAATCTTAACATTGAGGATTTAGAGTAATATCAACATTATTTTATATGGGATGTTGAAATTTGATTGTTATAATAGACGTACTAAAATTATATATGGTATCATATTTTCTAATTTCCACAAATTGTGCGCTTCACTTTAAAGAAGCGATTGGCGCCTCACTTCTCTATTTTTTCCTAAAGCCCCGCGGACCTTGTCTCTTGTATGGGTTTTTTGCTTTTAAAATCACTGAGTTTAACCTTTATATATTGATATGTATGAAATTTTCTATCAGTTAACTTAAAAGACATAATGTTATATAGCAAGCAGTTTGGTTGGTCAAAATGTTCTTTAGGAAAACAAGTTTCTTAAAAATGAGAAAAATGACTTCCCTAATGGAAGTAAGGAAACAAGTTCCAGACATTCCAAGTCCATTGTCTCCTCCCCACCCACCCAGCGCCTCGAACCCCCAACTCCTGACCATCCCTTCCACCCCTCCACCCCCCATCCCAGCCCCATAGTGTTTTGCTATATCACATATGGAACGATATTTCACATATGGAACGATATTCTTTTGTTTACTTAACAAACACTAGAAAATAAGTAAGAACCTTACTTATTTTCCAAGAAAACATTTTCTTTTCTACCAAACACACCCTAAGGTTTCATTTTCTATTTCACTCATGATGGGTACTTTTCACAATTCTCTCACTGTACTCCTCACTTTGTCAAACAGGGCATACTTTCATATAGAAAAAGAAAAAAGAAAAATTTCAAAACAAGGAAAACAAATAAATAAAGAAGAGCCAGAAACTACCTCTTTGCTATGCGCAAAATCAAGTCATCATTAGCAAAGTAGTCCAAATTGATATCAACAACTTGACCTTGGCTGCGATCAACAGCATGAATACACATTTTTTCTAAGTCGTAAGGCATATCAGAGGGTTCCCAAGTATCTCCTATGTTAATGACTCGCCACATTGAAGGTTCCTTGCATATTCGCCTCCAAGTAGTGCACACTTTCTGTGCAGTTTCCAGTATATCTACAGCACCAAGCCTGTGTAGTATATTAGCCCATATACCTTCTGGCAGTTCTAACCATGGTGGTTTTTTCACCATTGAGGCCTTTTTCTTTTTTTCTTTACCTTTTGCTTTACCCTTTCTGTTCATTGTTTTCTTCTTCTGGGGTTTCCAGTTGGATACTGAGCAAGAAGGAGATGTTTGTACTTTGCACTACATTTTCAATCTTTTGAAGTGGTTCAAATACACTTTAAATTTTAATTAGAAATTTTCGGTTTTAGTCCCTTAAATATCACAAATTCTGATTATATAACTTTGTAATAATTTGACTAGGCACATATAAACCCTCATTTATTGAATTGTGCTTTTTTTGATCCCTGTTTTTGTAAGTCTTTCACAAATTTAACAAACTATTAACCACTACGCTAGTGTTTGGCCATGGATTCCCAAAAAAAAAATTGAAAAATTTGATTTGGGTGAAATTTTTCAAGTTTTGAAAATGTGTTTGACCATAGTTTTTCAAAACATATTTCATTTTTGTTTTGGGAAACATGAAACATTACTTATAAGTTCTAAAAACTACCAAGAATACTCAACTATACAAAACATACATACTTGCTAATCCCAAATTATGCAGAACATTATATTTTTATAACAACGGCTAATTACACACTTACTAGCTACTATAATTCAAATTACAATACAAAGATCTATCCATGCAAGAAAAAAAAGGGTAGTAACTAGCTATTCTTTAATATAATCTTCCCACGTTATACGAACAATCTCTTCATGATGAGCATGCATTTCCAGATCAGATGACAGAGAAGACAAAGCAATATTGTTACTCTGAGTCGATTGTTCGTCAATTTCATCAACAACCACGTCATCATGTTCATATTAAGTAAATATTCCATCACCGCTTTAGTGGTCATGCAAAAAATCATGTTGGGTCATAAATAGATGGAGCTTTTTCATAAAATACAAAAGTTTGGGGCAATTTTTAAAAGTTTTGAAAAGGCCAAAACATAGATCTTGGCCCAAAAACAGGTTTGAGCAAGAATTTGGGATTTGAAGATTTGTTTTCAAAATCTTTCAAAATTTTATGGCCAAACAAAGATTTGAAAACAAATCTTCAAAATATGCTCCCAAAATCTATGGCCAAACGGGAGTCATTTACACATGTTTCAGGTTAAGTTTGTACTGTTATCCCATATTCAAGGATAATATAATTATGTAAGTAACTTAAATATTAACTATTTCATATATAAAGGAACAAAAAGCATACATTTTATTTAACTGTGCTTAGTCATACTCATACATTACAAAGATCGGAGCGGAGCCAAGTAGGTGGAAGAGTAGGTTCATTTGAACGCCCTTACAATTACCTTATATATACAAGGATAATTCTTTTTATTTAATGCATATATAGTACGTAGGTTTCTTTAATTCCTTGGCATCTTTGTGTTTACTTTTTTTTTTATAGGGAAAACGATCAAATTTGCTCTTATACTATGCAAAAAGGATCAAATAAACCCTCTGTGGTGGACAGCTAATCCTGTGTGGCACTGACAACGTGGTGAGATGGACAACACGTGACACGCCATCTTACCACCTGTCACACCCCCTACGAGGAGTATGACGGGCTCCGACTCGTAGGCCGGGAACCACCTGACTTATCCGTTACTTTGAACATTATAAACCATAACTCAAAGAACACCTGCACGCAGAAAAGGCCGAACATAGGAATATCCGATCTTTCAGCACATATGTACATATGCAGACCGACAAGGTCGCCACAACATAACGTATATCATAAAGCCGGCAAGGCGAACAGTAAAGTATCAAGAGCTCAAAATAAGGCCGATAAGGCCACCAATATATTATACAATCATATGAACAGGTGGAGCTACAAAACACCTAACTATACGCACACGTCTACGAGCCTCTACATAGAATACAAATGATCATAAGGACCAATACCAAATAGATTGCAGCTCCGAAGTAAGTGAAGTGCTCCTGAGAGTCCGCTGATAAAACACCTACGGGTTTGATCCGTCTCCCTGCCTCCCTGCGGGCATGATTGCAGCATCCACAAGAAGGGACGTCAGTACGAATAATGTCCTGAGTATGTAAGGCATGAATAACAACATAATATAGATATGAAAGGTAACATGGAATAAGAGAGTTAACCTGTACATATGGATGCATCTTGAGGCGGATGTCATGCATGCTTAACCTTTAAAAAAAACATTTTTATACATATATATAGTACCATGCCCGGCTATTATATATATATGTCATATATATATATATCATAGTATCCCGTCCATTAAGGCTCGGTGTTATCATCATTAGCCCGCGTCCGAGGCAATATCATAACATGCCTACGCAATGGTGTGCACATCTACGTGCCATGCCCGCCGACTATAGCGCGGCGCGGTGTATATATATATAAAATATATATATATACATATATATAAAGCATGCATGAGAGCCCAATCAAAAGCCACAACTATATCGCAGTGACGTAAGGTCGGTAGCCTCCGATTTATATTATGGAGCAATCATCATCCCTATATCTCACCTTGAAGGAACAATTATTATAAGGTGAGATCAACAACAATTAACAAAATCGAGATAATCATGAAATAAGCTCAATAATCTCATAATAGCATTAAAATCATAAGCTTTGGAATTTCTAGAATTAAGATCATCATCATCATGATCATCATAGAAAACATCTCTTCTTTAGTATCATAAGAAGATTTTAAGAATCATGAACTTCTAACTTTTGGAAGTAAGAAGGTTATGGAAATATATATGGAATCATAACATAGGAATCATACCTTTTGAACAAAATCATAAGATGAGATCAATATCAACAAATATAATCAAAAATCTTGAAACCAGCTCAGTAATCTCATAAAGACATTAAAACCATAACTTTGGAATCTCCATAAATGGGATCATCATAATACTCATCATGGTCCTTATAGAAAACATTCGTCTTTAGCATCACAAGGATTTTGAGAATCATGAACTGCTAGTATTTTCGGAAATAAGGTATTATGGAAGTCGTGTATACGTTCATAGGAAAAGAATCATACCTTTAAAAGAAAGAGGAATAGCCTTAACACACCTTTTGGTCTCCTTAACTATTCAACATTTATCTTTCCAAGCTCGTAAATCTACATGTAAACCATTCATACTATTGTTAGACTCATTGTCACGTGCTTATCTTAAGCATTCAATTAAAATTCATTTAGAATCTGCCAAAATTCGGGCACCATCTCCCATGTTTTTTATGCCTAGCCCGAAATCATAATGCAATAACCAACAACAACAACAATACCAACATCACAACAACATTATCAACACCAATAGGCTCCATAAAACATCCCACACGATGTTTTCCAAGTTTCTCAACTATCCAACTTGTTATACGACTATTTAATAACTTTATCTTCGTAAATAAACTGAAATTAATATTAATAAGGAGAGATTCATACCTTATTCTTGCTAGAATGGGAAGATCTTCAATATTTACTTTGATTCCAAGCCAACTTCAACGCAAAACGAAACTATAAGCGCGACTACACGTTATCCGGACCTCGATTAATACTCCGGAATTTGAAATCTCTCAAAATCCTCACTTTTATATTATTTGCATGCTCTCATATGGTGGCTGATCTCTCTAGAACATTTGGGGGATTTATTATGATAAAAAAAAGAGGGGTTTTAACCCTTACATAGTGTGCCAAAGTCGGTGGCACTGTAGCAAAGACCGTAGCAGTACTGTAGCAAAGACTATAGCAGAGCACCCTGCTCTGCCCGTCTAACTTGTAACGTCCATAATTCTCTACTCCGACGTCTTATAGATGAGTGTTTTGTTGCGTTGGAAACTAGACTCGACGAACTTCATTTTAGGCTTTTGAAACTCCTTAAAACTCCTAATATACCTGGAGATATACCCCTCCAAAGTTGACCCAAAATTTTGTCCTTAATTCTGCCAACTTTTTCCAAATTTTCGACGAACTTATTTTCTTTGATTCGCTTGGTCCTGGAATCTTCCAAAACTCACCCTACATGATATTTATCATTTATTATACTTGATAATGGTCATTTTCTTGTGTTTCAAGATTGTCCTTCCCGATTACGACTTACGAGATCGTAATTCATCCTTTACTTCATTGTTACATACTTCCCATGGCTTGTACCTTCCAAAACTTCATGAGATATCTCTGATACTCCATTACTACGGTAAGTACGTGGCATGCTCATTCTATTAAAGTGCGGGGTGTAACATTCTCCACCTCCCCCCCTTCAAAAACATTCGTCCTCGGTAGAGTTCGCTCTTAGGTAGATGTCAATGTTCTTACCTGTATTTGTCGGTATTTACTTTACTTACTTGCAGTCTTACTTGATCATTTAAAACTGAACTTATCCGAATTACGCAGTTTATCCTTCTTCTTTTGTAGCCTAAATTTATGCCCGTACTCAAGGTCGTCACTTTCCTTATTATCTGTATGTCTACTAACTCTTTATGCTTTATCATTCTCATTATCTCTTCAGCCTTCATTGTTTACATTCTTTTATGCTCTTTTATCCAGTACTTACCACATACTTTTATCCAATTTTGATCCCATCTTCTTTTTATTCAGAAATTCTTGTTCTCTTCGATCTTCACGTATCCTTCTTACGTTTTACAGATGTCTCAGACCTTTGTCTTCTTGGAGTTTACTTATTCTTATTCTTCCTCCCTTAAAGATAGCAGTCAAATTAATCTTTGCGGTACTTTATCTTTCCTTCAATTGGACTTCTGGCACTTGACTAACTAACGGTAATTCTTGTACTTATATCAAAAAGATCTCAAATTTTTTCTTTAATGATTCCTTTCCTTCAATTTACTCTTAAAGTTTCTAATCCTTAGTTCGGCTAATAAATTAGGGGTGAATTCAGAAGTTTGTCGAAGAATAACCAAGATTCCTAGTCATGCAGCGAATTCGAATCTTTTCATTCTTTCCTTTGTCTGTAACCTTCATTCATTCCTTTTCCAATAAGAGCCATCATGTTGCTTATTCCACGAGGTTTCATTGTCACCCGCTTGTTCCAATTAAACGCGATATCCTTTGATCATTTCCTTTGGGGTTCTCCTTTTACTTTTAACCTTTGCCCGATTCTCACTTAATAAGTCTTTCCCATAGTTTGACGCACTTATCTGCCATTTCGGTTTATCAATCAAGCAGATCTCTTAATTCCTTAAACGTCCATCTCCTTTATTTATATCTTTGAATCCTTTTCCTGCGATCTTATCTTCATTTACTTCCATGACTTCACCTTCCGTTGACTTAGTCCCTCCTGTTTCGCAGCCCTCTATTTCTCTACTAGTGGACAACTTTCTTATTCGACTGTGGCACTTTTCCTTGCTTGCTTCTCTAGTGCTACTTTAGATTATCCCTCTTAGTACTAATTGATTTTACATACATATCATCTCATCTCCTTTTTAATTCCTTGGTCGGACTCCTTAATTCCTGGCACTGTCATTATAGTTCCACCTATGGTAGTGCCCAGATGGTTTGCAATAGCATTTCCTTGCTAAGGGCTTATTATTCTCATTAATTACTTTACTTCAGATTACTCATCCAATGCGTCAAAAATACCATAGCCAAGGGATTTATATTCAAATGGGACTCAATTCAACCCATACAACAACCTCAGCACCATCCTTTATACACTTGTATACAGCATTTTCTTATCATCATTGTTATCTATCATAACATGATTATACTTACAACATACTAATGATCATATCTCCAGCTAATCTACTATTCAAAATATCTTCAAATCCATGGTTGAATCTTTCCTCCAATTTCCTCTCCTCAAATCTTAACATATTTACAAAATGACTCATAAGCATGAGACTAAAATAAAATCTTACTTAATCACAACTTCCTTTCAATACGAGTATACTTCCCTCTATAAGTCCTTAGCTCTCCTATACCAGCGGCTAATTGAGACTTAACTAGCTTCCATTCTTCTTCAGATATTTACTGTTGTCCCCACACCATTTTACTAGCCATTTCATCAGGACAATTATTTATATGGTCCTATGACATATGCTCTAGCGATTTAGTATAAACGGTGCCTTATGATTTCACAACGCAGGAGGTATTTCTAGTCTCAGGCAGTACTGCTGTCGTGCTATCCATAGGCATACTGTCTTTCTTTCTTTTGACGATCATTGAAATTCCTATAAATATTCCTCTTTTAAAACTCTCATCTCTTCCAGCGCTACGATTTCTCTTTAGTAATCCCGTCTGTCCCTGATACTTATCCTTGGTCACTTGTAGGCCTTCTCACTTCTTCTGTTACCTTTTTGGGGTACGTTTGCTGCATATTTAATTGTAACCAAAAATTTCTCTGGTATGAGCGATTCGAATCATAGCCCGGAACACAACATATTGCATTGATAAAACTTATTCCCTTTGATTTGCTAAACCTTCATTATCTTGTCATGCCTCCTTTCCCATGTCTGTCTCATAATATACTTGCATTTAGTCCATTTTCACTTTTCTTTAGCACATCCTTGCTATATTAGTTCATCTCGAATTTTGACTCCTTCAAGCTAGTACATTTTCTTCTTCTGTACTTGGAATATTTTAATTCGTCTAAGAATGTTCTCATATACCTGTAACATTCGAGTATTGACCATCTTTGGTAGTCATTTGGCCGACCCTAGCGATCCTTCAACTCCTCTAGTCTATATAATACCGGAGTTACTTTCATCGCATGATTTGACTTATTTCTCTTTTACTATTTGGATTCTTGTATCAAGTTAAATGTCCACACATATTGGACACAATTCAAACCATTCCTTCCTTCATGCCTAATAGTCCCCTAGGTTAATGAATCAATGGTGACATCGGAATTCGTTAAGCTTCTTATAGAATGCCCGACTATACCATGCTCCTTCAGCCGTAATTTTTCTTCATAGCTATCATTTCACCAGTACCCTTGAGATTCCTCTTACTCTTGGTTCCCGATTCTGAGTTGGGCTTATACCATACCGGTAAAAGTCGATACTCTCTCTCATTCATTCTCACAATTTGTCCTTTCCTTAAGTTAGCTCATAGTGTCCCATAGTTTCTCTTAACTAATTGTTTGTATCATAATCATACGTCATAATCCTTCTAATGTCCCGCCGATTCTTGTTCTCATCAAGAAACTTTAGTAAAATACACCCTTTTCTTTCTTCCTTTGTTCATTTCTTATTTCCCTTTACGATACCATAGCTTGCTCGTAGGTATGTCTATTCCTCGTATATTCGTCCTGTTTCCTTTGTAATCGTATCTCTATTCCAAGTCCACTGTCTTATGCCATCACTGTCTACCTTTGGTCAACCTTACTAATTTATTAAGCTTTCTCTTATCATCGCCGATCACATAACTTCCTTTAATCAATTTATAACCCCATTTTCTCGTACTTCTGTCCTCAAGGTCCTCCTTGATTTCCTTTGCTCTTAAAGTGCTCTTTCCCGTTTGCCACTTAATAATATCTCCCTGGAAGTTTGCAGAACATTCCACTATGAATACAAACCCTTCTCTTCGATCTTCACGTATCCTTCTACGTGCCATGCCCGGCCGACTATAGCGCGGCGCGGTGTGAGAAAATACATACATATATATAAAGCATGCATGAGATCCCAATCAAAAGCCACAACTATATCGCAGTGACGTAAGTTCGGTAGCCTCCGATTTATATTATGGAGCAATCATCATCGCTATATCTCACCTTGAAGGAACAATTATTATAAGGTGAGATCAACAACAATGAATAAAATCGAGATAATCATGAAATAAGCTCAATAATCTCATAATAGCATTAAAATCATAAGCTTTGGAATTTCTAGAATTAAGATCATCATCATCATGTTCATCATAGAAAACATCTCTTCTTTAGTATCATAAGAAGCTTTTAAGAAAATCATGAACTTCTAACTTTTGGAAGTAAGAAGGTTATGGAAACATAGATGGAATCATAACATAGGAATCATACCTTTTGAACAAAATCATAAGATGAGATCAATATCAACAAATATAATCAAAAATCTTGAAACTAGCTCAGTAATCTCATAATGACATTAAAACCATAACTTTAGAATCTCCATAAATGGGATCATCATAATCCTCATCATGGTCCTTATAGAAAACATTCGTCTTTAGCATCACGGGGATTTTGAGAATCATGAACTGCTAGTATTTTCGAAATTAAGGTATTATGGAAGTCGTATATGCGTTCATAGGAAAAGAATCATACCTTTAAAAGAAAGAGGAATAGCCTTAACATACCTTTTGGTCTCCTTAACTATTCAACGTTTATCCTTCCAAGCTCGTAAATCTATATGTAAACCATTCATACTATTGTTAGACTCATTGTCACGTGCTCATCTTAAGCCTTCAATTAAAATCCATTTAGAATCTATCGAAATTCGGGCACCATCTCCCTTGTTTATATGCCTAGCCCGAAATCACAATCCAATAACCAACAACAACAACAATACCAACATCACAACAACATTATCAACACCAATAGGCTCCATAAAACATCCCACACGATGTTTTCCAAGTTTCTCAACTATCAACTTATTATATGACTATTTAATAACTTTATCTCCGTAAATTAACTGAAATTAAGTTGGTGGCACTGTAGCAGCATTATAGCAGCGCGCCCTGCTCTGCCCGCCTAACTTGTAACGTCTATAATTCTCTACTCCAACGTCGTATCGATGAGTGGTTTGTTGCGGTGGAAAATAGACTCAACGAAATTCATTTGAGGCTTTTGAAACACCTTAAAACTCCTAATATACCTGGAGATATACCCCTCCAAAGTTGACCCAACAGTTTGTCCTTAATTCTGCCAACTTTTTCCAAATTTTTAACAAACTTATTTTCTTTGATTCACTTGGTCTTGGAATCTTCCAAAACTCTCCCTACATGATATTTATCATTTATTATACTTGATAATGGTCATGTTCTTGTGTTTCAAGATTGTCCTTCCCGGTTACGACTTACGAGATCGTAATGCATCCTTTACTTCATTGTTACGTACTTCCCATGGCTTATACCTTCCAAAACTTCATGGGACGTCACCAATACTCCATTACTATGGTGAAGTACGTGGCATGCTCATGCTCTAAAAGTGCAGGGTGTAACACCACGCCAACTTATTTACCCCTCTCCTCCACTTCTACTTCCACTACTAGCATCCCAACCCCCTCCCCCTCCCCCAACACAACCACTAATAGCACCGCCACAACAACCTCACAAGCTCTAAGATTGTGACAAATCTGAATAACAAGCACAAGTGGAGATATTGGGTTTGAAACCTGCAGCCCAAGCCTAATTCAGTTGAGCTCGATTCTCTAATTCAGATGTACATTGATGATCTTTAATTTTTTTTTTTGGTTAGAAGCAAGAATTAGGACTTAAATACTACTATTAAAGCCACTAAAAATAGTACTCCCTCCGTTCGCTTTTACTTATCCAGTATTCCAAAAATAGATTTTCACTTTTACTTACTCCAGTTCAACAACAAGCATAAATGTAAGCAAAAGGAGTTGTCTTTTTTTTTTTTCCACATAATCTGCTTTAATTCATCTTACCCTTTTTATTGATACTTGACACTTATTCAACTTATACAAAATTCTATGCGACTTAAACAACTTTCAAGAGCTCAAATTCATTCAACTACACAAACTTCATTTTATTTTGATATAAAGGTTAACTATTCAAATTTTAAATATTGAAGTGTGGTTTCTCTATCAGGTAGACATTTTAAAAGCTACTAGTTTACAATTCTCTTCCTCTACTACAAATATAATAATACAAATCAACTTAACATTTTAAACTCTCTGTCCAATCAAAAACAATCATATAAAATGAACCAGAAGGAAGATAGTTTTATTTTCTGTTGTGGGAGGGAGAGGAAGGGCAGCAAGGAAGCAGAACTTTCGATGAAACAGAAAGAAAACAAATTAAAAAAATCACGACAAAGCATGAATCCACAAGGAGAATACAGAGGCTAACATAAATAGATTCCCGCTCTTATCTCAATCTGCAAGGTAGGAACCTGAAGAGATATATTGATTCTTTTCCTTTTTGTATTATTCCCATTGGTTTTGCTCTTAATATTAGTAGATTGAGAACAGTGTAGTGCAATTGTTTGGATTGTTCCCTCTACGGGACCTAAAGAAGCCACTTAAGGAAATTCAAAGTCAACAGCAAACCCAGTTTAATTCCACAAGTGGAATCTAGAAAAATCCAAAGTGGTTAACAAAAAAATTACAGTATCATGAACGTTGTTTCACAAGAGATCTAGTACAAGAGTTGCAAAAGACCAAGAGCGGCAACAAAATCCAAAGAAAAGTTTCAGGGTATAATAGAAAGATGATAGAACTCAGCAACCAGAGTCTGGACGTATATAGCTCACTTGAAGTTCAAAATCCATGCTCGGTTAAGCTCATCTTCGCCTCTCCGAAGATACATCTGATGGGAAATAGGCATATGTACACAGCGGAAGCAAACAACCAAGATCATATTCTTACATGTAAACTAGACAAACATAATCAAACACAAGATTAGAACACTAACATTTTGAAGCTGTTACACAAATCTTCAATAGCAGCCGTGCTCTCCAGATCTACGATCTTCTGCTGTGTATCCTGAACTTCTATGAACGAAATACTTGAGTGGCAAGTATTGCGGCTAAAGAATGAATATCACTTAGGGTTGAATGGCTTTGTCTATATACACACGTTTTTAGGGTAAAACCCTAGCAAAAAACGTGTAGCCCTTTTCTTACCCCTAGAGATATTATTTTTCCTTTTATTTTCCTTGTTCTAGAATATTCAGGCACAGCGGGGACCACAGATTTAATAGCGAGGCTTTCTATTGCAGTATTAATTTGGAATATGAGTGAATTAATCCTACCAGAATAAATTACAATTTATTCCACTAAAAATTGTAATTGCACTCCTCTGTTTAAGTTCGAAATCTTTCATTAAAACTTATTTAACTCCCCATGTTAAGATTACAGATACCAATCAAATAAATTAAATTACTGACAATTTAATTCATCGACTAGTCTAATCCTTTATACTTCCGCTTAACTTATTTCATGTGACGGATACAAAATCCACCTGCAGGGTTTTCACATGAAAACTTATAAGCATCCATAAAGGGGTATCATCAATCTCAAGGTCGAGACATGGATTCTATCAACTAATTGTTATTTCACAAATGAACAAAATCTTGATATGATTTATTAAAAGGTACGACTCACTTAGGTTGTTTTATATATTCAGTATAAAAACACTTATCTCTACTTGGTCCGTTCAATAGATACAAAATATACTAGCATAAGAAGTTGGAATAAAACCATTCCCATAATCAAGATAGATTATATTTTAATCTTATGCTACAATCATCAAGATACTTTGCCCAGTTTCATCTTTGATTGTGAATATTAACTTTATAACTTATAAGAACTGACAATTTAATCTTCTGTGTATGAGCTAAAACTCCATACACCAAATCGTCTAATATATAAGTAAAGGGCACACATATGAACAAATGATCTATTTAAAATAAGACTCTATTTAATTGAATAAATAAATAAACAATTGTTCCATAAAGAATAAAACATAATACTATAATCAAACCGCATGGTTAATAGTATATCCTAACAACATCAACATTCAACGAAAAAAGGAAGATATTTAAAGTAAATGGGACATTCATTTAGGGTTGATTTCTCATACAGTCACTCAACTAACAGTTACTATCCCAGAAAGTTACCTTTCTTCTTGATTCCAAAATTTTTAACAAAAGAAAGTGACTTTCTGAGATAATAGCTATTAGTTCTTCATTTATTAAAGTTTCTTGAAAGTCTTCTATTAATTGTGAATTTCTTGTTTTATTATTTATTCTTTTTGGACATGTGTTTGCTAGATGTTCTATACTTCCGCAAGTAAAACATTATAATCTATTTTTATAATTTCTCTCTCTTCTATATTTTCTAACATGTCTATTTCTATCTAAATAAGGCTTTCTAGCTGATGATTTTCTAAGATAATATTTCTTTTTACTATAACCTCTATTGTATTGCGGTTTATACTTTCTATGTATTTTCTTTTTATAATTATTCGTATCGTAGCTTTGAGTTGTATATACTAAATTCTTACAGAAACTAATTTCATTTTGTTTTAAATGTTTCTGTATTTGTATGTGTGTACGCTTTTCTTGTAGTATTTCCATTATGTGTTGTATTTTCTATCCTATCGACCATTTTGTATGGATGCTGAATTACTCCTTCTCTTTTGTACCATTTATCTTCTATATCTCGATCTAAAGCTCCTGGTGATTTATTAAATAACTTTTTTTTTAATTCTTGATGAAAGGCATTTCCGCTAATAGTACAATAATAAAAATAGTCATTTAAGAATTTCTTAATATGAAACCAACTACTTATATTTAATTGTTCCAATTTTATTAATGTGTTTCTTTGTAATATGATTAGTCCACTATTTGGGTCTTCTCCTGTGATTAAACTATGTACTTTATTTGTAATATTATATGGGTTGAGTCCCATGGCTACCAAAGCTTGAAATTCTCGTGGGATTCGACTTATATGCTTCCCATAATCCTTTTGCGATTCTCCTAAAAAAGTTTCCATATATATATATATATATATATATATATATATATATATATATATATATATAATATAACGTTAAGAAATAAGTAAGTGGTGGGTAGGGGTGGTCATTGGTTGGGTGAAGTAAGTAAGTGGTGGGTAGGGGTGGTCATTGGTTGGGTGAAGGACTGGGTGGTGTAGGGTGGGTGTTTCTGGGATGGGGGTGGGATGGTTGGGGGTGAGGAGTGGTGGGTGGGGTGGGGTTAGGGGTGAATTTGTGTGTGATGGAGGTGGGTGGGTGGGTGGGGTTATCATTGAAAAACAAAATATGTAACCACGTAAAAACTATCAAATCGTGGTTATAAAAATTGGATTTTTTTCATGATTATATAACCACGGAATTACAACGAATTTACAACACCATATCACATAAATTTAAAAACAATAGAAAGAAACATAATTTCATTAAAAAAAACAATACAATAATGAACCACGGGAAACAACCATCCAAACAGGGGTAAGAAGGACTGGGCATGAGCGGTAGCTACATAGGTTGTGCCTTCAAAGTGAAAAATGGTATTTGAAAACTAGAGTTGTGTTTGATCATGAATACAAATTAGAGTTATTTTTAAATTTTTGTGAGTCATTTGAAGTGAAAAAGGTGAGAACAATTTTTTGGTGTTTTCTTCAAATTCCGTCATGATTTCCAGAATATCTACTCCAGAAAAAAGTGTAAAAAGAAAATCATGGCCAAACGACCACTTAGACTCAAATCTTACACTTTTAGTAGGCGTCTAGGCATGTAATTTGGAGCTCAAATTTAAAGGTTTGATTTGAAAGTAGTGTTTGTTTATGATATTTGAATAACACTTCAACTTCACTTTGAAATTTTGATTTCAAATCTCATTCTACTAAGTAAAATTTCACACAACTATTGTCATTGTGTAGATCGAGTCGCAAAAAAAAAAAAAAATCAAAATTTTGAACGTTGTTTGAAATATGCTTTCAATTTTTTCAATGGGCAGTTTGGGCGCTATTTGGTTGAGATTTGGAGAAAAATAATAGTAATATTTGAAGTTAAGGTTGGAAAATGATATTTGAAAGTTAAAGTTATGCTTGGACATATAAATAAAATTGGATTTTTGTGAATAAAAACTTGAAAAACTTTTAAGACCTATTTTTTTAGTTTTAAATTTTATAATTGAAGTTTATTCAAATAATGGACTGATTTGACAAGTAAATTATTTTTTAAAAGTAATATCCAAATGTGATTTAAATTTTGAAACCAAAATCTATAGCCAAACGACCTTTTTCAAAAGTGAAGCTTGTGCCTGTTTCAATATTTGAACTTTCTCTAATAAGAAATTAGGATGTACAATTTTTTTACTGTTACATTATTTCGGGATAATGATGGTGATCTAGGTAGATGAGGAGAAATCACATATTTTTTTGGTCCCATTTTCTTTTTATGTTGTTTGGTTAGATGCAAAGTTTAAAGAAAAAGAAATTAAAAATTGTGGTAGTCACATAGATACTTGCGAGGGCGAATTTAGGTAAAAAAAAAATATATAGGACACATGAATCCATGGTCATTACAAAAAATAAGTATTTTATGTACATATGTTTTAAAATTGATCTAATATTATCGCTTGGCATTCATGCTCCAAAAGAGTTGAATGGTGCACTTAGTTGGATGATGCTTTATTTAGCTAAAATCAAGAACAACACCGTAGCCGATGTAATCCCACAAGTGCAGCTAAGAAGGGTAGAGTGTACGCAGCCCTAATCCCAATCTTTGATGGCAGAGATGTTTTCGATAGACCATCGGCTCAAAGAAAAGCAAAAAAAAAAGCAGTTGGGAAAGGAAATGAAAGAAACAAAGAAGTAATGGCAAAATACGGTATAAAGCATGACAAAACAGTCTAAAAAATGAACAATACAATAAATACCACAAAATCATACGATAATCGAAGTACAAGAAACACATATAATAACAGAAATCTAAGAGCAAGAAGCTACAAGAATAATACTACAAGTATGAAGGGAGAAGTGTGACAACGCTTAACTACCTACTATCCTTTTACCCTAATTTGTATCCTTCATAACCTCTTATCTAAGGTCATATCATCGATCAGATGAAATTGTGTCATATTTTGTCTGATCACCTCTCCCCAATACTTCTTCAGTATATCTTAACCCTCCTAAAACTATCCAAAGCCAACATCTCACATCTTCGCACTGAAGCATCCGTGCAACTAAAGGATCAAGAACAAGTAAACAAACTTTAAAGTGTGACAGTAAAGTGTGAAAGATACATGCATATGTAAGAATTACTACTTCCTCCATCCCAATTTATGTGATCTAGTCTGACTAGGCACGAAATTTAAAAAAGAAATGAAGACTTTTGAAACTTGTGATGCAGAACAAGTCATAAATAGTTGTGTAGCTATAAATCATTTCATTAAGGGTAAAAGAGAATGTTTAAGTTAAATTATTTTTAAATGTAGAAATGTATCATTCTTTTGGAAAAATATAAAAAAGAAAAGTACATCACATAAATTGGGACGGAGAGAGTAGATATTATTTGTAACTGGTATTTAAATTAATATCTATTTTAAATTAAAAAATATGAAATAATTATAAATTGATAACTAATCACAAAGGATAACCAGCACTCCCTCCGTCTCGAATTATTTGTCGTGGTTACTAAAAATAGTCATCTCAAATTTTTTATCATTTTAGAAGTTCAAGACACAATTAATTATTTCGTTCTCATTTGACCCTTAGTAGAATTTTTGTAGAATTTTTTCATTAATGGAGATGACACATAAATAGAGTAAACATTTAGCTCCCGTTTGACCATAGATTTTGGGAGCAGATTTTGAAGATTTGTTTTCAAATCTTTGTTTGGCCATAAAATTTTGACAGATTTCGAAACCAAATCTTCAAATTCGCAAATTTTGGCTCAAACCTATTTTTTGGTAAAGATCTATGTTTTGGCAGTTGCAAAACATTTAAAAACTACCCCAAACTTTAGTATTTTATAAAAAAAACCTATCTATTTATGACCCACTTAATTCTATCTATTGTTCCTCCATTAAAGCTGTATCTACCATGTTTCCTTAATTAAAGCAGTCTCTTCTATAAAGTGAAGATTGTTCGCACAATGTGATAAAATTATATTAAAGAATAGCTAGTTAGTACTGTTTTTTTTTTCTTGCACGGATGGATCTTTGTGTCGTAATTTGAATTGTAGTACAGTCAAACCTCTCTATAATGGCAGCATTTGTCCGAAAATTTCATGGCTACTATAGTGACGAGCTGGTATGTGTGTATACTGCATTTGATGTTTTGATCTCATTTAGCTGGAGCTAAATAAACAAAAGTACGCAAACAATTATTTTTCTGTACTTTTTATGTTACATATAAACACAAACAATATAACATTTGTTAATTTTAAAATCTCATTGATTCTCATCTCATTAATTAAAAATTGAAAAGACTAATAAATTCATAACAAGTTGTACCGTACCAATAAATAATTAAAATCTAAAAAATATATGCATTTAAAGTTAATTGAGAATTTAAATATTTCAAGTTTGACGTAAGAATTCTACAATTATAGGTTGCTTCATAAATTCCAGTCACTTAGTGATATTATAACACTTGAATTGATGAAGAATTTTGTCCAAACTTTCCGCAAAAGGGTGTTACGGTTCGCTTTTACGCGGTGTTAAGGCATAAAGGCTACTACGAACTCGTTGGTGCTCTTTCGGACTTTGTTTTAAAAGAGTCGCCACCTAATTTTTAGGAAATTAGGAAAACCGGTTGTGAAGGGTTTATTCAAATACCGTGAAAAAACTTTCTTAATCCAGAGTTCTAGGTAAGGGTTCTGATAATCCCCTAGGGAAGGTGTTAGGCACCCAGTATTAAGGATCCGTACTATACAGCTGACCTTCGAATTCCAGTGTATGAGTATTTGCTTAAACTGCTTATCTTGTGTTTATTTTCCCGTAAAAAAGAACTGTCATAGATAGTTTTTTGCATATCATATTGTTTGGAAGAATTTGAATATATCCCCTTTATTTATAGGGTATCGTAGTTTTGGATTTATTATATCCGAGTATAAGTAGTTTCCTCTTATATATATAAGAAAAAGTGTAAGTTTGTAAAAGAAATGTTATTTTTATAAGTTATTTTATTTTATACTCATACGCCGGGGCTCGGGTTGACTCTTATTGGTGCGTTTCAGTCTTATCTGGAACTTTACATTACGCGTAGATTCTTTATATGTTTATAAAAGGTATTTTATGCTAAAACGCATATATCCCGTCTGAAAATGCATATTAATTTGGGCCTACTGCGGGCCAAGACAGCATTGCAAGCAAAAATTGCTTGTTCATTTTAAACTCTTTGGGAAAATAATAAGGTGTTTATAACTCGTAAAATCTGTTTTTCATTCCAATTCTTGATTGCCGTTTGGGGACGTAGTCCAATGTTTACCACCTATGTCAAATGAAAGTTATACAAGTTAAAGGCCATTTTTCTGAAGTGAGTTCTATTTATCCAAAGTTGGTTTTAAAAATTCAATTTTTTGTATCAAGTCCATCAAAACTTAATCCTTTGAAACTCTTTTTGCCACAGATAGATATTCCCATTTTTTAAAATGAGAGAAAGGTCTATTAGATTTCGTACTTAAAAATGATTTGAGTCGTTCCATTATATATATACTTAGTGGTAAAAACATTTGAGTTATAAGTCCGAGGTATTGAAAATTTCGTACGGGGACCTAAAGTCAACTAAACGGCAAAAGAACCGTTGTCCTAAGACGTCTAGTTCCAACCATAGATTTCCAATATATATGTGAGTTGTTGAATACAAGCTTTCAAATATAAAGACAACAATAAAATACAACTTAATTGAGAAAAAAAAACCGAGTTAGGCTAGGGGCGTACCAAGCCCCTAGTTGGCCATTTTCACCCATGGCTAGGCCTTCTGCGCGCCTTGCTATTCTTCTTTGTTTTCTCGGACTCTATTTTTGAAGCAAAGATTCCTATTTAGGCCTTAGGCCCAATGGGTGGTTTATGCATTTCGACCCGAGCGGCCACGTGATAGGAGGGGGAGGAAAGAAAAGAAAACACCGGTTAGTTTATAATTTTCTGAACTTATCACTAAAATAGCTACATAGACGAATGCACACATACTTATGTATATAGAGTGAATATACACAGTTATACACATATCTACAAGACAATATACATAATTATACAAGCATATACACAAATCACACTTGATACTATACTTACCCCTTTGCCCATTAAAATGTTATTCACATTATCCTAATCCCGTAATCCTGATGTCGCATAAGTTCCAAGGGGCCTCGGAGGAGCCCAAACATGGCTAACACCGGGGAGATTAAGGCAACCCCGAATTACCACACTTGGCCTTAGACTTATTTGAATCTCATTAGAAGGGACAGGGAGAGTACAGAACCAGGAGACCACTTAAATATACAAATAATCATGTTGGGGTTGGTACAGCCTCCACATAGATATAGGGAAGAGTAAGCGATTACAGGAGACCATACACAAGTACATACACACGAGATTCACAAAACAGTAATAACAAATCCAACACAAAACTCTTTTGAAGGGGCAAATGCAAGCAGTAATAGCAGCTATAAGCAAGGCAAAGGGAAGAAATATGCAATTGCCAAAAACAAGCAAGGCAAATCAAACAATGACCATCTCATGGGTGGGCTTAGAGTCACAGCAAGAACAGGAAATGTTGAATAGCAAAAGAAAAGTGTAGTCAGTAGATACATGTGATCAGAGAACAAACATGATGGATAAAGGTGCACCTTAAAACCCAATGACAAACTATATTCAAAGAGAAGCATCGCATATTCAACAAGTGGCAGTCAACCCCAATCAGTTAAGCCAAACATAACTAGACTTAGGCAGGTATGTCAAGTATATACACTAAAATGAAAAGAGGCACGCCTAAACTTATTCAGAGGTGCATAAATATCAACTATGATCACAGACTCAGACAAGTTGAAGGAAAAGAGAAAGAAAAGAAAAAGGGCAAATGAGTGCTATAGGATGATAGCTATATTATAGCATCTCAAGGATGGTCAAAGGCACATCAAGTTGCCAACCCACTCTAAAACAACAATGTAGAGCCAAGTGGAGTGTGGTTTCATACAGTAAAGACACAGAGGGGACATTCTCAAATGTAGAAAGACACAGCAGCAGGCTTATCAAGGATTTGATATCAATAATGGCATTGCAGCCATAGCTGTAAGTTCAAGAGAGGCATGAAGGGCAATTAATGTGATATTCAACACCAAGTATAGGATGCTAGGTCAAATGCAGGTAGCAAGCAAGAATTTTGAAAAGGGCAAGCCACATCAGCCATCCAAGGCACATAAGTCAACAAGGTGGGTTAATTCTAGCATTATTAGTGTGTGCCTAAGGTCACTGGGCATATTCACACAGGGAGTTAATTTGCAGACAAAGAAAATGAGGGAAAGGATACGCATGTGCATAAGAAGAGCAAATAAACAGAGGGAATAGGCCAGCAGTTTGGAACACATGGTGCAGGGCCTAGACAGCAGGAGTATAAGGTCCAAAGTTCCAAGACAAATAACCTAAGACTCAGGACACTGGACCAATTGATCATACAAGGCACAAAGGCAGATTAAATGGAAGTAGTATTCAAAACAGGAGGCAGGGAAAACATTCAAGTATGATGGTCCCAGCAAAAGTAGACAAGTATAAATGCAGATGATCCAGTTGAAACTCAGTAGAATAGGCAAGTGGGACCAACGGTACTCATTCAAGTAAGTGAGTGGTAAGGCAAGTGGGACTCAGGACAACATGATGAGGGAAAAGAACAACTCAAGTTACATAATGATTCTGCATGTAAGTTAGTCTCAAGTGAAAAGCATAGATAAGTGTAGATTTTGGTTTTTCTGAAGATATTAACAAATGACAAGTATACCCATGCTGAACCAGTAATCAGGTGTCAAAGGGGGCATGGTCAAGCAACATAATGACAACCATATGACACCACTTATCAGGAAGACTCATATACTCAATGTCATACTCCTTAGACCTTGGAGGGACACAACCTGCTCCCAGGCCCATGCAAGACCTAACAACTTTTGCCAAATCCAGAAATCATCACAGAAGAGCAGTCAAAACAAGAGAGTTAAAGCATGGGTCATAATACAAAGTTCCTAAATGCAATCAAGACATGTGAAAACTTATAAATTTCCTACTCTAATATGAGCAAACTGGCCACCAACAGCTCAAGACAAGAGAGAGCAGTTCACATAGTCTAGGGATTACAGAGGGAAGGGCATTTATTATACTTTCTAGACACAGGGCAGGCAAACCATACAATTCTAGAGGCAATACTTCAACACTCAGGCATTTGAAGGCTTGGCAAATTCAGGAAAGAAGTGCATGATGTATTTTGGTTCATTACAGCAACTATTTTCAAGCACAAAAACCAACAAGGGCATGACATGGTGAGGTATGGCCTAAGGTCTTAACACAAATGAATGAAGACACCTTAGGCAACTCAGGTGGACATTGTAAGCAGATATACATGGACAGATCAACCTACAACATTTTGAGACTCAAAGGATCAAGACAGTTATGGCATAAAAGGGGGAGTGCACACACTTAGAAAACCAGGCAGGATCTTGACAAGAGTAGACCAAAAACAAGGATAACAGCATGTCATTCTGATAAAGGCAGGCATAGCATTGTTAATTTGATATTGACAATAGTGGTTTGACTAATGATGTAGCAAGCAAAAGTAAAATAGGATTCTGGAGTTTTATGCAGGTCAGCTAAGTGGAATACAAGATTTAAGATGCCAAGACAAGGCCAACTAAAATACAGGTATAATGGGAGAGAACAACAAACTTAGCATCAGGTTTAGGTGACACATGTGCATAGGGATGCAAGAGCAACCCAGGAAAGTTAGACAAGAGACACAGAACAGAGTTTATGGATTACAAGTGGAGTACCACCACATAAACATATGACACATAGAAGCAAATAGGCTAGTTCACATGATCATGGGATGACACAAAACTTCAGGCTGACAGGATTAGCACTAGACAACCACTCTTCACCTCAGTAGGGGTCAATGTTTCCACAAAAAAGAGACTCAAACCAACCAACCATAGTATGCATAAAAAGCAACTTCAAACAAGCAAGTAGAGATAGGAGATTTATATGCAGATGCAAAAAGTCAAGCCTAAGTAGGAGGTTCCATATGAAATGAAGCAGAAAACCCAATGAGAATTGCCCCCCCTCTCTTAGAGTCACTCTAAATCAGAATGAGCCTCTTACTAACAGCCAGTAGGTAGAATTCAATCCTAGAAAAGAACACACTATCACGAAACCAAAATGAATTACTTCCTAATCATATATGACCACTACAACAAACTATGCTCCTAGAACATGTCATGAATAGCAATGTCAATACAGAATATAACATCAGAGACAAGATAAACTGGATTGGTTAGCCTGTTTCCCTTTTAAAAAGACCATCAAGCAATTTCAACTAATCCACTCTTTACACCTTTTTATCATACCAGCAGCCCCAAACCAATACCAAGCACATATCACCAATCATTTCACTCCAACATGATTCATCTTAGCCCAGATTTAGAGAAAACAGATCAAACAAGCATGGCATAGGACATTGGCAACATTAGCTATGTAAACTAACCTAAATCAAGGTTAAAACAACCATTTTATAAGGTGAATGGCATATTAGGCTACTGAGCACAGGATTAACACAGTTAGCTCATTATCTAGTCATAGTGAATGGCATATTAGGCTACTGGGCACAGGATTAACACAGTTAGCTCATTATCCAGTCATTCTTATTCCAAAAAAAAAAAAAAACAAATCATACTCTAGTCCAAGATCATAAAGCCACAATACTAGTCTACACCATTCAGATTTTGCACTAAACAGTACCAAACTTTAACTAAATAATCAAGCACTAATGTAATAATTAAATTAAGCAACCATCTACTACTAACAATCAATATCTAACCAAAACAACAAACATAAGGCGAAATTAGCAGAAATTAGAGAAAAATAACAAAACAAAAAGAGGGTTACCTTTTTTGGGCACAGCCTTTGCCAAGAATAAACTTGAGAGCTCCTTTTCCTCTCCAAACTCAACCAAAAAACAAAGACCCACACAAGTAAAATAAAACGAAGATTTTTACACTAAGAAATCAAAAGATTTGGGATCTCAAAGCTAATAAAATTTTTACCAAATGAGACTTTAACTAGAAAAATCAAGTATAAGCCAGTGTTCGAACTTTTTATCCAAATTTTTTCCTCCCCTAACTCGTAGGGATGGGGTTCTATCTATAGAACCCCCAAAACACCAACAAAACGCTATATTTCTGATGTGGGAAACCACATATTCCAAGTTTTAAGTCTCAGATTTATAGTGAAAGGTTCAGATTTACCAAAAATTTCAATCAACAGCTAAAACGACATCTAACAATTGTAAGAAAACGAAAAATATAAAGAGAAAATCATGGATTGTACCTTTAGGGGTTGTTTGGCCTGATTTCGTAGAGAGAAGGATGAATTAATGGCTTCGCCTTCTCTCTTCATGCCACTGGCCAGTGGCGATGGGACTGGACCGAGAAAGGCGGGGTAGGTGGCGGAGATAGGCGTGCGGTGGAGTAGGGCGGCTAGGGTTTCACCTTAGCCCCCTCTCCATTTGCAATGTAACCCCTCCCCCATTTTTTTTGTTCTGAAGGTGTATTATGTAGCGTTGGGTCGGGTCTGGCCCCTTTGTGGGCTGGACACGCCTCTCCCTTTAAAAAAAATCCTTTTGTCTTATATATCATGGGCGTATATGAGCGTATATCTAATGAATATATACTCAACAGGGCAGAATAGGAATTTTAGAAAAATAGGTTGTCGTTTAAGGCACGCAGTTGTGCAAAGAAACAATTAAAACGAGGTCGAGTGAAGACGTAATAAAATTAACAAAACGTTTGAAACCCATTTTGCAGAAACAGCTTCAAAATTGACCCTCAATGAAATGAGGATTGCCATTATGGCCAACCTTCGTAATCGACTGCAGAAACATCCTCGCAATTAATCATTTGCAAATATAGCCTTATTTTTTATAATTAATTAAAGCTATTTTGCGTTAATGTCCTTAATTAATTTGCCCATGGCTTGGACATTTCAATTAAGGCCATTTATAATTCAAAGATTTGCAAAATTGACCCCAGCTATATTGAACCATGAATTGGTTAATTATGAAGTGGTCATTTACGCAAGAATAATAATAACTAAAATCATAATTTTAAAACACTTTTGCCAAAATGGCACAAATGTGCGCATATATCATAATTCAAAGCTGGAGGGTAAAATTGTAAATTCTTTTGATTTCTCAAATTCCTAGGATAAAAATAAAAATAAATTGCCTTTTATTGTTCTGCTGCTGATAAACTATAAAAAAAAAATTGCAAAATGCTGTAAAATTGTTGATAAGTTTCTAAATAATTAATAGAGCCTTGAAGGTTCCCCCATTAATTTATGAAAGTAAAATAGTGACCTGAATAATTGTTTAAAATTATTCAGAATTTCTGTGAGTGTGCAAAATTATCTTATTTATTATCCAAGGACCCTGAGTAATCAAAATAAATTACGGGAGGTCAAAAATCAGGTGTCAACAAAAGAAAGCTTTCCCTTGAAGACTATCTAAAAACTTAACAATTGACTATTCTATCTTACTTCAAGTAACAGTTGACTCTTAACTAGCTTTTTATTTTTGTAATAATATATTTCTTACAAAATATTATTACACAATATTTGAGTATGACTGTTATAGAGGGGTAATTTTACAAAGAGTGTACCGCTATAATGAATGTCATTACTGTTATAGGGAGAATGCTGATATAGAGAAGTAAATTAGAACATGAAAAATCGGTTCCAAAGAAAATCAGGCCGTTATAGTGAAATGTCGTTATAACGAATGACAATTATAGAGAGGTTTGACTGTAGCTAGTAAGTGTGTTATTAGCCGTTGTTATAAAAATATAATGTTCTGCATAATTTGGGTTAGCAAGTATGTATGTTTTTTATGGTTGGGTATTCTTGATAGTTTTTAAAACTTATGAGTATAAGCAATGTTTCATGCTTTTCAAAACAAAAAGTGAAATATGTATTGAAAAACTATGGCCAAATACATTTTCAAAACTTGAAAAACTTCACCCAAATCAAGTATTTTTTTTTTTTTTTTTTTTTTTTGGGAATCTATGGTCAAACAGTAGCTTAATAGAGAGTTTAACTTAAACATAAATAATGGTATAGTTAAATAGCCCTCCTAATTAATATTTCTTAAGGGCGTGTAAAACAAAAAATCACAAATAATTTGAGACAAAGGAGTTTTTTTTTTTTTTTTTTTTTGATGTTTGGGTACGAAGGGTATCTCAATTTATCTTTTAAATTTTCCCTTCTCTAACCCTAGCCACCTTAGGTATATAAGACTAATTCATCAGCTCCACAACAAAGGCCGCAGCTTTTTAGCACAAACTAACCCTATTTCTCTCTTCCATGTAAGTCTCTAATTCTCCTTTACTATTATTATTATCTCTTTTTTCCCTCTATGAATGAATTTTGTAAATAATACTGGGATTTTCTAACTGTGTGCAGTAAGGTAAGAGAAAAGAAACAATGGCAGTACCTTTGTTGAACAAGAAGGTAGTGAAGAAGAGAGTTAAACACTTCAAGAGGCCTCAATGTGATAGAAGAATCACTGTCAAGGTACCCTTTTTTGGTTTAGTATTCTTGTTTTTTTTTTAAGCTTAGATTTGATTTATTAAGTGTATATATGAGATTTGTTTATGCTCCTTGATATTGGGAAGGAAAAGGTAATAATTCTAAAGGGATGGGTTTTGTTGTTGAAATGTATAGGAGAAATTTCCCACTATGATTCATCTGTCCCATTTTAATGAATAGTTTTGCCAACCACTTGTAGTGCGGGCAAGCTGATATTAATCGCTTTCTTGATTAGAAATTAAAATTATTGGGAAGGAAGTCAATTTGGTTATCCTTATGTCCACTTGTTAGGTTTCTTTGTTTTTTAGTTTGTTTTTGTTGTGGGAGAGGCGTGATAATGTTTATCCACATACTCTATTGGGTTCAATGATGACTCAGAAAATTTTTGTGATGAAAAATTTGGAATTTGTTTTTAACTTCATGGTGTATGATGTAACTGAGTGATTGAAAAACATAAATGTAGGTGGGGTAGTAAAAGTAGTTGTTTTATGGGATGGGAAGCCTATTCTATTTAGAGGGTGCAAAATGAAAACAACTCTGGTGTGTTGTAAGTCTGGTGCAATCTTTCAAAATCCAAACAAACTTTTCTAGTATGTGTAATAGATGCAATATCTGCTCTTCCTTGTTTTTTAAATGAAAATGACAGTCATAAATTGAAATTATTGCAAAGAAATTAAACCTTTTATACTAAGATGATTACCATTATTACTTTCCCTCGGTATCCAAGGAACATAACTACCTCGTTGCTATGCATTTCATTTTAAGGGTGAGTCGCTTTATTAATATCCCTGCTAATATGGCTTCTAATACGCTATTCTCTGTCCCTCTCTGCACATAATGTGATGCACTAGATATTAATAGATGAATGAGAAAACAATCCTAAGGTATTACATAATTTGCATGTCATTAGTCGGTTATCTATGGCATTATGCACTTTAATTGGCTTGGTTTGTAGTTAGCAATCTCTTCTTGGCATGTAAACGGGCGTACTTAATGTCCCCCGAGTATTTGCCTTTCATCAGCTCCAGTTTAAGTGTACAGGGCTTACTAAATGAAACTAACTATTGAATTTACCAATGACAGCCAAGCTGGCGCCGACCAAAAGGTATTGATTCCAGAGTTAGAAGAAAGTTCAAAGGATGTGTCCTGATGCCCAACATTGGATACGGGTCTGACAAGAAGACCCGCCACTATCTCCCCAATGGCTTCAAGAAGTTTGTTGTGCACAATGCAAGCGAGCTTGATATTCTAATGATGCACAACAGGTAATGCAACGAGTACAATAAATAAAGATTAGTTTCCTTTTCTTTGATCTTGGCTGCCTAGTGAAATGATCACTTTTCTTTCTTGGTCACAGAACTTACTGTGCAGAGATCGCACATAACGTGTCCACAAGGAAAAGGAAAGAAATTGTGGAGCGAGCAGCCCAACTTGATGTGGTTGTTACTAACAAGCTTGCTAGGCTGCGCAGCCAGGAGGATGAATGAGCATTTTGAGCTCGAAAAAGAGATTTTTGCCCCTTTAGAAGAGATCTATATATTCAGTGTTTGAACTTGTTACCTGTGTTTGTCTGCAAACCAGTTTTCTATTTCTATCAGATATTGTGGGTTTTGAACCATTTAGTTGTTTTCAAATGTTTAAATCATCAGATTTCAGTTTTCCAGAGATCTTTTGGTGACTATCGCTGCATTACTGCTCGTATGCAGATTACCATAGATGATCATATCTTGTGCTATATTAATCTATCTAATGTCATTCTACTATAAAACTAGGGGCGGCAAAACTTAGCCTAAATTCATTTGACCCGCCCAAGCATTATTGGGTTTGGGCTAGAGATTTTGAAGATGGGTTGATATGGCCTAGCTCAAGTTGACCCATCACAAATCATCAACTTAAACTGGCCAATCAAATGAGTTTAAATTGACCCATGAATTGTCCTCCATTCATAAGAATAAAAGCTACAAAACATGATTAACTTTTTTTTTTAAATTATTATTTAAATTTATTTTTGTAATTATTTTTATTTTTTAAAATGTTCATGTTTAGTTTTCTTTAGAAAAAAATATTTTTATTTTATTTTTTATTTCCTTACTTAAAATTTTTTACTAGTAACTTTTTATTTTTAAGTTTTAATTTTTTTTTTCCTGAGGGTCTATGCTGATCTGTTTTTGTTTAACCTATTTTTGACTCACCATATTCGACATATTTTTGCCACTCTTAGTTATGTACAAGACAATCATAAAAATATATAATTAAGACAAAGGGGTAAAAGAGAGGAATCTGACAAAATCAATATTCATTACGTCAATTAACATTTAATTTTCTTTTGATTTATTTTCGGAATAGTTTCGAATATAATTTATGTACTAGGATAACTTATGAGGAAATATTTACAGTTAATATCTTTATTATTTTGAGTAAAAACATATGTTTGAGTTTTTTTTTTTTTTTATATATCCAAAAAGTATTTAAATTTGATTTTCAAAACATCGTTTATTTAGAAAAGCATGAGCGAGAGAATATTTACAATAAAAAAATATCAATATTTTTAGTTTCTCAAAAGGTTGAAAAGGTGAGTTAAGTTGGGCGGATTGGGTTATAACCTTTCATTTAAATTTCATTCGACTCAACTCATCTTAAATTTCAAATGTTTTTGCAGTAGCCTTTTCCCATTTATAGATTCAACCCATCTTGTCCCGCTCAACTTTAACCCAAATGGCCCGTTTGCCACCCCTATATAAAACTAAGGACCCTTCTTAGCGGTAAGCCGATATAAATAAGAGACAAATGCAAGTGTACGTTTTCGATTATGTAACCAATCTTTCTTTTCAAGTGTTTTGCGAGTCGTGAGTTTGCTCTTCCTGAATTCTCATGTTAAACATCATTACTAATATACATAAGGGACAATTAAGGACATTTGTAGTTCCACAAAAGTTTATAATAATATATCAAACTTTTCAGTTAGTTACCTAACCTTATATTTTAAAGTCAAATTAACTTTTTGTTCCTATGGTCTGCTTTTCAAAAAGTGCTGAACCTCATACCTTATTTATTGTTTTTTTTTTAATCAGGTGTCTGGTATCCGTGTTGGGTTTTACTAATTCGGATTTGCATCGCGTATGGCGGCCCAATCGGGGAAAGCGCTCTCTATCAAGAATTTTTTCATACCCAGGCTCGAATTCAAGACCCCTGATTGGGGAGGAGTAGCACCCGCTGCTCTTTATTTTCCTTGTTACTTTCTTCTATTGATCTTATCTATTAATCTAAAAAATAGTCATTTTTTTGCTAGATATTTTTGCTTCTTGTTGCTCTATCGTTTTCTCCTTTTTTTCATTTGTTGCTTATTATAGATTTTTACATGTAAGCATTTCTTTTACTTTATATCTATACTTTAATGAACTCATGTTTGTTTACAAAGATTTGTACCAAAATGATTTTCAGATTGTTTTAAAAATTATTAAATGATGACATATAGTGTTGAAAATAGGGGCGTATATAGCATGGTAAGTTGGGGTTCAATTGAACCCCAAACATTCGATGCGAAGCATAATTTATGTGTCAGAAATTATTAAATGTGTAAAAAATAATAGATATAAACCTATAACTTTAAAAATATAATAGGTTCAATACTTCAAAATCTTAAAATCGAACCCCTAGAATTTAAATCCGGATCCGCCTCTGGTTGAAAATGAAGACAATTTTATCAGTAGAGATCCGGTTATCTTTAAAATCTCTTGTTTGATTAACTAAATTTAATCTTTGAAACACAAAATGAGTTTGAAGCATGGCGGAATTAGAGTGTCAACTACGGGTTTGATCGGATTTGGTAGCGCTTTGGTTCAAATTCGATATTTGTCTTAAAAGTTCATCAAATATGTGTAGATTATAAATTTAGAACTAAATAATTTTAAAAATTAGGATTCAGAACTTACAAACCACAAATTATGGCTCCGTATCTAATTTGAAGTAAATAATTTCATCAAAATAAAAGTTAAGATATTAGCGTAGTGAAATGAAAGTTTTTCTTTTATATATAATATATTTATTTAAAATTTAATTGTTACTAACATAAATTATATTTTTTTAATTAAAATATTCACTTTTATATTTGGAAAAATTATGCTGGGTGTCCCTTGACGTAACTATCCTTTTTTTTTACCCTAATTAGCCCTTTGGTACTTTAATTTGCAAGTCCACGCTCTGTTTTCCCCTATGCTGATTCTCATTCTCATCTTCCCCTTCAATTCAATTCTATCATAAAGTACTTTCCCCACAAACCCAAAATCCGAATGGGTTCATCAGATATACTTTTACGCATTAGTTGATCTCCAGCACTCTTATATTTACCAATTATTTGCACTTGTGGCCAGGGGCGGAGCTACTCTTGCCCGAGCGGTGTCCCGACACCCCTTCGCAGGAAAATTACATTATATAGATAAGTGAAATTTTGGATTTATAGGTATATATACTAGTGTTGATACCCCTTGACACAAGTCGAAGGTTTAGCGCAGTGGTTAAGGGATTGCAAAAAGTCCCTAAGATCTGTCACTTGTTCGAACCCAGGTCACGACATATCTATATTTTTTGATACCCCTTAATATAAATTCTGGCTCCGTCACTGCTTGTGGCTCAATTCTTTATTCAAAGTACTTTCCCTTTCAAATCACACAATTTCCCCCACAAACCCATTCAGATTTTGGGTTCAGTACTTGTTCTGTTTCATGATTTTGCAAAATTAACACACACACCCCAAAAAAGAATAAAGAATATTCGAGCAACAGAGCTCACATGACAATTTAAGCCACACAAAAGATACCCTATAATATCAACTAGACGTGTTGGGTTTTTGGGGTCAATATAAAAGTAACTTGTTCATACATCATATTAATACGTTGACATGTAAAATAAAAGCTTTTAATAGTCATTTATCGATTTCGACAGCAGTGGTTAGTGTTTCCAAGATTGCATCTTTTTGTCTTTAGTGTTGTGAAACTTGTAGTCTAATTAGGGTTCATGGTTAGTGAGATTAGCGTTTGCATTGTGAAAGTTGGGATCTTTTTATCTCCTGTTTTGTTAACTTGGAATTTTGAGCTGTTGGAACTTGTAGGTATTGAATTGAGTTAGTTTCATGTGTTTATACAAAGTATATTAATGTAAATATGTAACTATACTTTGATACGCTATAATTTGAGTTGGTTTCATGTGTTTATACAAAGCACATACATTATGTATACAAAATATATTAATGTGTGTGTGTATATATATATCTATACTGTACATATATATTATCTATACATCGATGATACAGTAGTGAGTTAGAATGATACAGTGGGCTAGATTGGCTGCAAACTTGCAGGGCAATTTGCAGGATTCCCTTCGCTGGGGGTGGTCTTTAATTTTTACCCCTCAAAATGGTGGTCTTTAAATTTCGCCTCTTCAAAAATTTGGCCCGCACAGTAGATTTCGAAAATTGCGCTTGCGAATTTTATTTTATTTTTTAACTGAACTGGGGTTCGAACCCACAACCTTGGGGTGTTAGGCGAGGGGTTTAATTTAAAGAACACCAATTTGAAGGGCAAAAATTAATGACCACCCCAAATAAAGGGCAATCCGCGCAAAGAAAAAAAAAAAGAACTAGATGTGTGAGCGGTATATATGAATTAATTCCCCTTTAAATTTTGAGTTCGGGCCCGAACCTAGCACGGGCCTCGTCAAACTAATTTATTCAAAGAAATGTAGTTCATTGCTAAGCCCCGGCAGATAATTTAAGTCCAACATACAAAGTTGGCCTTAAGTAAGCTTTTCAATGCTCAGTAACGATTCCGATAACAATTGAGTTACATAATCAGAGGTATACATCAATATCTCAGCTAACGAGATTAAACTAGTTAGTGATTTTCCCCAAATTCGCCATTTCCAGTCATATGGTTAATATCATCATTAGAAGTTAACTATAATACATCACACTCATTAATTACTGCGGTATCTTCTCCAACCTCCAAATAAATCCCATGTAATGGGTTACATAAATTCTTCAACCTCTACCAACTAATAGCAAAAATATATTTAACCTTCACAAATGATTTACAATAAATGAAGTTTGGTGGGGGTGTTTGTGGAATTACCTCAGGGAAACCAAATATTGAAAGATACTCCCTCCGTCCCACAATAAGTCACTACTTTACCAAATTTTTTGTCCCACGATAAGTGTTGGTCACAATTTTAAACCAATGGATATATTGACAAGTTTTTTCCTACTTTGTCCTTAGACAAAAACTGACAAATTTACGTATTCAAGACAAAAAACACATAGAAACTTAGTATTGTTGGATTCCCAATGTTAAAAGGCTTACTTTTTATGCATGCTCTAATCAAAAGGAAAAAATAATTTATTTTTATTATATAGGGGTAGTTTAGTAAACTTTACATTGCATTATTAATTTCTTAATATGCTTGTTTTTTGCTAAGATGACACTTATTATGGGACGGAGGGAGTACTTTGTTTAGTGTTCATGTACAAACTTGAAGATTTTGGAAAACATATCAAGATCTCAAAGGTGGAAACTTGTGAATGCTAGTGTATTGTATATATTTTATTGATCGCTAATCCAACTTACCATTTAACGGCCATGAACATAAACGTGAACCATTATCCTGTCACATCACACCTCAACTATTAGTTGTTCTTTTTTCCTACCTGAATGATTAACATTATGTATTAAAGTAGACTTAATTGATAATTCAGGTTAAAAAAGGGAACAATTAATAGTTGACCTACTTTAAGGTGTGTTTTAATATATAAATGTTGATAGTTAATAAGTGATAGTTGGAATGTGAAACTCACAAAAAAAATATTAATTCAGATGTATTTTTTACCATTAACTCTAACAATAACCCTTGATTTTGTTTTTCCCCACTAAGTCCAATTTATTTTACATATTTTTCGCAATTTGTGTCGAACAGATTTTTAATGGAAAATACAGAATCTCTGTGAGACATTAGAAGACACTCAAAAGTCAAAAGGCATCTCAGTGGTTTCTTTCTGCGTGGGGACTCTTGAAATTTTTGTGTGGTTGTTGATGGGTTCAATTATTGTCAGACATGTTGCGTAAAGGCAAAGCCAAAAGTTAAAGTTTATGGATTTGAAGTCATTATTTTAAGTTACTGAATTTTAGATTGATAATTTTTACATATTCAATAAATTTATTAAGATAAATATAGTGTTTGGGACCGTATTGGATTCAGTCGAACCCAAAATTAATATTCTACCTCCACCCCATGTTATTTGCATAAAGACGGAGTCAGAAATTGAAGCTCATGAGTCAAGAATTTTAAATTGAGTTCTAAATTAATCATTTGTACACTCAACAAATTTTATCATGACAAATACAAGCTTTTGATCAAAGTTACTGGTTAATTCGGTCGAACACATAATTTATACTCTAGCTCCACCGCGTGCTATCGCATAAAGGCAGAGCCAAGAGTTGAAGCTTATTGGTTCAAAATTCTTTAAATTATAAATTAATAATTTGTACATATTTCCATGAACTTATTAAGAAAAATATAGGGTTTGGGACTAAAGTTAATAGGTTCGTAGAACTCATAATTTATACTCTAGCTCCACCTATGTTGTTGCATAAAGGCGAAGTCAGGAGTTGACGCTTTTGGTTCGAAATTCTAAATCTTTAAAGTTACTTGAGTTATAAATTAATAAATTATACATATTTAATTTATGTTATAAATTAATAAATTATACATATTTAATAAATTTATTAGGACAAATATAGAATTTAGACTAAAGTTACATGTTCGATCGAACCTATATTTATACTCTAGCTCCAATCCTTGTTGTTGTTGTTGTTGTTGTTATTGTTATTGTTGATTTCTAAATTAATAATTTATACAAACTCGACTGAAAATAAATATAGTATTTGGATCAAAGTTAGTCCTTCCGTTGAAGAGAAAAGGACTAAAATAGTACATTATCTTTAGGTTTGGACCTAAAATCATACATATTCTTTCACATTGGAAAATAATAGACATTATGTTTGCAAGTGTCGCGCACTTTTAGTCAAACTCTAAATATCTTTTTAAAATATAACGGAAAAGGGCAAAAATGCCCTGAACTTTTAGAAAAGATATAAAAATACCCTTTATTCATCTATTTTGCTAAAACTATCCCTCAATTCAACTTTTTGGCTGATTTATGTCCTTAGACTAACGGACGACACTAATTTTTTTTTTAAAAGAAAATATTTAAATTACACATGACATTTTATTACTGAAAAATTGGTTTATTTTTTTAAAAAGAAATCTGAAAAATCGTTATTTGTAGAATAAGGAAAAATAATTTTTCAAACCCCGTTTTTTTAAAAAACAAATGTAGTAAGCCTTTTATATATATAAAAAAAAAAAACAGAATTGGATTTTCATTAAAACATGTGGAATTTTTTTTAAATTTGGAAAACTTTTTTTTAACGGGTGGAAACCCCATTTTTTTAGAAAATTCAATTTTTAAATCTGAAAAACTGATTGTTGTTTTAAGTAAAATGTGCAAAACTAATACTCCATAATTTTCTTCTAGATTTAAAAAAAAGACAGTTTTCTGGTTTTTTTTTTTTAAACACAGTTTTTCCATAAAAAAATTTAATTTTTTCAAATTTTTATAAAAATCCAGTTTTTCAAATTTTGAAAAAAAAAAATTAGTGTCATCCGTTAGTCTAAGGACATAAATCAGCCAAAAAGTTGAATTGAGGGGTAGTTTTAGCAAAATAGATGAATAAAGGGTATTTTATATCTTTTCTATAAGTTCAGGGGCATTTTTGCCCTTTTCCGTTATATTTTAAAAAAGATATTTGATTTTCGATTAAAAGTTACACCATTTATCAAACATAACGTATTATTAATCCATATGTTAATACGTATTTTTAGTTTAAATTCAAAGATAATGTATTATTTTGGTCCTTTTCTCTTCCATTGAACCCATAATTTGCGCTCAAAGAGGTCTCTTTTGGAATTACATCGCCAGTTACTCCAATAATTGTCTTTGCCTTCTTCTTTACATTTTCTTTTAGTTCTCCGAATTCTGCCTTGAACAAACAAGAAATAGTCAGTTTACATTCTGATCAGAACCTTTTTTGTTTTTAACTGTACAATGGACATGCTTTCTTCTGTTGTATCCTAAGGTTGAAAATACTGTCCATTTCTCATCAAATCTTGAAATTCTAAGCAAGGAAATGGAGTGAGCTAACAAAGTTTAGAGATGACATCAAAGAGAAGGTGGAAAGAGATGAAAGAGAAGGCTATCAACCAAAACTAACAGCCAGCAGGAACCAAAAATCTCAACAAAATCCTACAACTATTAGAAGACAATAAGGTATTGTTGGAATTAATTAATCAACAACAACAACAACATAAGCAGTGTAATGTCACAAGTGGGGTCTGGGGAGGGTAGAGCGTACGCAGACCTTACCTTGGGAGGTAGAGTTGGAATTAATTAATCAAGATTAGTAATTCTAAATTGTTTTAGAATTTGGTAATTGCTAACTTTATTAATTCTTGGCTAATTAGATTTTATAGTCAAAAGAAGATTTTATTCCTATTATAAGTATGGGTGTCTACCACTTCTCTTAAGGAGTTTAAGTGGAGAGTAAGTTGAGATCAAGAGATTATGACTGGATGATCATAGCCTCCTAAGTCCTTTCGCTAATTTTCTAAATTTCTTCTATATGACCATTGTTGCATCATAAACTTGTGGGTAAATTATTTTTTTGGTATTTGAATCCCTTCAGGTATGCATCATCGGTGTGTGGGGTATGGGAGGAGTTGGAAAAAAATACTTTGGTGAAGAATCTGAACAATGAGCTCCTAAAGACTGCTGCGTCAAGCTCCAAACAAGCTTTTGGTGTTGTGGTATGGATTACAATGCCCAAACCACCAACAGACATAAGAAAGGTTCAAGCATAAATTGCCAACTGACTAAACCTAACGGTAGATAACGAGGGAAGTATAGAAAGCGTGCCAGCAAAATCTATCAAAGGCTCAAGCAAGAAAAGAATTTCCTTCTTATACTGGATGATGTTTGGGAAGCTATAAATTTGGATCATATAGGTGTGCCCCAACCGGAAGATCCCGCAAGAAGCAAGGTAATTTTAACTTTCCGTTTTATGGATGTCTATAGGCATATGAAAACAGACACCCAAATGAAGGTTTACACATTGGATGAGGATGAATCTTGGCAATTATTTGTCAAAAATGCTGGAAATAGTGCCAATCTGGAGCATATTCAACCATTCGCAAAGGAAATTGTAAGAGAGTGCAATGGATTACCTTTGGCAATCACTGTTATTGGAGCATCTATGAGAGGGAAGAAGTGGATTGAGCTCTGGGAAGATGCTTTGAAATCACTTAGAATGTCTGAACCTCATAGCAAAGATGTAAAAGAAAAGGTTTACAAGGTCATCAAGTGGAGTTTTGATTCTTTAGAATCTCAGGATATTGAAATATCCTCAGAGCAAAGAAGCAAAAATGTGCACAAAAAGAGAGGTGACATTCAAAGTTGTTTCTTGTATTGCTCCTTATATCCGGTGGTTATTCCAACAGATGATCTCATTAATTGCTGGTGGGCAGAGGGGTTCATTGGTGAACATGACACGTATGAAGAAGGCTACAACAGGGGAATCACAATGATTGAGAGTCTAAAAGATGCCTGCTTGCTAGAAGAAACCCGTAAGATGGATTCTGTGAAGATGCCTGACGTGGTTCGTGATGTTGCTATATGGATAGCTAATTCCTTTGGGATGGAAGATAATTCTCTTATTCAAGCTGGAATTGGGTTAACTGAGATATCACATATTAAAGTGTCAGTCAAGAAAATATCTTTCGTAACTAACAGAATTGATCATCTATCTGAAAACTTCACAGAATGCCCAGAGACAACAACTTTACTATTGCAAGATAATAATCCCCTTTGGGAAATTCCCCATGAATATTTCTTGGCATTTTCAGTCCTAAGAGTTCTGAACCTGAGTGAAACTGGTATTGGAGCATCTACTTGTTCTAACACTACAAAAATGCCCCGAGTTGACAGAGTTACCACCTATTGATAATCTTTGCAATTTCCAAGTGCTCAATTGTGATATTACAAGGTTACATCGTCTGCCGCAAGCAATGGACAAGTTGACAGATCTGAGGCTATTAAATTTGCTGAAGAGTGAAAAGATATATTCCTTCGTCAGATTGTCCCGTAGAGCGACGTGGGTCACACTTCCTGGACTAACTTCTTTTGATGAGATATCATCTCTACACAAGCTGACTTCTCTTTTTATTAAATTGGATAGCTCGTTAATTTTCAATAGAGGCCACAACTGGATGACTAGATTGAAAAGATTTCGTGTTGAAATTGGGGAATGTCGTCAGCAAGTAACATTCAACAAGTCAGCAAGGACGATATGCGTCTCCAGGTGTGAAATTTTCAGTAAGGGAGAGCTCTCAGGCAAGTTGCCGTTTGCTTCAGATTTGTACTTGAAAACTTGCAAGGGTCTCAGAAAGTTAATAGCGTACGACAGTTTTCAACAACAACAACAACATCATACCCAGTGTAATCCCACAAGTGGGGTCTGGGGATGGTAGAGTGTATGCAGACCTTACCTCTACCTTGGGAGGTAGAGAGGCTGTTTCCAAAAGATCCCCGGCTCAAGAAAACATGACAAAAAAGGTCAATAAGAATTGACGAAAGTAAAGAAGCCATGGCAAAATACTATAAATAAGCAATATGAAGAAAAGTAACAGTATAGATAGCGTACAACAGTTTTGATGGATTAAAATCGCTCTACATTAGGGGTTGTTATTGTGATTTCAAACCAGTGGAAGAAGGAAGTGGACAGTTTGACCCTTTGCCAAATCTGGAATATCTCAGCCTCGATGCCGTATGTAATTTACAGAGTAGTTCTGATTTGGGTCATCTTTTGGGTCTAAGATTTTCTAAATTACGCCACCTACATATGTCCTCTTGTCGAAGTCTAACGTGTCTTTTTAACATTGGTGGAGCTTTTTCTGTACCGACACGCTTGGAAGAAATTTCAATTGTCTTTTGTTCTCAGCTGGTAGAGTTGTTTGTGCAATGCGGCTCAAGTCAGGCAACACTTGTCAACTCAGATATTCCAAGAGTTCGGAAGTTAGTGTTGTACAACTTGAAAGAATTAGTAACCTTAGTATGTGGGAACACCTGGAGGAACTTAGCTTGATATTTTGCAATGGAATAAGGAAGTTGCCTCTTTCTATTCAAACCTCCAAGAACATCAAAGTAATCAAAGGACATCCAGAATGGTGGAGCCAACTGGAGTGGGATACCGACAACTTCAAGTCAAATTTTGAGCATTATTTCCTATCATGTTTCTACTGACAGAAGAATCAAAGATGACGTTGCTTCGCATCTCAGCTGATGTGCCAATTAACTTTCAGATTTTACAATTTTGAAAATGTTTCTGGTACTACGCTTGATTATTCGTCCTCTAGCATGCTTTTCGATATAACTAATTTGAGCCTTGATTTTTTTTTTTTCTTTTGTAATGGTCAACTTCAACTATTGCCTTAAGGCTTTGGATTAGATGTTCAAATTAGAAAGAAGAACGCATAGTCTACTGTTGTAGCTTGAGCTTGAATTGTAGTTGCCTCATTCAGGAATCGACTAGAAAGGAATTTGCTGCGCCAGAGACTCAAAGTGTGTGGAGTTTGCTTTAATGTATTTCCCTATCAGATGTCTTAGTGGTTCCTTTTCTGCCAATAACTGTTCCTCGTCTGAACTATTTTTGCTTTCTGGTTCTGATATTTTGACTTTGTGACTGTATACTGAGTAATTTGTGTGATCATCTTGTTAAAAACTGGTATTGCTTCTGTGCTTAAACATTTTAGAGCATTCATAAATTGTACATTGAAAATTTAACACATGCTCCTGATTTTCTATGTTTTTGTTGTCATGATAGCACAGATAAACCAGCTATCAAGAGTTGAAATCTGAGAGATCCTATTACACCTTGTGATAGAGGCAGAAATCTTTTTCCAAAGATGTTTTTCGAGAAATGACTGGAAAATGTTTTCCAGTGTTTGGTTGGAGAGGAAAGTTTTATCTGGAAAAGCATTTATTATAAACTGACAATAATATTAGGAAATTAAATACAGTAGAGTTTTGATAAAATTTTCAAGTATTAAAGATTGATTATAGTGTCAGCATGTTGGTTAGAACAATAATATAAAGTTAAAAGTCGAGATTAATGTGAAGGAAACAACTTCCGTTCAAAAGTGAGGAAGTAATTTTTTGCCTTTCTGGTAAATGTTTTCCTTGAAAGATGTTTTTGTGACAACTGAAAAGTAGAGAGTGATATAATTTCCTCATATCAAACACACTGTGAAACTACATACAAAGGTGTTTCTAGTAGTTAATTAAAGGCAAAATACATAGATGACCCCCTAAACTTGTCTTCATTTTTCATTTTGACACCTCAACTTGGATCAATACCTATTAGACCCTCCAAATGTATCTTATACGTGCCTATTAAACATAAGTTAATGACATGGCTTGAAAGTGTGATTATCACTTGTATTAAGCGTGTGCCTGTGTGAAAATATGGCTAACATGGATTTTAAAATATGTATAAAAAAAATAAGTTTAACCAACCCCACTCTTCATCATTCTTCCATCTAGCTCAAATCTTTCTATATTGAAGCTTAGTTCAACCGTAAAGGTTAAAGGTTAGGTCAATCAGAATCAAGTTCTTTGTTGAAGCTTGTTTAAGCTCTGTAACTCTAGCTACTTCAAGGTCGTTAAAGCACAAAGCTCAGTAACCCAGCTCTTAATGGACACAATCAAACCTAGGACAAAGGTTTTCTAGCTAAGTTTTGTATAGCTTGTGGGTAGGATTATGCTTAATCAGAACTTTTTTATCAAGTGTTTCCTTACCAGTTTAAGGGATTCTTCAAGTTGATGCACATTCTATTGCTGTAGCAGTTTGTGGTACCTCAAATATAATGTATGACCTGTTCAAATTTTCAATTTGCGTTCAAATAAAGTGCTCATTCATCCTCTAACCGAACAAAGCAAATATTAATCTGAAGCGGCCACTTTGCAGAAAGAAGGATAGAAAGAAAGAATTCGAGAAACCAAATCCACATTTCTGGATAGCTCAAACTTGAAATCCAATAAAGTACATATACCATTAAACTCAAGAAGTATTAAGACAAAATACATAGCTAGCAGAAAGTTATTCTTCTCGACGAACTGTTGAAGCGACGAGCCCCAAATCCCTTTATGATATAATCTTGAAGAACTACCATAATCCCAGGTCTATTAAGAAAATTAAGTTTTAATGGAGTGAAACCCACTAAAAATGAATTTTCCAATTCGACATTAGTGTGGTTGGCAAAGTAATCGACAGGCAAGGAATTAAATGGAACGAAGAGGAAGAAGCCCCTTTGAAATGGTTTTTAAAAAAAAAAAAAAAAACTTTTCAGCCAATTATGTTGACGTGGGAATATTGGTGATGTGGCAAAATTCCATTGGTTTTAATTTACACGTTAGAGGCTATTAACCGCACGCGCTTAGGGTTTTGAGAAAACAGATTGAATCGTGCTAAATAGGCGCGTATAAGAAGCAGTTGGAGGGCCCAATAGGTATTAACCCTAGATGAGGTGTCAAAATGGAAGATGAATGCAGGTTTAAGAGGCTGCCTATGAATTTGGCTTTAATTAAAGGCTTACTTATTCTGATGGTGCAGCACTGTAACATGAAATGAAACTTTTGACAACGCCATTGTTACAGGTTGCACCTGGGACAGAAAGCACTTTGGCTTTGGAACAAATCGTGAACAATGTTGGTATTAAGCTAGAGTGCAAGCCAACTGACCGTTTAACAGACATGTTGTAATGTGTTTCGCGTTTTGCTTTTTTTCACTGTAAGAACGAGAACTCATAGGTCAAGAATACAACGAAGAGAACTCCATCCTACAACTCTAATGTATTCCATCCAAATAGAAATGTACTCCGATATGCTAAGTCATACATGCAGATAGGGATGAAAATAGAAAAAGGTGCACCGCATAACTGAGAACTCAAGTCAAACAAACACAATTTTTAATAACAGAAATCAACCCACAGGAAATATGTCTTTACTGCTGCAACATAAGAACAGTAACAAAAGAAAATACAAACAGACCAGCATTCAACAGCCTACTTCATTGCTCAGTACTCATCATCATCATCTCCCTCTCCTTCATCATCACCTTCAGCGCCAACCTCCTCATAATCCTTTTCAAGGGCAGCAAGATCTTCACGGGCTTCACTGAATTCACCTTCCTCCATGCCCTCACCGACATACCAATGCACAAAAGCACGTTTGGCATACATCAGATCAAACTTGTGGTCAATGCGAGAGAAGACCTCAGCAACACTGGTCGAGTTGGAAATCATGCACACAGCCCTCTGCACCTTAGCAAGGTCACCACCAGGAACAACAGTTGGTGGTTGATAGTTGATACCACACTTGAATCCTGTGGGGCACCAGTCAACAAATTGGATGGTACGCTTAGTCTTGATGGTGGCCACAGCAGCATTAACATCCTTTGGCACCACATCACCACGGAACATGAGACAGCAAGCCATGTACTTGCCATGGCGAGGGTCACACTTAACCATCATAGAAGATGGCTCAAAGGCACTGTTGGTGATCTCAGCAACTGATAGCTGCTCATGGTAAGCCTTCTCAGCAGAAATGACAGGGGCATATGAGGAAAGCATAAAGTGGATCCTGGGATAAGGCACAAGATTGGTCTGGAACTCATTCACATCAACATTAAGAGCACCATCAAACCTCAAGGAAGCTGTCAGAGAAGATATAACCTGCATATGTCACGCAGAAATTAGTACAACAGCTAATTAGAGCTAATTAATTCCAAACCACAATCACACGCCACCACATTACCTGTGAGATAAGACGGTTAAGGTTGGTATAGGTAGGACGCTCAATGTCCAATGAGCGTCTGCAGATGTCATAAATGGCTTCATTATCCAAAAGGATTGAAACATCAGTGTGCTCAAGAAGGGAATGAGTTGACAGGACACTGTTATAAGGCTCAACAACAGAAGTTGAGACCTGTGGTGAGGGATAAATTGTGAAACCCAGCTTTGACTTCTTTCCATAGTCAACTGAGAGTCGCTCCAACAGAAGTGACCCCAGACCAGAACCAGTACCACCACCAACAGCATTGAAGACCAAGAACCCTTGAAGACCAGTACAGTTGTCTGCAAGCTTACGGATACGATCCAAGCAGAGATCAACAATCTCTTTCCCAACTACAAACACACACACAAAGAAAACAACTATCAGCCTTTGAAGAACAAAATGTAATTTAAGTAAGAGCGAGTAAGGATTAGTATTTACTGGTATAGTGTCCACGGGCAAAGTTGTTGGCTGCATCTTCCTTGCCACTAATGAGCTGCTCAGGGTGAAAGAGCTGACGGTATGTTCCTGTCCTCACTTCATCAATGACAGTGGGCTCAAGATCTACAAAGACAGCCCTAGGGACATGCTTTCCTGCTCCAGTTTCACTGAAGAAGGTGTTGAATGCATCATCACCTCCTCCGACAGTCTTGTCACCTGGCATCTGGCCATCAGGCTGTCGAAAACACAAGATAGAATTTTAGCAATCCATAATAGTTTCCGAGGACAACAAGCTGGAAACGTAACTAAGTATCAAAACAAGTTTGTCTCCATGGAAATAACAGTTCATACATAAAGAGACTCAAAATCAAATGGAATTTATCATATTATGCATTCGAGAAAACGTAATATGAATGTCCCACCTATTTCATGAATCATGTGTGCATGCACAATTATCCATACATACTTATCTATAAAATTCAATCAGATCTACCAAAATAGTTACAAATTTCGCATCAAACAATGGATCCAACGACACTTATCGGATCCTATTATGTAATTATCAACCAGATCTATAGAATTTTACAGTTATCAAACCTAGATAAATATATTTGAAAGATCTATTCAAAAAAACATATTTCCAATCAATCGAACACCTATTAAACACCTATATGTAAATTATTCAATCAGATCTATATAAATTTTCTCTCACATTTCAAACTAATCTGGCAGTTATCAAACCTATATAGCAATATTCGATCAGATCTACTAAAAAATCACATTTCCAGTCAATCGGACCAAAACTTTAAAACACCTAAATGTAGATTATTCGGTCAGATCTATTGAAAAATAGATCAGATCTAGATGTATAAGACACTTATAAAACCTATATACATACTATTTAATCAGATCTAGAATTTTTTTTCACATTTTCAACTATTTAGGTGAATCAAAACACACATTCAAACATATATATTACCTAAAAGTATATAATTCAACCAGATCTGGATAATATTTCACATTAACCGCAATCAAAAACACACATTACAAATTAATCAATCAGATCTGGCAATTTTTTCACATTCTCGCCAATTTAAGTTCACCAAATCACACATTTCAACACAAAAAAGTAGATCAAAGTAAAAAAAAAAAAAAAAAAAGAGGTATACCTGAATGCCGTGCTCGAGGCAGTAAAGTTCCCAGCAAGCATTTCCGACCTGAATACCGGCCTGACCAATGTGGATCGATATGCATTCTCTCATTTTCGCTTAATACAAATTCGAAACCCTAAATATATTTCAAAATTCAAAAGAGAAGGACGGCGTTTATCAAGACGCCGTTTAAAGGATTTTTGAGTTTCGAAATTCGAATTGTGAGTCTGGAGATATGCTCGAGGGCTTCTTTTATATAGGAGAGAAGATAAAGTGGATATCGGGTTAAGTGATTCGGGTCATTTAACTATGGTTAATATTGTATCCGGGAATTTAGGGTTTGATATTAACCGTAGGTTAGGTTAGGTGTAGCCCGCTTAATTTTGAATTATTTTGAATTGTGTGTGGAAAAGGACGTTGCTCCTTCATTAGAAATTGTGGAGTAGTACGCTTTTCACGGGAACAAAAGGGGACAAATAGTTTTTTAGTCTTAAAAAAAAAAAAAAAAAAATTATGACTTTTTTATAACAGATCTTTATTTTTTACACATATGATATTTGAAAAAAAACATAAGTGATTTGAAAAGGTCATTTTCTTCAATTTAAATTGTAATAGGCGAGATATATCTCATTTCTTTCGAAAAAAAAAAAGTAGTAAATTTGACCCCAAAAAAGGGGGGGGGGGGGGGCAATTACGCTCAGGCTATTTTTGAAAATATTTACGACATGTAGGCCATATTTAGTGTATAAACACTTTTTATATACTTTATATGAGATTGATATATTATGTATGATGCTCCCCCCACCCCCCCACCCCCCTCCCATGTATAATAGTATATTGGGCTACGTGGCGTAAATATTTTCAAAAGCTATATATTTTTGCAAAAGGAAAAACCACTTTGAGCAAAAAAGAAATATTATTTCTCCTTCTGTCTCGTATCGATTAAAAATATTTGTCTCAAAATACTTGTCATTTTACAAGAATAAGATTAAATTAATTATTTTTATCCCATTTTATCCTTAATATTAAGTGTTCTTGAAAATAACCAATATTGATCAGAGTGCAATTCATTAGAGAAAAATAATGATAAAGTAGTAAAATACACCTTTTATTTATGATTTTTTAAAGGGAATACAAAAAAAAAAAATGTGACAACTAATATGGGACGGAGAGAGTACATAATCAACCATTTGATTGGTGGAAGTTATCAATTTTTATTCTACTGCTTGATTTGTATGGAAATGAAGGAGAAACTATTATCTCTGGCAGAAATTTTATGGAATGTCTTAAAACTAGGGAAGAAAAAGGATAGAAAAAACCTTGATATTTTTTTCTGTTTCTAATTTTTTTTAAGGAAAAACATTAAAAAGAAAAAATTCTTGTATAGAATAAATTTATTAGTTTCGGAAACAGCTCCCTACCTCACAAAGATAGGGGCAACTTGTGAGATCACACTAGGTTTGTTGTTGTTGTTGTAGAATAAATTTATTACAACAATTTATTTTTTTCTTTTTGGAAAAAGGAATGTGCACAAAAATTGTGAAAAGTTTATTTAATTGTTAATGATTCTTTTCTACTTTTATGTTAGGGCTCCATTAATAAACAAAATCTCCATTACTGGCGTTTTTTAAAATGAAAAACTTATTTTCAGTTTTTTTTATTCTCCTTGTAAAAACTGTTTTTCAACCACGCACGAAAAGTTTTTCAGTTTACACAAAAAGAAAATGAAGATCTACTTAATTTTTGAGTGATTTTTCAAAATTCTTCAATTCTTAGAAACTGTAAATTTAATAATTTGCTCTCCTTGTAAACTTTGAAGCAAACTTTAGTTGAAGAGCTTCAAACTTATTATTTCAAATCTGCAGGTTTTTTGAAAGATTTAAAGAAATGAATTTGGAAAAGATATTTTTCCTAGTGTCCAAAGACGTGCTCCACTATCCTGTTGAGCCACGCGATGTTTCGTTAATCAATAGGGGACAGTCGATGTATTTGTATCTTTCCTATGAAGAGCCAATTATTTCTTTGCCAACTAATCAAAATAAAAGGTAGGAAATGATTTCTTATATCAACTTGCAATTTGAATGAAAAAAATAACTTTATAAGAATATTATGTTATTCTTGACTGATCTTTTATTAAAAAGACTATTATATAGCTAAAATAACATATATAATGAACTACAAAACTAAATATCTGAAGAAAAGGTAAAAAGTTATCTTCAATAACAAGAAGGCAAATTAATTAATTATGCTTCCATTTTACACTCTGTGGCATCTCAAATCTCACCAACCTTAGAATGATTAACATGTACTAAGAACACGTATTTTTAGAACGAATAAGACACGAATTGAGAAGGGAGAATAAACAAAGTTAGATATTGTTGGAATGGGTATTGAGGAAATTAGGTTGCGATTAACGTGTGGGTATACTTGGAAAAATAGGATTAGAAATGAAGATATATGGGACAAGGTTCGGAGTAGCCTCGGTGAAGGACAAGATGACGGAAGCGAAGCGTAGATGGTTCGGGCATGTCAAAAGGAGATGTGCAAATGCCCGGAGGTGTGAGAGGTTGGCTATATATTGTTTCAAGAGAGGTAGAGGTAGGCCGAAGAAGTATTGGGAAGAAATGATTAAACAGGGCATGACACAGTTTCAGCTTACTGAGGAAATAGACTTAGATAGGAGGTTATGGAGGTGACGAATTAGGGCAGAAAGTTGGTACATAATTGATCGTTGTCCCACTTATCCTTCCATACTAGTTGTCGTAGTATTATCCTTTTTGTTGCTTGTCCTTCGATTTTTGTTATTATCTGTTCTCTCTTATACTTTGATTAGTGTATTATTTTGTGGTAGTCATTGTTCTTTTTTCAGTCTGCTTGTCTTGCTTTATATAATATTTGAAAAAAACATATAAGCAATTTGAAAAGGTTATTTTTCTTCTATTCAAATTGTAATAGGATAAGATATCTCATTTCCTCGAAAAAATGGGGTAATTATGCTCTGGCTATTTTTGAAAATATTTACGACGTGTAGGTCATATTTAGTGTATAAACACTTTTTATACACTTTATACGAGATTGATATATTATGTATGATGCTTCCCCCCCCCCCCCCGCCCCAAAACCCCTATGTATAATATTATATTGGGCTATGTGGCGTAAATATTTTCAAAAGCTATATATTTTTGCAAAAGGAAAAACCACTTTGAGCAAAATAGAAATATAATTACTCCTTCTGTCTCATATCGATTGTCAATGCTATTAAAAATATTCGTCTCAAAATACTTGTCATTTTTGCAAGAACAAGATGAAATTAATTATTTTTATTCTATTTTACCCTTAATATTAAGTGTTCTTGAAAATAACCAATATTGATCAGAGTGGGAGAAATAATGATAAAATAGTAAAATACACCTTTTATTTATAACTTTTTACTGGGAATACAGAAAAAAATGTGACAATTAATGTGGGAGAGAGAACATGATTAACCACTAGTCAACTTGTCCGCTCTTCGAGCGGTTAAATATATTTTTTCTTAAAAGATTTGGTTGATGTGAATAAAAAAAAAATATTCTTATAATATCAAAAATAAAAGAAAATTAAAATCAATGTAGAACGAAAATGACATGAAAAAATACAATAGAAAATCAAATCTAAATAGAAAAAAAAACCTACAGTTTTTAAGTTCTATAATGCAAAAAAGAAAAAGAGTTAATTACACCCCATATCAATTAGGGTACTAATGCTACCAAAATTAATCCACATTTGAAAACCTTTCAAAAAATGACCCACTCCCATCCCTCCCCTCTCTATTCTTCGCTTCGCCGGCATCCCCACGACGCCGCTGCCGGCGGTCGGTACCATTGGAAAATACAGAGGCAGAGGTCGCCGCCCTACCTGTACCTGCGCCGCCGCCGTCACCACCGCACGCGGCCATCACAAGGTCATCAGAGATCTCAGATCTGGAACTTTCCGGTAAATACAAATCGAGATCTAGCTCAAGTAGGTCACCGGAAAGGATAGATCTGACGCTTTCTAGCACTGGTGATTCATTCTGAAAATCTAAAACTATTTGCTGAATAGAAAATATACGCGATCACATGCAACATCGAGTTCCTTTTGGATTTCTTGTTCCCCATTTTCAATTTCGTTTTCCTTATTCCAACTTCGGATTACTAACTGACTTTTCTGTAGCTCTTGCTGGATAATATTTTTGCTTATGAAATCGGAGGATAAGATAGTAAGCTGCACTTTTTTCTGTTATGACATCTAGCTCCGGTATATCGCCGGAGAGGATACATTTGAAGTTTTCAATTGCATAATATAGTATATGGGTGTATATGGGTGCCTAATATTGCATACGAGTGTATCCATAATATTGTATATGAATGTATATGGGTGTATGTTGGTGTATATGAGTGCATAATATTGTATATGGATGCATACTATTGTATATGAGTGCATCCATAATATTTTATATGGGTTATAATATTGTATATGGTGTATATGGGTATATGTGTTATTATATTGTATATGGTTGTATTTGGGTTAAAACTTTGCAATGTAAGTTTTGGGCTATTTTTTTTTGCAATGTAAGTGAGCAAATTGTATATTTATGAAATTTTCCCAAAAAAAAAAGGTCTACAGTGAAGAGTTCTCGAGAGACATCCTCTCAATTCCAAATTAACGTTAAAAAATGTATGGAAATGTAAGTCTCGTATATCCTTTCTACTTAAAAGGTGTTGATAAATAATACTTATTAATTATTAAAAATAATAAATTATTAGTAATTGCATTTAGAGGTCGTTTTTATTCATAATTACAGACCTTTGGTCTAACATAAGATCTTTAACCTTCTATTCCTATTAAATGTTATTAATGATATTAATTATGGATAAAAATCATTTTAGTCCTCTAACTTTACTTTAAAAATTAAAGACCTCCCCCAACATTGAACAATCGACATTTTCATCCCCTTATCTCAACTTCCGTACATTGACCGGTAACTTTATATTATTTGATTGTCATCAAAGCGGTAAAAGGAAATTTCACTTATATTTTTAATAAATTAGTTAGTACCCTAATTAATATTATATAAATTTTTCATAGTTTCCTCCGTTAATTAATTCTAATACTTTCTGCCGTCTTCAATTTTCTCCATAACCTAAGCAGTTCTCCATATTTTTCAGAGAACCTTTCAAACCTTGATAAACAATTGTTCTCCAGAAATATGAAGGTTACAAGGGTTTGAAAGGTTCTCCAGAAATAGAAGAACTGCTCTTGCTATGGAGCAAAATTGAAAATGGCAGAAAGCTTTAGAATTAATTGACGAAGAAAGCTGTGCAAAATTTATATATTATTAATTAGGGTACTCACTAATTAATAGTAAAAAACTATAAGTGAAATTCCATTTTACCCCTTTGATGATCGGTCAAATAATATAAAGTTACCGATCAATGGCCGGAGAAGTTGAGATAAGAGGATGAAAATGTCGATTGTTCAATGTTGGGGGAGGTCTTTGATTTTTAAAGTAAAGTTGGAGGACTAAAATGATTTTTACCCTATTAATTATTATTAAAAAAAAAATTTAAAATAAGGTAAACCATATATGAGGAATAAAAACAGACCTTTTAGCATACATAACGGTGAAAAATGATTTAAACATGGAAATTAAAAACAGTAAATCTTTTATTGCCAGTCCAATGGCATGCCATTTGCAAAAAGTTTTTCTTAAATTTTTCGCGGCTCCAAACTCTCTTGGATACACGTTATTAGAAGAGAGTATTGTATGAATTGTTAAAACACAAATTAAACCATTAATTAAAATCAACATAGTCATAAAGTTTTGCACAGAAAATTTCTTATATGATTTTAGTGAATAAAAATTTCTCATTGCAACGCGTTATGTTGTTGATTTTCTGTATGATAAACATTGCCATAACTGTTTGTATTTAAGAAATGCACTCTTCAAAGGCGCTGAACAAAGAAGAGAACAACTTCACGTTATCCACAAGATCAAGATAATTGTCCAAATAATTATAATCAAAGAAAAAAAAATGAAAATTGCATAAGATCTTTTTAAAAAATGAAAGCAGTTATGTGATTTTTCTCTTCACTTTTCAGTTGTGCTAATTATTAGAGAGTAAGATTCAAACTCAAAATGAAAAAATTATGGATGAAGAAGAAGAAAGAGAGCATGACATTATATATGCATATTTATGAAAGCACATATTTGTGAATGAAAATTAGGTAAACAATAAACAAAATAATCATGAAATTGAGCATAAAATTGAATGGAATTAGCATTGGTGTGGACACACAGAGATAAATAATCTAAGAATGTGTAAAACTCACATATAGAAATTGCTGCAATTATAGGAACAGAATAATCTAACGATCTGTGTAAAACTTTTAGGAAGCAAGTTAACTTTTTGAGTTGCGTGTTTGTACCAAAACCTATTTGCTTGAACCCCCCCAAATGCTACTTGGAATGATATTTAAAGGACTACTCCATTTTAATTCTTCATGGAGGAAATGAAAGGTTGGAGTTGTAAATATTGGGACTTTTCAATTTACTTACAATAGAAAATAAGAATAAGTGGAGTAGTAAATTCTGAAACATTTAAGTTTTTTACAATAAAGATTAGAAATAAATGGATGACTAACAATTGATACATTTATTCTCGAACAATAAAAAAAAGCTAAAAATAGTAGGGAAAAAGGCAAAAATTGAAGAAGTAAAAAAGATAAATAGGATCCTTGACCAAAGAGAGGTTCACGTGTATATATATATATATATATATATATATATATATATATATATGACATAATTTTCTATTTAGTTTATTTTAAAACTTCAAAAGTAGCCCAAATTCTACTTACACTCTGTTTGGAACTTTGTTACTCATTGTTTCATAATGAATCGTATTGTATTGTATTGATATCTTGTCTTTGTTTTGTAGATACAATGTTTGGATAGATCGTATCGTTTTTACTATGTAATAACATATTTTTTGTTTGGATTGAATGTATCGTACTGTATTTTAATTGGTAAGTTTACTAAAATGCCCTAAACTATAAGTTTACAAATTCAGATTTCAAATTCAATCCTAAATAGTTAAGAAACGTCATTAACCACTCAAAATCTTTAAAATTTCACTGGTATAGAAAGTTTGAAGACACCCCACAAATGATTTTCTCACGATGCCTATATTTTTCATATAATCCATAGCTTAAAATGCATAACGAAATAATTGTCAATAACGAAGTATTCATGCGGTCCACAAAATCATAAATACTTAAAATTTAAATAAAATTATTCTAAACTTAATCTTCGGGTGACATCATGGTCAATAAAAGAATCTTGCGGTCTTCCCGTGGACATCCCATCGATGTGCGACACATATCCGCGTTTTTGCAAAGAATTATATAAGCCTTATTGCTCATGTGACGTTCCAAATTCATCTCCTTTACCATTTGCCATATCTCGTTTGCAGGAATAGGAGGCATAGTTGAAAGTCGGTTAATTGCATGAGCCAAATTGTCCATCCCACCTCTCAACATGTTAGCCATTCCGTCAAGATGATCATGTTTAGACTTCTTATTTCTGGTAGGAGTCGGTGTCTCTGGATAGCTATTCGATGTAGGTCACCATTAGTTGGTTGATTCTGCTTATCCTGTCCATGTTCCTCGGTGTTTTCCAACGAGGCAACATTCACTGAAATCATTTCTCATCTACCTCATCAATAGTCAACGAACTAGTACTTGATCTTTTCAAATTTTTACGAGCACCTCTTTTTAACATATTTGGTCCAGTCTCACCATGCTTTCCAAAGAGCTTCGAACCTTTCCATACAAAGATTATTAGCTTATCATAATTTCTAATTGACATGGTCCTCAGCTCAGCAGCTGCGGGCTTAGCCTATATATAAAAAATAGAATACAACTTAAGAAAATGATATGAACATTATCATATGAAAATAAGAACAAAACTAATAAACTAGTAATGCATGAATTTACCTGAATTAACTGGTCCCATACTTCAGTTCAAAGATCCCACATATTTGTTATGGGATCCCATGAAAACCCGCTCATCCCCATTTGAAATGTGTCATAGCATTTGGTAAATTTAGTTTTAATTACTCTCTCTTCGGTTGTGAATTTTCTCCTTGTTAATAAATTTATCGAAATTTTGATCGTAGCTCCTTCAATATGTTGTCCAGTGCGTGTGTAGTGAAAGTTCCACCAATTCTATTCCCACGTGTTTGCTCGTTACGTAATGCATCAATTAATGTGTCATCCATAGCATTTGACCAAACACATAAAGAGTTATCTGAAACATTTGCATCGCTTGAGGTGGATGCCTTTGACTTTTTCGACATGTTGACAACTACAGAATTAAGATAAATTTTCATAAGACATAATTAAAGAAAACATCATCACACATAGTTATTGATAAGTGATATAAGATAAAGTAAAATGCATGACACAGAATGTTTATAAATCAAATAATAGCATCACAAAATTACATTCAAATGATATCAAATGAATAATAGTGACACAACAGTTCATTTGAATTTTTATCTAAGAAAATTAATCTTGGTAATTAATCCACATAGCGAAATCGCTATGTTATCTCGAATCAATTCCCCTCTTCTATATTCCTCAGTGCTATCCCTAGGATGATTTGGAAGTTCTTCATGCACATCATTATCATTCATAAGCTCCGCATCAACTTGAGCAGTAACTCATCATTTGTATCTACACCTCTTAAGTAGTTGTGCAAAATACAACATGCAAAGATAATAAGCTTTTGGGTGTCAATACCATATGAGGACTCCGTTGAACTAGAAATTATAGGAAATCTCTTTTTAAGAACTCCAAATGCTCGTTCGATAGCATTACGCAAAGAAGCGTGTCGCAAATTAAATAATTCACGAGCATTTCGAGGTGGATTTCTTGAATACTCTTTCAAGTGATATCGCTCCCCAAATAAGGTGTAATAAGCCCACTTCTTAACATGAGTCCAAAGATCAACAAGGTAGTATTTTCCTAAACATAAATAAATAAAAGATTCAATTATTTGTTCATCACATATATCTATGGCTAGACAAATTTATATAACGTTTACCTTCTGGAATTTTTAATGGGTCTTGTCTATTTAGTGCTTCTTTCATAATTCTTGAATCAGATGCTGTACCTTCCCACCCAGATAACACATATGTGAATTTTAAATCAAATGAGCATGCAGCTAATACATTCCGTGTTGGATAATCTTTCCTCCCATGGTATTTTGGTGCTTCACTTTGTGAAACTTTAACACGTACGTGTGTTCCGTCAATTGCACCAATACAATCATGATATTATAATAATCAATGAACATGCAAACAATCTTCACATTGCTAAAGTTTGAGTAAAATTATAACTCTGTTCACCTTAAAATATGGGGAGAATCTTTGGTTGCTGGCAATTTCAGAAGGAACTTGGGATCCATCAGGTTGTTTAATAAATATTTCATATAGCCCCAATATAGCTCGTAGGACAACATGAAAATGACGACTAACCGACTCCCCCGATCGTCGAAAGATGAAAGATAGTTTGCGATTTGTCACATTATGTGCTAACAGGTAAAGTGTTTTCGCAACCTGTTCTTCAACTGTAGCTCGAAGTGTTGGTCTAAGACCTCCATCTCTAACTAACATCTCACAGACCGGTAAAAGCCGAAGCGGTCATTCTTAAAATATTACGACAAAGTTAGAAGAAAATAGATGACTCAATAGTTCATCTCTAACTTGCTCTCTTTCAAGGCGTATGGCATGTGTGATCGTACGTCGATCATTTTCAATTTCACGTGCATAATTCCAAAACCAAATAAATGCTAAGAGAGCAAGAAAAAATAATTGGGCCCGTTTGGCCTAGCTTATCTAAAGCAGCTTATAAGCTGTTTTCAGCTTATAAGCTGCTTTTTTTAAGTCCATCCAAACAGGCTCTAGATCATTCTAAAGACAATTGTAAGGTGTATGTGCTTACTGCAACCAAAGCTAAGAATTAGAACGCTTTTTTGTTGGGCAAGTTAGATAGTTGATCGGTTGGCAAAAAATAATTATATTCGCTGAAATATACAAAAATATACATTAGTGTGTGTCAAAAGTGTATTCTTCATTTATATTATAAAACAATATGTGAAAAGATATATACTTCTTAGCTATTATTTTGGTGGACGACTATTTATGCCAATTTCTCTTCCTCTTTTTGGAAAAGTACATTACCCACATAAACTAAAATAACTATCATTGCCTACCTATTTACAATCATATGCATTGAACTAGTTAGGGGTCGTTTGGTAGCTAGTTAGGAGTAAGTTATTCATGTACTAGCGAACATGCCCGCGCTTCGCGTGGCTATTACAAAAAATTAAATATGATGATATATATTTTCGCTATTGATCAATTCTATCTCTTTGATACAAAAATCGTAATACTATTGGTTAGTCCTAGACATAATTGTATTTTCAAAATTGATTGCTCTTTAATTTTCTCACATCGATCATCCAACTTCACTTAATTATTGACGTTGTGTTACCTTCTTGTGCCATTTGCCAAAATTGGGTGATATCCGACATTATCGACAAAATGATATTCTTTTTTAGATAAACAAACTTTAAAGTATATATTTTATATTTCATATAATACTGAATGAAAAATCCAACAGAATATATAATTTTTGATGTATTGTTTTAATATTTTATAATCTTATGATATAATATTAGTTTCAAGAATAATATATATTAAATATTCAACACAAGGCTTAGTTTTATATTCTTAGGTGATTTTTGTATCATTCTTCTTTTTCTCTTCTTCGTACTCCCATTCTATGGATTCGGATTTCCAATAGCAAGGTACAACACAAAAGGAAAAATGAGATAAAATAAAACTTTTAGAATATTAAATAAAAAGTTAGAAAATGTCACTTTTAAAATATTAAAAACAAATATTTTTGTTTTTCTATGTAAATAATTGTTTTTTTCTATTTATCTTAATTTCAAGAATATTAAATATAACCAAAAACTCGGAACAATAAAGAGAAAATTATGAGAGGATAAACTATTCGTCCAAAAGACTTGGTACTATTTCGAAGCAAATTGCATATCCCCATCATTTGTCAAAGTGAAAAAGAAAGAAGCAAAAGTTATTAATTTGTTTGATTAGTTTAGGCCATTTGTTTTAAGAAGAATCCTTAATTAGGCGCCTCTTTTAATTTCTGCGAAGGAGTTCTACTGGCACAAATAATACTCTTATGTGATAATATATTTTCAAATTTTGTAAAAAATTGATCTATACAATATACTTTCAGTTAAATTGATAAAGATTAATAATATGTTGATAAATACTTAAAGATAAACAAAAATATTTCACAAAAGAATGACATCTCCAAGAGGAACTCATTACATATGCCCTCCCTCCATTGGAATTGTAAGTTGAAAGATTCAAGTATGAATGCATCTGTAAAATATACACATGTAATTTTTCGATTAAAATGTACTAAACATTTCACAAAATTAATAAAAATAGGTTATACTCTGATATAGAATCATAGATACATACCTATAAATTTTCGATCTTTATGGATGTCGCACGTTCTAAAATAGTTCCTGCGAATTGTGGTAACATCCTACATAAATAGTCAAAATATACTTAATTTAAGCTTTCAAGGAAATTAAAGACCTGAACCTTACAACTTTCATTTTCAGCGTACCAATGGTGTTCTTTTTATATACCTCTGACGATCGATACTCTAAAATTTGCACCATGAAATGAGAAATCAGAAGTTTAATGATTATGAGGAAGAAAAAAAAAAAAAAAAAAAAAAGGAAAGATCGCTATCTTATAAAAAAAATCCTTTGAAGCAGAAAATCAAAGAAAAGTACAAAAATTCCATGTGTGTTTTCTGCTAATCCTCTCTGTGTTAGAGCATGAGCAGAAAGAATGATTACCTCAAAAGGGTGCTCTGTAATCCCTCGTTGGTTTGGTATATGCTAAAAAATTGCTTGCTCTCGTTGATTCTTCACTATCCTCATTTATAACAATTAGTAAACAAATCCGTGCGAAACATTACTTATTTTTACTTCTTTTCTCACATTATCTTAATAAATCTAAACAAAATGTATGCTTTCTGAAAATAAAAATTATTTAGTACCCTTCATAATTTAAAAATATTTTAGTATCTCTTACATATTTTAGGAATTTTAGCAGTTCTAGTATTAAACACACATAATAATAAAATACTCTTTCAAGATAATAAACTGCAATAATAATGGTTATATAATAAAATTATTGAGTATACTGATTAAGTAGACAATATGTTTAAAAAATAACACGCACCTTACGCCAAATTCTAATCAATCAAAAGCATTGCTCACACCAGAATAATGAGTCCTATATGTGTTTCAAGCTAGTGCAAAAGCGCTCTTCAAAATTGTGTTTTTTTAATACATTTCGTAACTTAAAATTTCTAATTTTGTTCACAATATTGTTCCTTCCACATCCAAATTAAAGCTGCAAGAGAATATGCTTTTAAATTTCTCCTTTGTATAATCTCATAGTAATAATAAATAGCTTCATACAGCCGGAGTAAATAAATATCATATAAAAGCTAATCATATTAAATAAATATCATACTTTAATTACCATATAATTAAAGCCATTTAAATCATTATTAGTTTGTAAATTATGAAGATGAAAAGTAATATAAATAAGATACAAACTTTTTGATTAGCCACAAAAAGTTTTCTTATGAAACAATGTAGAACATCATAATGTGCAATAGTCGCACCAGCAAGGAGTAATCCGGTTGCTCATCCTTCCTGACAACCATGTCCTCACTGATTAATAGAATTAAAATACGTATGAACAATACTCACTCATTTTCATTTGCACTGAATCACGAGCTCTTAAATCAAACAAAATTTAAAAAAATAAAAATAAAATCTTCGACCAAAACTTTAGCTCCAAGATCAACTATTATGATTTCAAAATGAAATGAAGGATCTCAAATCCTAAACTTCATATAAGATATTACTAAGAAGGGGAGTGAGAGTTAAAAACTTACTATAACGGCCAAACATTCAAGAAGGAAACACTCAAATTAATCGGATAACCCGTTCCAACACGTCCAGAGTCTCCAGACTAATGATATTTTTTACCATGCCAACAAATTTTACCTGCCAAAAACTGAAAATTAGCATTGACAGATTAATTTATTGTTAAAAATTTCCAAAGCAAACAAATTAACTCTTAACAAATGCAGCATTTAAATTATAGACACCAACTATAAAACAAAGAAGGAAAAAATTTAAAAAATCAAAACAATGAGAAGAATTACCTTTGGCAATTGGAAGAAATCCACCGGGAATACAACAACAACAACCCAGTGAAATCCCACAACGCGTCCGGGGGAGGGTAGAGTGTATATGCAGACCTTACTCCTACCAAGGTGGGACGGTACATTTCCGAAAGACCTCTCGGCTCGATAGAAAGCATAAAAAGCGGTCGATAAGGCCAAGAAATTCAAAGCAATATGGAAATGAAAATAACGAAAGCGACTAAGCCATGATGAAGCCAGAAAGCGTAGCTATCACGTATAAAATAAGATAATCAAAGTACAGAAAATAACAGATAGTAGAATAAATCAAAGCACAAGAACTTATATTGCGATAATGCGACTATTAATATGAAAGGATAAACGATACTATCTACAAGTCTTCTACCCTAATATGAGCCCTCCATACCCTTCTATCGAAGGTCATGTCCTCGGTAAGCTGTAACTGCGCCATGTCCTGTCTAACAACTCTCCTCAATACTTCTTCGGCCTACCCCCACCTTTTCTGAAACCATCCATAGCCAACCTCTCACACCTCCGCACTGGGGCATCTGTGTCTCTCCTCTTCACAAGTCCAAACCATCTCAGTCTCGCTTCCCGCATCTTGTCTTCCACCGAGGCCACTCCCAACTTGTCCCGGATAACCTCATTCCTAATCCTCGTCACTCCCCCGGTGTGCCCACACATCCATCTCAACATTCTCATCTCGGCAACTTTCATCTTTTAAACGTGAGAGATCTTAATCGGCCAACACTCCGCCCCATACAACATAGTCGGGTCTAACCACCACTTTGTATAACTTGCCTAAGTTGTGGTGGCACCTTCTTATCACATAGCACTTAAAAAAGAGCCTCCATTTCATCCACCCCACTCCAATACAATGTGTGACATCATCGTCAATCTTCCCACTGCCTTGTATAATAAACCCAAGATACTTGAAACTACTTTTCTTCGGATGACTCCGGGTACCAAGCCTCACTTCCACGCCCAGCCTTTCGAGGTCTTCATCGAACTTGCACTCCAAGTACTCGTTCGGTCCTACTCGACTTGAACCCTTTAGACTCGCAGTCTCTGCCTCCAACCCTCCAGCGTAGCGTTAACTCCGCTACGAGTCTCGTCGATCAGGACTATGTCATCCGCGAAAAGCATACACCATGGCATCTCACCTTGAATTTGGCGCGTCAATTCATCCATCACCAAGGCAAATAAAAATGGACTAAGAGCTGATCCTTGATGCAACCCTATCACAATTGGGAAGTGCTCTGCGTCTCCTCCTACTGTCCTTACCCTGGTCTTGGCTCCCTCATACATATCTTTGATCACTCTAATGTACGCCATATGTACGCCTTTAGCCTCCAAGCATTTCCATAGGATCTCCCTTGGAACTTTGTCGTAAGCCTTTTCTAGGTCGATGAATACCATGTGTAAGTCCCTCTTCCTTTTCCTATACTGCTCCACCAGTATCCTTACAAGATGGATGGCTTTTGTAGTTGAGCGTCTCGGCATGAATCCGAAATGGTTCTCTGAAATAGATACGCCTCTCCTCACCCTCATCTCCACTACCCTTTCCCACACTTTCATAGTATGACTTAGCAACATACCTCTCCCCATAGTTGTTTAACCGGATATCGCCCTTGTTCTTGTATAGAGGGATCATTACACTCGACCTCTATTCTTCGGGCATCATTGCCATCTTAAAGATGACATTAAACAACCTAGTCAGCCACTCCAAACCTGTCGAGCTCGCAATCTTCCAAAATTCCCCAGGAATCTCGTCAAGTCCGGTCGCTTTTCCCTTGCGCATCTTACGAAAAACACCCTTAGCCTTCTCAACCTTAATACTCCTGCAATACCCAAAATTGCGACGCCTTCCTGTATGTTCTAAATCTCCCAACACAATGTCCTTGTCCCCTTCTTCATTCAAGAGTTTGTGGAAGTATGATTGCTATCTCCGTCTAATATGAGCTTCCTCTACCAATACTTTGCCATGCTCGTCCTTGATGCACTTCACTTTATCCACATCACGTGCCCTGCTCTCCCTCGCGTTGGCTAGCTTGAACAATTTCTTATCCCCGCCTTTTTCTTCTAGTTCAAAGATAAAAGTGTTCAAAAGCTGCCGTTTTTGCCATTGAAACCGCCAACTACGCCTCCTTCCTCGCCATCTTATAAAGTTTCCTATTCGTCCACTTCTCCACCTCATCCTTGCTTTCTATCAACATCGCATACACCACCTTCTTTGCTTCCACCTTCCTTTGCGCTTCTCCATTCCACCACCAATCCCCTCGATGCCTACCATGACTACCTGTCGAGACCCCCAGCACTTCCCTAGCTACTACCCTAATGCAACTAGCCGTTCTATCCCACATACTGGTTGCATCCCCACTACTATCCCAGGCCCCCACAGCCTTTAATTTCTCTCCCATCTTCAGAGCACTAGTCATGGTCAATCTCCCCTATCTGATCCTAGGCCGATCACCCACGACCCTCTTCTTTCTTGTCATCTTGATCCCTAAATCCATCACCAAGAGCTTATGTTGGGTTGTAAGGTTATCGCTCGGGATGACCTTACAGTCTTTGCACAGACCTTTATCATCCTTTCTAAGGAGTAAAAAGTCTATCTGAGTCTTAGCCACCGAACTATGGAAGGTTACCAAGTGCTCATTCTTCTTTAGGAAACTCGAATTGGCTATCACCAACCCAAAAGTTCTTGCAAAATCCAAAAGTGCGACTCCTCTATTCCTGTCCCCGAAGCGAAAACCTCTATGCACATCATCATAACCCCCCAAAATAGGCTCGATGAGCCCATTGAAATCACCTCCCACGAATAGCTTCTCAGTAGGCGGTATGCCTCCATTAACTCGTCCAAATCCTCCCAAAAGCGCCTCTTCTCCTCCTCGCCTAAGCCGCTACGCGCGCACGCACTAATAATGTTCAAAGTGAGCCCTTCAACGACCACCTTAATCGATATCATCCTATCAGTCACCCCCCTAACTTCTACCACCTGATCCCTCAATTCACTATTTACTAAAATGCCTATCCCATTCCTATAGTTCGACCTACCAGAGAACCAAAGCTTATACCCATCTACCTCCTTAGCTTTAGGACCTACCCATTTGGTCTCTTGACACAAGCTATATTAATCTTCCTCTTCTTAAGAATCTTAACTAGCTCTATGGACTTCCCCGTTAACGTCCCAATGTTCCAAGAACCTACTCTCAACCTAGACGCTCCTCTAACCCACTTACCCCTCCTAACCCTCGCCCCTCTCCCCGAACGAGAACATGGCCCTAGTCTACCATCAATAACCAAAGCCACGAAAGCGAGTATGAACTAATAAATTATTGAAAAGACTACAGTCAGCAAAATGTAACTACAAAAAATGGACAAAGAATGGATAAAAACAACTCCGAGGTACCAACTCCGGTGAACCGAACTCGTTCACCGCCGAAAACCGTTCAACACCGAGTTCTTTTGCCGTCGTGTACCGTTCATTGCCGAAGTAATGTTCACAAAGACCTGAAGGGGAGGAGAGAAGAGAAGAGAAGAGAGGAGGCGGAAAAGGAAAGAAAAAAAATGGAGAGAGAAGGAGGAGAGCGGACTGGCCTGAAGATAACGCTAGAAAAAGTCGCCGGCGTCGGAGCAGCGGTGTTCTGGCCGCCGGAGGAAGCGCCAGTAGCAGATAAAAAGGGAAAAAAAGGAAAAGTAGAGAAGAAGAGGAGAAGAAGAAGAAGAAGAAGAAGAAGAAGAAGAAGAAGAAGAAGAAGAAGAGAGAAGAAAAGTAGATCTGGCCGGAAAAGTAATTGGCGTTACCTGGTGTTGTAGTGGCCGAAAAAGTGACCGGCGTTACCTGGTCGCCGACGTTACACATCCGACCGTTAGGTACGATGGCGGGAAAAGTACAAAGGACCATTATATAATGTATGACTACTATATGAGTAATAAAGCTAATATAGTAATAAAGCCACCAGGAATAAAATCATGAATATTATCCATCTCATTTTACAAACCAAAAGATTCCAAAAACATACACTGACATACCTTTATCGAATTCAGAAATTATGGAAACCGCAAGAACCTGCGAAACATATCAGATTATTAGTACAAACATCTTATAGCTATCATCACAATGTTCTTATTATCAATTAATAATCTCAAAATTTTGGGAAAATATGAAGTTATAAACTTATCAGGCAGTCAAACAAATACGAAGTTTGAAACTTGTCTGCCCTTTGCATTCTACTATGCAAGAGCCAAACGAAGTGTCAGTCCTGTAGGAAGTGAAAAAGACGTCAAACGATAAGAGCAAAAAGAAATATCAGAATCTTAAGAAATAAAAGCAGATATAAAAAATGGAACACGAACGACTTTGGTAACCGAATGGTCCATTCTTTTCTTATTTCTTGAATTGAATTGAATTGAATGTCTCCCCACTTCATCAATAATGTAAGAAGGCTCCATGAAGCAACTTTTAAGAATTGGCCTTTGGGTTTTTTCAATATGTTTTTCAATATAGCAATAAATGGGAAAAATTGGGGAAGATGTCAAAAAATTGAGAAAAAAGATAAATACATGCCGGCCATAGAGAGGTACCATATCACCTTGTCTATTCCTAACTTTATATTACATATGGGTAATAGATATAGATTCTTTATTATCTTCATAATTCTTTTGTAGTCTTTGTTGATATTAATTTTACAGGTACAAGTTAACATTAAATTTTATTGTAACCACATATGTATTAATTTATTTTTTTAAAGAAAAATGAGGTAAAAAGGTAACAAAAAAAAGAGAGAAAAAAAAATAGAAATGATGGCCATAAAGAGGCGTCACATCACCTTGTTTATGCCCAACTTATATATATATGGAGAGAGATAGAGAGAGAGAGAGAGAGAGAGAGAGAGAGGGATTAAAATCATGCATAAGTTATGATGTGTTTGGTAGCTAGTTATGAGGTGAGTTATTCATGTTAATTAGACGGTGTTTGGTTTGCAATTTAGAAATTCGCATAACTAATACATGTATAAATTATGAGGGAATCTACGTATTATTTTATGCAAATAATACAAAGCTTCCCTCATAACTAATACCTGCATAACTCTAACCGCCATTACCAAATGACCCCTTACAACATATATTCATTGTAGCTTTTATGGGTAATTACTTTTTATTTTTATTTTTTATTTCTCTACTTTTTTTTCTCCTTTTCTTTTGTCTCTCTTTTTCTATATTTTTTTTCTCTTTTTCTTCTTCAGTGTTCATTTTTTTCCCAGATCATATTATTCTTTTTTTTTTTTTTCACCATAATTTGATTCTGTTCACATTTTGACTCCTTACTTTTGGTTTTCTCATATTTCTCTTTTTGCCTTTTATCGTTCTTTTTCCTTTTCTAGTTTCATTTTTTTAAATATTTTTTCCTTTTTTTCCCCTCCATAATCAAAGAAAAGAGGTCAAATTGCTGCAGATATTCAGGGACTACTTTAATACAAATTGGGCCAAGCCTAAAACCTCTGCTATTCCTATCCCAGAATCAAAAGATTTCTCCTACTAGGCCCAACTCCAGCTGGTCCATACAATTTGCCAAAATCTATAAGGTACATATTTTTATGGGCTTTTCACAAACGTACTGCCCAACATAACAGTTTTCACCGGCCGTAGCCAAAAAATTAAGTTCATTCACTGTAGCCCAACAATGTATAGATAATGTATCTATACAGTATAAATAGTCTATAACCATGTATATGTGTTGTATAATTATGTTGAACAATCTAGCCACACCAGCATGATTCTTCAGTGTATAAACATTATACAACAATGTATAACAGATGTATATAGATTCATACACACTATTACATAATACTTATACATTGTTATACAATGAATAGGTAATGCATCTCTATTGTATAAATGGTGTATAACCATGTATATATGCTGTATAATTATATATAACAGTGTAGATACACTTATTATATACATTTATATTATAAAAAACCATCCAATCACTATTACACCTCTATTTTAACACCATAATCACAGCGCGCGCGCACACACAAAAAAAAAAAAAAAAAAAAAGATACAAGAAGTCCATTGATTTGCTATTGAACCTTTTGGATTTTAGATTTGAAGCTCCTTTTCTCTGAGATGGATTTACAAAATATCCATCTAGCCAATCATTTTTTATTTGAATAAAAGCAACATGTAATTTAGATTTTTTAAGCATAACAAGGACAAAAACGAAAGAAAGAGAGAGAAACATGGAAAGATTGAAAAAGAAAGATAGAGAGAAGCAGTGATAGAGACATTTGCAGAAAAGAACAAAGAGAAACATAGAGGGAGTGGACACAATGTCACGTGGAGAGAGAGAAAAATGGAGAGGGGAACAAAATTAAGAATAAGCTGACTAGTGTGTTTGTTGGGCCAATTTTAGTAAACGGAATGATCGAGTAGTCTTATGCCGTAAGAAAGTAAGGATTGGGTTAAAAATGGTTAGTTAGATGGCCGAATGGACATGAAATTTAGGTGTCGTTTGGCCATAAATATCAAAAACAAATTCTTTTTTTTTTTGAAATTTTTGAAGTTGGAGTTGGAGGCGAATTGTGTTTGGCCATAGTTTTTGAAATTGTGGTTTTTGGTAAAAAAGTAAAAAAAAAATTGAAAAACAATTTTTTTGAGTTTTTGGTATTCCGGAATACAACTTCAAGTTGAAGTTGTATTCGGAATGTTTATGGTCAAACGCCCAAAAGTGAAAAAAAAAAATTCCGGAAAAAAGTGAATAATTTTTATGGCCAAACGACATTTTAATTTTCCCTATTTTTATTTTACAAGCCCATAAATATTGGAGTATGTTATTTTCCAACTAACTCTTTGTTGTTATATACACACACGCACACCATATACACGTGCCATTTCTTATACACACCATATATATATCGTATATACTACTCTTTACATCATCTATACACTACTCCATACACCCCATATGCTCCTTCACAGATCATATACAATACTTCATACGTTACTTTATAAACATTTATATACGTATTTTCTTATACCATACACACTTCTCATACACACCCCAATTTACCACTCTTAGATATCCATATATCACTTCATATATGTCAATATGCTATTCTTTAAACCGTGTATACATACCCCTACTCTATATACCGCTTCATATACACCAATATACCATTATTTATACCTTGTATACACACTGCTCCATACACCTTATATACCACTCTGCATACCGAGATACCATTTATACCAAATATATATACTACTTTCACGTACTAGATATGCCCCTTATATACCTTATATACCTCTGATTCAATAAATCATTTTTTCATCATTTCTTGCCTTACCTTAATAAATTATTTCTTTTCTCCATTTTCTTGTTAAAACAGGTAAAATGAAATAGATAATCCCCTTCTAGTGTATTTAGACTAAGTTTAAGGAACTATCCTCTGATAGATTTTAAGGGATGCCTGACTCCTTCCCGGCCCTTAGAGTAAGTAAAAATCTTACTTAGAATTTCACTGGTTTTGCAAACTTATAGAGTTTATCTTCAATACAAATAGGTTTCCTAATATACCCTAAATTAGGTGGCAATTTTAAACCCTTTTCGAAATCAAGGAGGCGAGTTAGAAATTGTAAACTATTTTTAACCAGTACAAAATAGGGTGTGACAACCATCTTGTAGATGATATATTAAAATCATATACTCCCTCTGTCCCAATTTATGTGGCACCATTTCCTTTTTGGTCTGTCCCAAAAAAAAAATATCACATTTTTATATTTAGAAACAATTTAACTTTATGAGATGATTTACAGCCACACATTCATATAAGGCTTGTTTTGGACCACACATTTCAAAAGTCTTCCTTTCTTTCTTAAATTCTGTGCCAAGTCAAATGGTGCCACATAAATTGAGACGGAGGGAGTAATATTTAAATGGTCCATATGATGGGTGAATGCCTCCACATATACACCCTATATACATTTTAAAAATGCAGGGGATTGGATCCCGACTTTAGTTGTCGATGATTTAGTAGTCAATTTTTCTTGAAAACATGCAACACGAAAATTTCTTAAATTGAAGAATCTTCTGGTTCTGCAATGAATGCCAATATGGATTTTCAATTATTTTGCGCATCACATTAGAAACAGGATATCCCAATCGGTCATGCCAAATAATTTTAATAAGCTTCTGATTTACTATGACATGTGTTTTGACCCTGCTAATACGTGTGTAGTACAAGCCGGAAGAAAGAACTAATAACTTTTCAAGCACATATTTCTTACCCGCCATCATTGTAGTAATATAAAGGTATTCGATCTTTTCATCAATATGATAGCCGTTTTCGCGAATGTCTTTGAAACTTAGTAAGTTTCTTTGAGACTTAACTGCAATATAATGTTTCATCAATTGCCAAATTTGTTCCTCCAGATAATAATAATAATAAATTAGTTTTTTTGAAGCCTTTTATTAATCGTGTATTACTAGATATTGTATTAACATTTACTTCTTTCATCACTAAATAAGAATAATAATTCTTATCTCTTAAAATGGTGCGCGTTGTAAAACTATCTATAAGACAGTGATTGAGTTTGAGTCCAACTGATGACCGGAGAATTCCCATATTCTTCATAAAATAAAAGGTACATTATAATAAATGGGAAAAGCTAACAACAAAAGAAACATCAAAATTAAACTGGGAATGTAGCAACTAACAAGATATGACGATTTAGAAAAACAAACTTAAGGAGAACAAACTAATTGCAAACTTAAAAGAAAACAACAACTCCTTTTTTTAAGTTTTATTCCCCCGTGAAATGATCACTTTCATAGAAGTCTTCAGCTTCTAAATGTGTAATATTTAAGAGGCCTCTAAAGTCATCATCTTTATAAAGCAAGATTTGGCTCAACATCATCATTTTTTAACGTCAAGTAGTGCGCCTCCACATTATTTTCTTTTCTTTTGAGGAGGCTTGATAGAGTTTGACAAAATGATCGGGCGTATGACAAACACGTGTCCAGCGATCTTTCATACCATATCGGTGACAAATATTGATTTTACCTGTTGAAGGATTACTCTGAGAACCCTTATTATTCTTATGTTTGTTTTCACAATGATGACGATAATTATGACGTCCCTATTTACTTCCACAACCACGGGAATCATTTTGTCTTGTTTTAGATTGATCATATGCTGCTACAACAACCACTTCAAGGAGCGGAGCGGATTCAGTAAGACGGATTTCATGATTTTTTATTAACAAATTATTATTCAGCTCGGCCACAAGTAGACATGTAATTAGTTTAGAATATTTTTTTTTAAACCCTTTTCACAGTATTGATGTTGTAGCAACACATTTGAAGCATGAAAAGTGGTAAAAGTTTTCTCCACTAAGTCCTCATTAGTGCTAGTGTCTCCACATAATTTTAATAGAGAACTTAGCAGAATTATACTCAGTTACGATTTTAAAATCTTACAATCAAAGATGCATCCACTCATATTGAGCTTTCGAATTACTATAAGTTTTAGATGGTCATATTGATCTTCAACTTATTTCATAATTCAAATGGATATTTCACAGTTAAATATCCAGTTTTAACTCTTCATGGAGATGATGACGAAGGAAAATCATGGTCTTCGCTTTATCCTAACTTGATGCTTCATTTACTTTTATAATAGTGCTTCCAAGACCTTTACGTCAAGATGAATTTCAACATCAAGGACCATGATTAATAATTTTCTACGGTGATGTTAAGGGCCACAAACTCGAGTTTTGATAAGTTCGACATAGTAAAAGTTGAAGGAGAAAAATAAACCTCAAACTGGCAGTGGAAATGGTCAGTGCCTAGTGCTGATAACGTGTTATAAGAATATATAATTGCAAATAATATAGAATATAGAGAAAATCTTTAAAGAAAAAAAGGGGGAGAATTTGTAGTTTACTTCTTGTTGGTGCGTCTACAATTGAAAGAATGACTCTTCTTTTATAGACACAAAAACTTGAGCTTCAAGTTGCAATAGAAAAAGAAAATTTATCAAAATTTGTCCACCACAAATTTTGCCTATGTCCCTAATGCCCTTAGGCAAATAGGCTGAAGCCTCTTGCTCACTAATGAACATACATATATTTTACAACAATGACCATTTTGTGTTTTATTCATTCTCTCCATCATAATGGATACTTAGGGGCGGAGCCAGCATACGGCTTGCGGGTTTGGTCCAAAGAACTTTGGTTCAAATCCTGTATTTGTCTTGAAAAATTTATTGAATAGGTATAAATTGTTACTTTAGAACCCAATAACTTAAACGAATTAGCATCCCGAACCCACAAGTTTCAAATTCTGACTCCGCCTCTGGAATACTGTATTTGTCATGTGCAAATCTATTTATTGTACAGATTAATATATATTTGTCTTATTTTTATTGTTTTCATTTTTGAGCTTTCTTTTTGATTAACGAAAACATGCAGTTTGTTAGCATGGATATCGTATAGTGAAACCTCTGGAATGACATTAGTGAAATGGTTTTAGCAGGCCGGACAAAGTGGTTGGGGGGTGGGGGGATAAAAAAAAGTGCTTAAAATGGGTAGCTTTTTATATTTCTTACAAGTTTGGCTTAAAATAAAAAATAAAAATTGTCAGCAAAATCCGAAGAAAAGATTGCCTAAATTGATCGGTGACTTTGTAGGTGAAATACCAATAGTTGAGTGACTTCGTGTTATAAAATTAAAAAAAAAAAAAGTACTTTTCTAAGAGAATACCAGTAGTTGAATGACAATCTGAGAAATTAACTCCTTATAGTATCCTCCAAATTTGGGTTCCAAAATGGTTGCTTCAGTACTAATCTATGGGGGGATAAAAAAAAAAAGTGCTTAAAATGGGTAGCTTTTTATATTTCTTACAGGCTTAAAATAAAAAAAATTGTCAGCAAAATCTGAAGAAAAGATTGCCTAAATTGATCGGTGACTTTGTAGGTGAAATATCAATAGTTGAGTGAGTTTTGAGTTATAAATTTTTTTGAAAAAAAGTACTTTTCTAAGAGAATACCAGTAGTTGAATGACAATCTGAGAAATTAACTCCTTATATTATCCTCCGAATTTGGGTTCCAAAATGGTTGCTTCAGTACTAATCTATATCAGCAGTTGGTGTAGCATGCAACACATAGTACTTCATTCCTCCCAATCAATTGTCTTTGTTTAAAAAATTAAAACAGTCCTAAAATAATTGTTACTTTAAAAATTCAAGAATAACTATTTGCAATATATTCTTAATTGCATAATATTTGAGAGGAAGAAACTAATCTATTTTTTATTAAATAAGGGCAACTTAGTACACTATACCTTATATTTATTTTATTTTTAACGGACACAAAAGAGCTAAAACAAGATTAAAATGGGAAGGAAGAAATATTATCATAGTAAAGCTAAAATAACCAGATCTGGTGTCACACATTTATTGCACATGTTATAAGCTACTCTCTAAATTCATCCAGACAATATTTTAAGATGCAATCTCCTTGAGTAATCAGGAAAAAGTGAAGTGAAACAGTTTTTTTTTTTTTTTTTTTTTTTTTTTTTTAGTACAAATATCAACCTTTTGGTCACATGACCCAGTAAATTGTTCAGTGTATTAGGTTTTATGTTAAAGGAATTTTTCATTAAAAAAAGGATGTTGGAAAAATTAATTAAACAGAAGTGTAATTGGAAAGGGCAAATCAGTGATATTATATTATTTTTTTTATGAAAAATAGATTGGTTAAAATAATTATTACGAAAAAATTAAAATAAGGAAGGTAAGCGTGATATCGCAAACCACAAGGAAAGTAAGCGTGATATCGCAAACCACAAGGAAAGTTAGTGTGAAATCTACATCTAAGGAGATTTATAAAATTTACATTTAAAGGGGTGTAGAATGCAAACCGGACAAGTAAAAGGGAAAGAAAGGAGTATTATTTATGTGATTAGACGTATAAATTCGTCAAATGTGTAATGGTTGTGGGGTCCCACCCCATTATTTGATAAGGAAAAAGCTGCAAAGGAAGAATTTGGCACCGGCCAAATTGCAACTCTTTTCAAAGATAGTTGCAAATGGTTGAATTTGACACCGGCCAAATTAAATGCAAGGATGAAAAATGACACATTTCATCCCTATAAATAGGAAGCTGTCCATCATCTTTAAACACACCAGAAAAGAGAGAAAAAAATTATAGAGAGCAAGGTATTCCATAGGCGTAAGAAAACGATCTGAAGAAAAATAGAGTGTGAGGGATATTGTAGTGAGGTGGGAAAAATCAAAAAGAGTGTTTTTCTTTTTGAGTGTGTAGTGGTCTTTGGAGTATTTATACTCGTGACTACACGATGTAAAATTCCTTACTATAGTGATATCACCGCTTCCTTTGTCGTGGTTTTTCCCTTATTCGAAGGGTTTCCACGTAAAATCTTGGTGTCATTATTCTACTGCATTTTATTTTTTGATTTAACCATAAGTTAGTGTTCGCGTTTATCACTAATACCGTGAATATTATTTTTGCGGGTATATTTTATTCTAACAAGTGGTATCGAGCCAAGGTTCTAATCCGAGTATGCTACGTGGTTGTAGCACGGTCGAACTTCCATCGTGAAAAGAATTACTTTGGTCTCCGAATAAATAGTATTTGTATTTGTGATAAACGATGGAAGCCAACACTAGCAGAATGGTTACTTTGAGTGGCGTAAATTATGCCATTTGGAAGGGCAAAATGGAAGTTTTGCTCTATGTCAAGAATTTTCATCAACCTGTCTTTGCCACTAAAAAGTATGATAATAAATCAGATGAAGAGTGGAATTTGTTGCATCGGCAGGTTTGCGGTTTTATTAGACAGTGGGTTGACGATAATGTGTTGAACCATATTTACGAGAGACACATGCTCGGACCCTATGGGAGCATCTTGAAAGTTTGTATGCTCGAAAAACTGGTAACAACAAGATGTTTTTGATAAAGCAAATGTTGGGTTTAAAATACCACGATGGTTCCGCAATGACAGATCATCTGAATATTTTTCAGGGGATCATGAACCAGATTATCTTTGCTATGGGCATTAATTTTGATGAAGAAATTCAAGGCTTGTTTCTACTTGGTTCGCTACCAAATTCTTAGGGAAATTATTAGAACTTCATTATCAAATTCTCGCTAGGATAGTGTGATCTCATGGATCTTGCCAAGAAGCGATCTTTTAAATGAAGAGATGAGAAGAAAATCTCGAGGTTCCTCCTCGTTAGATGTCTTGGTAGGCGACACTGGGGAGGGGAGGCAAGAATCGTGGTTCTCAAAATAGAGAACATAATAGAAGCAAATCTAGAAGCGAGACTTAAAGATATTGAGTGCTATCATTGCGGGAAAAAGGGCACACAAAGAAGTTCTATGGATTTTGAAAAAGGAGAATAGAGATAAGGAGGAAAAGAAAGAAGATGGCAATCGTGTGGCCACCGTCACTACGGAAAGATCTTGTCAACATCTTGATGCGGATACGGTAAATATTGCTTGTGATGAGTTAAGGTCAAGTTATGGACGGTGGTGCCGCGTCTCATGTGACATCAAGGAAGGAATTTTTCTTATCCTATACTCCGGGTGACTTTGGAACTTTGAGTATAGGTAATGAGACTGTATGTAGGGTGGCTGGTGTTGGAACGATTTGTTTGGAAACTAGTATTGGAATTAAACTAGTTTTAACAATGTAAAGCATGCACCCGATGTTCGTTTGCACTTGATCGCTGTTGGTGTTTTGGATGATGAGGGATATGTCGGTACGATAGTCTTTTAAAGTGGAAGCTTACTAAAGATTCCATGATTGTGGCTCGTGGCGAAAAGCGTCGTGGTCTATACTGGACTACGGCCTCTACCTGTGTTGATATGGTGAATGCAGTTGAGAGCACTAGCTCTTCAACATTATGGCATAAGAGGCTTAGCCACATTAGCGAGAAAGGACTAAATGTTACGCCAAAAGAAATTATTGTCAAATTTCGAAAGTGCTAAATTAGAAAAGTGTGAGCAACTGCTTGGCCGGAAAACAAAATAGAGTTTCTTTCAAGTCTCATCTTCCTTCAATAAAGACGAGAGTTGCTTGAGTTGGTGCATTCGGATTTATGTGTCCAATGAAGACAAGGACTGCGGGTGGTGCACTTTACTTTGCTACTTTTATTGATAATTGCTCAAGGAAACTTTGGTCTACGTCTTGAAGACTAAAGACCAAGCGTTGGGTGTCTTTAAGCGAGTTTCGAGCTTCGGTTGAAAAGAGAAACGGAAAGAAGGCCGAAGTGTATTAAAATGCCGATAACGGTGGTGAATATTGTGGACCGTTTGACGAATACTACAAGCAACAGGGTATCAGACACTAGAAGACTCCTCCTAAGACTCCTCAGCTTAATGGTTTAGCAGAGAGGATGAACAGGACCTTGATGGAAAGAGTTAGATGTTTGCTTTCTAAAGCAAAATTGCCGAATTCCTTTTGGGGTGAGGCATTGTTGACCGCCGCACATGTTATTAATCTATCCCCTGCGGTTGCTTTGCAAAGTGATGTTCCAAACGAGGTTTGGTATGGCAAGGATGTTTCCTATGACCACTTGAAAGTGTTTGCTTGCAAAGCTTTTGTACATATGCCTAAAGATGAGAGGTCAAAATTAACTGCTAAGACAAGGCAGTGCATCTTCATTGGTTATGGCCTTGATGAGTTTGGTTACAGGCTATATGATCCAATTGAGAAGAAGGTTGTGAGAAGTCGTGATGTTATTTTCGTGGAGGATCAAACCATTGAAGATATTAACAAAGCGGAAAAGATAAAATCTTCAAGTTTTTAAGGTTTAGTTAATCTTGATCAAGTCCCTCATACAAATGTTGATGACGTTAGTGGGCTCGATGACGATGGTGATGCCCAGAATCATGTTCCAGATCAGCATGTTGATGATGATAACGATACTGCTATTGATGAGGTAGATGCTTCTACTCATGAAGTCGTGGATGAGTCGTGGATGAGTCAGATATTCCACTTAGAAGGTCTACTAGACAGCATGTTCCTTCTTCCCGTTATTCACCTAATGAGTATGTATTACTCACTGATGGGGGAGAACCTGAATGTTATGAGGAGGCCATGAAAGATGAGCACAAGGATCAATGGATTGAGGCCATGCAAGATGAGATGAAATCTCTGCATGAGAATCATACTTTTTGAGTTGGTGAAATTGCCTAAGGGCACGAGAGCTTTGAAGAACAAGTGGGTGTTCAAAGTTAAAGGCCAGAAGAACTTCGGCGAAGCCCGATACAAAGCTATATTGGTTGTTAAGGGATTTGGTCAAAGGAAAGGTATTGACTTTGACGAAATATTTTCTCTTGTCGTGAAAATGTCCTCCATTCGGACAGTTCTTGGTTTGACTGCTAGTCTTGATTTGGAGATTGAGCAGATAGATATGAAAACTGCTTTTCTTCACGGTGACTTAGAAGAGGAGATCTATATGGAACAACCTGAGGGCTTCAAGGTAAAAGGTAAAGAAAATCTTGTATGCAAACTTAAGAAGAGTCTATATGGATTGAAGCAAGCTCCCAGACAGTGGTACAAGAAGTTTGAATCTGTTATGGGGGAGCAAGGCTATAAGAAGACTTCTTCAGATCACTGTGTGTTTGCACAAAAATTTTCTGATGATGACTTTATCATCCTCCTGCTATATGTGGATGATATGTTGATTGTAGGCAGGAATGCTTCCAAGATTGACGAGTTGAAGAAACAGTTGAGTAAGTCTTTTGCAATGAAAGACTTGGGTCATGCTAAGCAGATTTTGGGCATGAGAATTACTCGTTCAAGAGATGAAAAGAAGCTTTATTTGTCGCAGAAAAAGTACATAGAACGTGTCTTGAGTGCTTGATATGAAGAGTGCTAAGTGGGTTAGCACACCTTTTCTGGTCATCGAAGCGAGCAAAGAGATGTGTCCTGACAACAACGGAGGAAAAAGAGAGAATGGCAAGATTCCTTATTCCTCTGCCGTCGGAAGTTTGATGTATGCAATGGCATGCACTCAACCAGATATTGCTCATGCAGTTGGTATTGTTAGCAGATTTCTCAAAAATCCAGGGAAAGAGCATTGGGAAGTTGTGAAGTGGATACTCAGGTATCTAAGAGGAAGTCCAATGAATGCTTGTGTTTTGGAGGATCAAATCCAATTTTGAAGGGCTATACAGATTCTGATATGGCAGGTGACCTTGTTAACGGAAAATTCACTACCGGATATTTGTTTAATTTTTCAGAGGGAGCTATATCATGGCAGTCGAAGTTGCAGAAGTGTGTCGCACTGTCTACAACTGAAGCGGAGTATATTGCGGCTACTGAAGCTGGCAAAGAGATGATATGGCTCGAGATTCCTTCAAGAACTTGGATTGCAGCAAATGGAGTATGTTGTCTATTGTGACAGTCAGAGTGCAATAGACTTGAGCAAGAACTCCATGTACCATGCGAGAACAAAGCACATCGACGTCAGATATCATTGGATTCGTGATCAGGTAGAGAAACGAATTGTTCCGAATCAAGAAGATTCACACGAGTGAAAATCCTGGAGATATGTTAACCAAGGTGATTCCCGGAGACAAGTTTGAGTTATGCAAAGAACTTGTCGGCATTAGCTCTATCCGAAGACGAGACAGATGCCTCCTTCAGTTGAATGGGTCTGGAGGGGGAGATTTGTGGGGTCCATCCCCATTATTTGATAAGGAACAATCTGCAAAGGAAGAATTTGACACCGGCCAAATTGCAACTCTTTTCAAAGATAGTTGCAAATGGTTGAATTGTGCACCTACTAAATTAAATGCAAGGATGAAAAATGGCACATTTCATCCCTATAAATAGAAGCTCTCCATCATCTTTAAACACGCTTAAAAAGAGAGAAAAAAATTATAGAGAGCAAAGGTATTCCATAGATCGTAAGAAAACGATGCAGTGAAGAAAAATAGAGTGTGAGGGATATTGTAGTGAGGTGGGAAAAATCAAAAGAGTGTTTTTTCTTTTTGAGTGTGTAGTGGTCTTTGGAGTATTTATACTCGTGACTACACGATGTAAAATTCCTTACTATGTGATATCGGTACTCCTCTTGGCCGTGGTTTTTCCCTTATTCAAGGGTTTCCACGTAAAATCTTGGTGTCATTATTCTTTGCATTTTATTTTTCTTTGATTTAACCATAAGTTAGTGTTCCGCGTTTATCACTAATACCGTGAATATTATTTTTGCGGGTATATTTTATTCCCAACAATGGTATCCCATTTATGGTGTCCTCTAACTTCTTAGTTGATAATTATATTCACTTGAAGTATATAACTCACTTTTTCTCTATAACATAATAGAAAAATAAATTCTTCATTTCAATGTAAGAAATGTTTTTGAGTTAAGCATGTTATTTTCGCATTGAAATTACTTTTCACCCAAAAATGTTACTGTCCATGAGCTTCTTACTGAATAACAAATGAGAAAAGGATTGCGACATGTTTAATTTTGTATGATGGTTAATATCTTATGTTTAGGGTCAATCACATTGCGTCATGTTTAATTTTGATGCCAAAGAAAAGAAGAAATAAATTATTAATTAATTTTGGCTCTACGTACTAGGTTAATTGTAATACAAAACTGATAATTTGAATGAGACACATTACCAAACTATTTACGTAAGTAAATTATTCAACTACTATTTATTTTTTAGTGTAATGTAATGAAAGTTTTCAACTCTTGTCACGCTTAATTAATAGTCTGCGAGAAACCAATAATAGTCATGGTGAAGTGGTAAGTATTCTTTATCCTTAATAAGAGGTTTCAGGTTCGAAATCTAGTTATAAGATGTCTTTATTAGGAAGCGTTTTAGTTTTCAATGTGGGACTTCCGTACGCGAATTCGAATTTAGTCAAATCCCAACACAGATGCCTAGCATCAAGTGAAAAAAATAGCTTATGAGAAAAATCTCTTATAAAAAACTGGTTGCCAAAATGTAATAAGTGTTATAACTATAATTGTTTACTTTGATTTTGAATGTGGGACTTACTGACGCGAATTAAAATTTAGTCAAACCCCGATAAGAATATTTAACACCAAGTGAGAAAAAATAGCTTCTGAGAAGAATCTCTTATAAAAAACTGTATGACAGACCTTAATATGCATTTTTGTTTATATAAAAATTGTTGTGAAAATAATTGTTTATGGAATGGCGTGTTGATTGAGTTATCTACAATTGGTGTGAATTAAATAACAAGTCAATTCAACAAAATCAGAATAAATTTAAACCAGAGTTATCAATCAAAGATGAAGAAGGAAAGGTCATATTCAAGAAACTGCTACGGTAAGTCGAATGAGTTTGAAAGGACAATTAGCTTTACCAGAAATAGCTGACATCGATATGTTGTTGAATCATTCGACACATGATCACATATCATACTGTTATGGAACTTATAATAACTTAATAAGTATATAGATACATAGAGTAAGTGACATTGATACGTTGATTCATTCAACATCTTGAATTCGTAATTAGTAACTGATGACGACAACAACGTTAAGTTATTAATTAAGGTGGAGAAATTGATCATTGATTTAGGGTTAATTTCGCAGAAGGTCATCAAATTTGTAGTTTCATTGAAAAAAAAAAACATCAAATTAAATTTTCTAACCTTAAAATTATTAAACTTTCACTAATTTTCATTAAAAAGCTCATTTTGACCATTTTTCGGTGAAAATTGGCCGGACAAAATTCCTAATACAACAAAAAAATTACTTAAGAACTTAAAAATGATCTCACCCAAATAAACTACTCGTACCTGACCCGACCCTTCATTTATAGTATTTGTGTTCTAAAGTGAGTTTTCGAGCGTATTCATAGGTTCATAATAATATTTACCTAAGGCTTGAAGTGATTTAAGATAAATTTGAAACATCTACACAATTGTTGAAATTATCCGTACATGCAATTAGTGAATGCTGCGATAGCTAGATCCTTGACTGCGATCGTTGGCCAAGGAGAACGTTATTCTTCGTGATCGCAAGCCTTTTTATCGTCAATGCCAAAGTCAAATAAGTTGACCCTTGATGCGCTCAGTTAGAAGGACCAAGTCAAATGTTCTATGTGATTGCTCTGACTGAACCACAAATGCGAAGTTTAGACCGGGTTAAGTTGTCGTGATCGCATGAGGTTGTCTACGATCGCGATGAAGACCATAAATTTAATCAGTGACAAACTTTAATTTAGCTTCTATTATTTTGGGAAAGGAGGAGTGTGTGAGGGTTAATCCCACGAGGTGATTCTGACTTTGTGCATTGAGATAATAATTCTTCGACACCAATGGTTATACTTGATTTTAATGGTATCTTTTACAATTGAAAATGAGATTAAATTAAGAACTTTGACTTAGTTTAAAAAATATGAAATATAGGGATTTGACCAAGCTAATTAAGTCAAAATTAACATTTGATTATATAGTTAGTATTGTGAGCCTATTAGTAATTTAGTTGTATAATTTGATAAGTCTGACCAGGGGTTAACTTTTTATTAACTTTGACGTGACTTGACCTAAAAATATGAGATTGATCCTGACTAGTATAATTGACGTCATTAATCGAGATTGAGGTCGTTTTAGAGGAGTTTTGCAAATTTTGAGTTTATGGAACTTGCCGGTTATAAGGTAAGTGAGGCTTTAACTTTGAGGTTGCTTACTTTTCAAAAAGCATGACATGAAACTAGCATAGATGCTTTGAAGCTACCTAGTATACTGTGGGGCGATGCATATTCATGTAGCTATTTTGAGATATTACCCCAATGTTATATTCTTTCACATCATAACATGATATTGTTTAGTTGTAAAAACATGATATTTTACGTTAATTTGAGCATGATATCCTAGTATTCCTTGACGTTAAACATGCTAGATTTATATGATGTTGCTATACATGTTTTTGACTTGTATCATAAGATATTCATTAATTGCCATAAGTTTTCTTGTATCGTATTGTATTTGTCTTGATTGAGTTAATTAGTACCATCGTCATGATTTTGATCTAGCCATCTTATCGGTGAATAGCCTAATGTGTTGGTCTAGTCATCGTCTTATTAACGAAGGCATGCATTCTATCTAAGAAGGACCAATTATATTGGCCTAACACTTCTATCTGCATAGGACATACGAGTGGTCTAGCTGCACACACGAGGGCGTAACACGCTTATGTAGTTCATCGTCTTGATCACGATTGGTGCTCACTTGTATTGTTATACCTGTTATTATTATTTACAATTATTATTATAACTTTTTTTTTTTTTTTTGCTTTTATGTATTATTTAGAGGCTTGCTCCATAACGTAAGAAGAAACAGCAGATCGATGATTTTACTGGGATTTATACTCACCAAAATCACTTACCGAACCGCGCATATCCTATCACAAGAGGTACCGCTGAGTATCAAAGATCATTCTTCGAGGGCGTTCTGCAAGAGTCTGTGGAACCAGCTAATCATGATAATATGATCATGGTGCCTGTTATGTTGTCATGTCTTTCGTTTAAATATTTTAGATTGCGTCCCTCATCTCTTGTATTTAGATTTTTCCTAAATGCTTAATTTTGGGTTGTGTTTTGACTTTACACTTTGGGTTGTGTTTTGACTTTACACTTTTTTACTTTCCATTGCTTACAACATATTGGAGTTTTATCTTCTTTGTGAATGGTCCACTTTGAAGCTTTAGTTATATTCATGTCAGTTTTTAATATTGAAATAGTTCGCCTAAGGCAGATTGTAGGTCGTTAGCTGTTGGTTGCGACTAACAGAAATGGTCGTGACACGATCCAACCTTTTAACTTTTTGTAAAGGGACTGTTAAGAATTTCCCATCTCACAAGTAGATCGTTGATTTGAATCTAATAAATATATTTTTACTTAATTACTTTACAAAACAACTCAGATAAAAAAGATTTATGCCAACTAAAAAGACCATATTTTGGAAATGCCCATTAAGTTTACACAATGTTCTTTTTTTTTCTTTCTATTCGATTTAGCCCCGTTTGGCCATAAGAATTATTCTGGACATTTTTTTCACCTTTTTTCGGAATCAGCATTTGGCCATGAGAATTCCGAATACAACTTGAAGTTGTATTCCGGAATACCAAAAACTCAAAAACTTTGTTTTTCAAATTTTTTCACTTTTTTACAACTACATTTCATCAAAAACTACAATTTAAAAAACTATGGCCAAACACAACTCCAACTTCAACTCTAAAATTCCAAAAAAAGGGATATTTTTTTTTTGGTATCTATCGACAAACGGGGCCTTAGTTTGTTACTTAAAAGTAAAGGTTTATTTTTCCACTTCCATTAAATGGACAATTCAATCTTGTGCGTTCTACTTTATTCATTTTTATTTCTCATTTTTGTCTCTTCCTTTTTGTTTTTTCCTTTGAAATAGTCCCTCAACTATAAATATGAGTTACTTCTCCTTTTTTATTTTTTTTTATTTTTTTTTACCGTCCTTTTCTTATATTTCTCTTTTCCCTCTCTAGAATAACACAACATAGCTAGAAAATATACTTACTTAATATTTTTTCACATGACTTCAAATACTTTCATAACAAATATTTTGATATAATATTTGATTAAAAAATCCTAATAGTAAGACTTTCATAATAAATATTTAAAATGATTTCCCTGATTAAACAGTCCTAATAATAAAAGACTTTCATAATAAATATTTAAAATGATTTTTATATTTAAACAATCTTAATAGTTAAACAGGCCATGATATTTTTTCATTTTCATAATTTAGACTCAATTTTTTTCTCAATAAGATTGGTCAAACACAATCTACTTTTCGATTACTGGAAAAAGCATAAATAAATTGGTCAAACACAATTTTTTTCTTCCAAAAGTGTTCTTTTACAAAGCTATTTTAACAAAAGTGCTTATCAAAATAAGAAGTTTTTGACAGCTTGATTAAACAGATATTTTGGCCGGTTAGCTTATAACACTTGACTTATAAACACTTTTAATATTTACCAAACAAAAAGATAAGCCAAAAAATGCTTCTAATCTAGTTTAACCAGCTCATAAGCGGGGAGTTTTAGTAGCTCAACTACCTGAACTTTTACCTTATTGGTGAGTGCTCGATTCCTTACCTTATACTCCCCTTAAAAGAAAACCACCTCATAAGCTTAGCTAAACAACTTATTTAATAGACGTTTGGCTATGAAAATCAAATATTTTTCACTTTATTTGGTGTTTTGGAGTTGGAGTTAAAGATATAGTTGTGTTTGGTTATAGTTTTTGCAAAGAATATTTGGTTGTTTGAACGAATTGAAAGTGAAAATAAGTTTTTTGGTATTTTCCAAATTCCAAATGCAAATTCGTGGCCAAACATTTTTTGTATTTGGAATTTTCATGACCAAATGTTGATTTCCAATAAAGTGAAAATGTTTTTTGAAAAAAAGTGAAAAATTTTCATGGCCAAACGGGCCACTAGGGCATGTTTGGCCATAAATACCAAAAAAAATTTCACTTTTTTTGGAATTTTTGAAGTTGGAGATGGAGTTGGAGTTGGAGTTGTGTTTGACCATAGTTTTTGAAATTGTAGTTTTTGGTGAAATGTAGTGTAAAAAAGTGAAAAAAGTGAAAAAATTTTGAAAAACAAATTTTTCTTATTTTTAGTATTCTGGAATACAACTCCAGAAAAAAGTGAATAATTTTTATTGCCAAACGCCCACTTAATAAACTTATGGAGTATTAAAGTGCTATTACCCGAATTTTCCCTTTAAATAAACCTCTTATTTAAGTGCTTGTGTCTTCGGACTCTTCACCAAACAGCTTCAAGTGTTGAATATGAGCCTCCGCTAAAAGTGATTTGACTTTCTACTTCCAATTTTTCATATTATGTTATGTCATCTCTGACGAACCTGTCTCTACATTTTTCTTTTTCATCTGTCCCCGAAAAAGTTAGTTTTCTAAATTGACTATTCAAAACATCATATATGACATGACAAATTTAAAATTATAAGATTTAAAGAACGTTTTAACATATTATGTATATATCACAAGACTTAAAAGTTTCACTATATTTTTAGGGAAAAGAGTTAAAAATACTCCTCTACTTTGAAAAAAAGGCTAAAAATATCATCTGAAGTTATTTTGGATCAACAATACCCCTTTCATCCTTAAAGTTTTTAAATATACCCATGTCTTGAAGGAAATTATCCCCTAAAATAACCCGAAATTATTTTTTAAACCCGCTCCATCATTTAAACCCGATCCAACTAGATAATAACCCATAAGATCCCCTTATTCCTCCACTACATAGGTTTGAAGTTTGAGGGAATTGGGGAAATAAGGGGATCTTATGGGTTTTTATCTAGTTGGGTCGGGTTTAAATGATGGAGTGGGTTTAAAAAATAATTTCGGGCTATTTTAGGAGATATTTCGGGTTATTTTGGGAGGTAATTTAGATCAAGACAGGAGTATATTTGAAAACTTTAAGGATGAGATGGGTATTTTTGGCTCAAAATAAATTTGAAGGATATTTTTAGCCCTTTTTCTAAAGTAAAGAGGTATTTTTGACCCTTTTCCAGTATTTTTAACCCTTTTCCCATATTTTAAAATTTCGTTCGATCAAATTAAGACACTTGAATTGGGATACTTTCTTTCTTTATTCTTTTTTCCCCAAAATTCATTTGGATCCACAAATCATTATTCTATCATGACACCAAACGGGAACACACGGAATAATTATATCTAACTTTTATAGTACCACCAGAAAAAGAATCTAAAAAACACTTTCATTACTGTCTCGTCCTCTCCGCAAAAATAACATCCAAAAAGGTATCTTTTTCTCTCTATAATTTCTCAGAAAGATAACTTTTCCCAAAAACTGTTTTTTTTTTCTTTCTCTTTTACTGTGAAGGTTTCAGAAGTATATTTTTGTTTGGTTCATACTTTAGGTAATAATTAGTGTAGTGTTTGTGATTATGCTAATTATATTTGAACATATTGCTTACAAGCTCATTTGGGTTGATTTTAGTTTTCACATTTAAAGATCTTTTGAACTTGTTATAATATATAGAATTTTGTTTTGGATTGATGTTTTGAAGTGGTTGACTTAATGCATTTTTATTCCCAGACTTCAAATCTAGCTTCAATTTTTTTTCCTTTTCTTTTTTTAAGTCATGTTTAATACTGAAAATAAATGCTACTCACTCCGTTCCGTTTCATAATAACTGGTGTTTTTAGCTTGAAAGACACCCCTTAAGAAAAATATATAGGAAGTGTTGTTATTAACTTACCCTTAATCAAATGCCTTGAGAAAGAAGTAGTTTTTAATGATTTCTTGGTTATGTAAAACGCCATTTTATTTAAATAAGGGTAAAATCGAAAGGAAAAAAAATCAATGCCTTCTTGATTTCTTGGTTGCATTTATTTTTCTATTTACTGGTTTCTATTTTTCAGGTAATATTTAGTGCAGTTTTTGTTATTATGCTAATTATATTTGAATTTATTGTTTAGTTGCTGCTGTTGGGTTGATTTTAGTTCACATTTAAGGATCTTTTGGACTTGTTATAACATAGAATTTTGTTTTGGTTTTATGATTGATATTCTGAAGTGGTTGACTTCTGCATTTTTTCTTCCAAGACTTCAAACCTAGATTACTTTTATCCTTTTTTTAAGTCACTTTAATGCTGAAAATAAATGGTAGATTTGAGTTCGAAACTTAAATTTGAAGTGATTTGGAGTAGATTTGAGTTAGTTTTGATTTAAATTTCAGAAGAGGCTCAGAGAAGAAGACGAAGTCAATTTTTGTAGACTAGTATCTAATATTGTATAATAGATCCGAAGGCTCAAAGGAAGAAGATCAAGTCAACTTTTTGTATAATAGTGTCTAATTTTTGTATGTTAGTATACATGGATGTATGAACACCTTTGATACAATAATGCATTTTTATACACCTATATACATAATGTACATGTCTTGTATATAAACGTATAATATTGTATTAAAGTGTATATGTGTTTGTAGATGAACTTTTTCTGTGATTTTTAGTTGTAATTTTTGTTCAAAATCAAACCAAATCTCCATTAAATGACTTCAAAATTATAAACAACTGCCTTACACTATTTTTAACAAGTCTAAACAACACCCACTCCAAATTTCTCAAAAAAATCATTATTGAAATTTAAATCCACTTATTTAAGCTTGTCTAACACTGGTGGATTACCTTAAAAATCTAATTTTCACCACTCAAATGGATTTGGTTTGTTGAACTATTGTTTAAGTCACAATTATTGATTCTGAGATTGAGTTAGAAACTTGAGTTTTAAAAAATTAAAAAAATTGAATAGCGATTAGGAGAACCTGTTTGGAGGTGGACGTTGAATCTTCATGCTAGGTAGCATCACTACTGCACAATCATTCGATTTAAATGACTTTCTCAAAAACTCATAATTTAATTTGTTTCTTTAATCACATGCTTAAAAATCTTACCAAAAGTCGGTGTTGTTAGAGATGTAGTATAAGGAAGGAAATACTTACCATTCTTTCAAACTAATCGTTTTATAAACTAGCTCAACACAAATATTAAAGTCGAGCGTGTAACCTATTGTTTTTGGGCTATAACTTTGCAAAGTCATATATAGGTCATCTAATTTTGCATATATATATATATATATATATATATATATATATATATATATATATTCTCTAAAGTTTTTTTTTCTTTCTATTCGATTTAGTTTGTTACTTAAAATAAAGATTTATTTTTCACTTCCATTAAATGGACAATTCGATCTCCTGCGTTCTACTTTATTCATTTTGATCTTCTCATTATAGTCTCTTCCCTTTTCGTTTTTTCCTTTGGAATAGTCCCTCGACTATATATATGAGTCACTTCTCTCTCTCATTTTTTTTTTTTAAACGTCCTTTTCCAATATTTCTCTTTTCCCTTTTTGAAAAAACAAAGTATAGCTAGAAAATGTACTAGTTAATATCTTTTCACATAACTTCAAAAGCTTTCATTATAAATATTTTAAAAATAATTTCTCTAATTAAACAATCCTAATAGTAAAAGGCTTTCATAATAAATATTTTAAAATAATTTCTCCGATTAAACAATCCTAATAGTAAAAGGCTTTCATAATAAATATTTCAAATAGTTTTTTCTCTTTAAACAATCTTAATAGTAAAATGCGTGATGATATTCTTCTTTTTCGTAATTTAGACTCAAATTTTTTAATTGAAAAAATTGGTCAAACACAATCTACTTTTCAATTACTGAAAAAAGTATTTCTCAAATAAATTGGTCAAGCACAATTTTTTTTTATCCAGAAGTCTTCTTTTACAAAGCTATTTTAGTAAAAGTGCTTCCCAAAATAAGCAGTTTTTGATAGCTATTTTAAAGTTGAGTGTAGTGTGAATTGAGAAATGGTGGGGAATAAAATGGAAGGACATGAAATTCAAACAAATTTCATTTGTGCAAAAGCACTTCGTACCACACTGGTGAAGGAAAGCACTTCTTATGTGCTTATATATAGGTAATAGAATCACTCCTGCTAGTTCTTAAAAATTGAGAAGAAAGTGTCTCCTCGTGCCCTCTTAGTCGCTCAGCTCGGCTTCGACTTTGGCTTTGAATTTAGTCAGATGATTTGATTGATAGTATTTTTGGACCAAATTTATTTCCTAATTTTCATTATTTATTTTCCAATTTTTGATTTTCAAAAGCAAAACGTAAGTGTCCAGTGTGATTTGCTACCGCCATTTGAGCTCGCTAAAGTTTTGTAATTTATATTACTGCTATTACAAAATAGTTTTCTGTTCTATACCGAAAGGAATTAATCCTATTTTTAATAAACTTATATGGAGTATTAAAGTACTACTATTACCCGAATTTCCCCTTTAAACAAACCTCTTATTTTAAGTGCTTCAGTCTTTGGACTCTTCACCAAACGGCTTAATTGTTGAATATAAGCATCCACTAAAAGTGATATTTGACTTTCCACTTCCAATTTTCCAGATTATATTATGTCATTGCTGACGAACCTGTCTCGACATTTTTCTTTTCCATCTATCCCAAAAAAATTATATTCTATATTTAATGAGTTAATAATCCAAAATATCATACATGACATGATAAATTTAAAATCACAAAATTTAAAAAATATTTTAACATATTATGCATATCTTTAAGGGGTCGTTTGGTGCGTGGTATAAGTTGGGATATCCCAATACTAATTTTTTGTACCATATTTAGTAGAAGATATAAATTTATCCCTAATAAATTTATACTTTGTACCAAATAAAGTATAAAATGCATCCCATGATATAAGCTGGGATATACCTTCTTATACCACTTATTCTGAGACTATTTTATACCATAATCCCAAGATATGGGATAAATTAGTCCCGAAATTATAATTTCAGGATAATTTTGACCATGCACCAAACGACCACTAAAGATTTAAAAGTCTCATTATATTTTTAAATTCCGTCCAATCAAATTAAGACACTTGAATTGGGATACTTTCTCTCTTTATTCTTTTTTCCCCAAAATTCATTTGGATCCACAACTCATTATTCTATCATGACGCCAAACTGGAACACACCGAATAATTATATCTATATATCTAACTTTTATAGTACTACCAAAAAAAGAATCTAAAAAACACTTTTCATTACTGTCTCGTCCTCTCCGCAAAAATAACATCCAAAAAGGTATCTTTTTCTCTCTATAATTTCTCAGAAAGATAACTTTTCCCAAAAACTGTTTTTTTTTTTCTTTTCTGTGAAGGTTTCAAAAGTATATTTTTGTTTGGTTCATATTTTAAGGTAATATTTAGTGTAGTTCTTGTGATTATGCTAATTATATTTGAACATATTGCTTACCAAGCTCATTTGCTTTTCACAGTTAGAGATCTTTTGAACTTGTTATAATATATAGAATTTTGTTTTGGATTCATATTTTGAAGCGGTTGACTTCAAATCTAGCTTCAATTTTATCCTTTAAAAAGTCTTGCTTAATGCTGAAAATAAATGTTAGATGTTAAAATAAGTGTCGCTTTAGCTCGTTTCACACCCAGTGGCGGAGCCACATGCATCCAAGGGGTGTCAACCGACACCTCTTTGCTAACTGTGTAGATACGTAAAAAGAATTATTTTTTATGTATATATACTATGTGTTGAATCCCCTTAATTTCTTTGTATATTTACTTTTTCATATTATGACACTCCTTAGTAAAAATCCTAGTTCCGCCACTGTTCACACCTAAGTTATCTTTATTTATTACTATATGTTTCTTGAGAACTGAATACTATTAAGAAGAATTAATTCTCTAATATATGGGTATAGTTGGAAACGATTACTAATGTTTGTCTTGAATTCCTAAAGCAGCGACTGTTATTTTGGGACAATTTTTTGTTGTTGCTAAAACGACACTTGTTTTGGGACGGAGGGAGTAGATGTTAGTGTTATGAAGTTCCCATTTCGATGAGTAACGTTTTGTTTGATACATATTTTAAGGTAGTTTACACTTTACAGTTGGTTTGATTATACTAATTGTACTATAAGCTATTTTTTGGTATTGCTTAGTAGCTGGCAATTACACTTACTGGGAGGATTTGTTTGTTTTTTGCATTTAAGGATCTTTCGAACCTTTATTATGATTTATGGGTATATATTTAGAAGTTTGTGTTGGTTTGAGATTGCAGTTATGAAGTGGTTGCCTTCGACATTTTTTTTCAAGACTTCATTAGCTTATTTTATTTCTTTATCTTTCAAGTGATGTTAAATGCTGAAAATAAATTGATGTTATGAAGTTCCCATTTGTGCGGAAAACAAAAAGATATGGATAAATATGATTCATGAATTAATTTCTCAACATAAGGATGGACTGGGTAGTGTTGATCGCCGTTGAAAGATGTAATTCAGGGAGATAATTAATGAGTAGCGGTGTATCTAAGATTTTAACTAGGTGGGTGCGGAGTATGCTGTACCCATTACAACTCTGTAGCAAAGGGTACACGTTTAGTTTAAATATATAATCTTTTAAGGTTTTCAACTGCATATGTGTAATTATAGATGACTGCAGTGGGTGTGAGCGTACCTTGTGCTTAAGCTCTACATCCCCTCATATTAATGACTTGACTTGCTTCTTTCAAATAAAGCCGAAAATTTAATATTGCAGTTGCCATCGTCAAATTCTTTCACGACTCTGAAATGGGTGAAATGTACATGATACACTGAGCTTATATTCCTGCAGGCTAATTACAGCGGATATGCAGGGGTGCAGGATTTTCATTTGAAGGAGAGGCAGGGTACGAGAAAGTATTGAACTTGTAGAGGGTTACACAGGGTATTGCTAACAATGGCTTTCAAGCCATTGGATTGGTATTGCCAGCCAGTGGCAAATGGTGTGTGGTCGAAGGCTGTGGAAAATGCCTTTGGAGCTTATACCCCATGTGGAACAAACACGCTGGTTATCTCTGTTTCTCATCTAGTCCTTTTGGCCTTGTGCTTATACCGGTTATGGAAAATGACGAAAGATCTCTCAGTCCAAAGGTTCCAATTGAGATCAAATTACTATAACTACATGCTGGGTCTTTTAGCTGCTTGTTGCGCTGCTGAGCCCTTGTTTAGATTGGTCATGGGAATGTCAGCCTTGAACGTAGATGGACAGCCTGGTCTTGCCCCATACGAGGTAGGTCTCTTTCTGTATAGTATGTGCTTAGTGTTGTTTGTCTCTTTATATGGTTTTGGGAAAACTCACCTCATGATCTAGCTTTTGGATTGAGTGTTAGACCTAGGGTCCATTCTTAACATGGTATTAGAGTCACACCCATCCCTGTTCTTGTGTGTCCCACATTGGTGGAGGGATGAGTTATTTGTCTCCTTGTATGGTCTTGCATAAGTTTCATTTCCTTTTTTTATGAGCTATAATTTAGGTAAGTTGGTCTGCATCCTTAGACTAAGGGCGCTGGTATGTTTGATACTATGCCATGTTCTTGTTCTCCTGTTCCATTTAATGGTGACCGAATGATGATGTAATGTATACCGCAAGTTGTTTCTTAGAGAACGACTCGAGACCATAATGTATTCCAGTAATAACATTTTTTTCAATTCTAACAGAACAAAATTAATGTTATGCCACTTCTAACTTTTTGTCACATTATCATTCTCTAGATAATTTCTTTGACTATCGAGGTTCTTGCTTGGTTCTCTATGCTGGTGATGACTGTTGTCGAGACAAAGGTATATATCCGTGAGGCCAGGTGGTCTGTTCGGTTTGGAGTAATATACAGTTTGGTGGGGGGCGTGGTGATGCTTAATCTTATCCTGACTGTGAGAGAGTACTATGATGAGTAAGTTGTTTCCCCACTTAGACAATTCTTGAACTGATACAATGGATGAAAGTTTTGCATGTGTGTGGTTTGTTATTCTCATACTTGATGTTGTTGTCTTGGTACTAGTGCATAATGGGTGTTATTGTCAGTAAGCACTTGAGTAGTTTTACGTGACGCGCTTGAAACTACCATGGTCTTTTGGTCATTATTCCACTTCCTATTTTGTGATTGTAAACACCCCCACCCCACCCCCCCTTCTCCCCCACACACACCCCGGTCTTTTGGTCTTAGTGAGTGTGCAATTTTTTTAGAGTAACTGCATCCTCAGCAAAATCTTGCAAATTCCCCATGAGTATATTTTTCTCATTTTGGGGTTATGATTTTATCCCCAACCGCCACACAGAAACCCCTCACACCAAAAAAAAAAAAAAAAAAAAAAACAGAGAAGGGGAAAGAATTACAAGTAAGTGAAAAACATCATTGTGAGTTAAGGATGATTCCCCTGCTTGTCAACAATAATTTCTTGCCGGAAAAGGAAAAGTAAAAAAGAAAAAGTCCTGAAAATAAGCCGCTGCTCCACTTCTGATAAGATCGTTCTGGAAACAAGCTAAACAATAGTGGGAATTTGAGCGATGTCACTGGTCAATGCCTACATTTTCTGGTTGATGTTTAGGTGGCATATCATGGTTCAATATTTTCTTTGTAGGTTTGAGTTCTGAAGCTCATAAATTCTGATATGAACATATTATACACACCAGATTGGAACTATCTCATTCACATCTTTCTTTTTCCTTTGCTAATTAAAGGTGTCTATCTTTATGTGCAGATCAGTACTGTATTTGTACATCAGCGAGTTTGCTCTCCAGGTTTGTTTCTTTAACATCTTTCATGTGCTCTAGAGTTCATATTATGTGATTATCAAGAGATGTTACTTGAAAATCTTTGGTTGATGGTGTAAAATCATGTAAATGTGCAGTGCAGTCTTCTTGTCCCAGTATACAAGCCAAAAAAGTATAAAAGCTTGACTGATTAAATAGGACAGTATCGGCCTTAGAAAGCATACCCAAAATCGAGTGGACTTAAGCATTAGAATAAAAACAAGTGATAAGCATAATGATTAGACTGAAGTTTGGAACTCCCTGTAGGTTATCTGTGGAGTAAAAGTTGCTTTACCTTATTGGTGTCTTAATCTAACTTTTATAACTTCCAGAGTTTATAGTTCATGAAATATTCCTGAATTCTTAAAGATGGCAGGGTTTAGTCCTTTTCTGGTTTCCTTGAAGTTAAAGTAACTAGTATCCGTATAGTGAATAAACTTCATTTTTGTAGAATGGTTTTGGTATCACTGCTGAAATAGGAAAATTTGGAATCCCTGAGTACATTAGCAGTTACAGATTTTCCCTCAGATTAAAAAAATTTCTTGGTTCCTTGTGATAAATTTGCTTAAAAGGGAAATAAAACACAAGTTTATCAAAAAAGGACCAAGAGGATGAGGGAATCTAAGTTGCGTGGACTCTTCACTTTCGTTGCCGCACCCGTGTCGGATTCTCCAAAAATGCACTATTTTTGGAGTATTCGACACGCACCCGACGATATTTTTGAAGAGTCCGTGCAACATAGGAGGGAATTGAAGTATGTGACTGGCAATAAAACTCCTTTATAGTGTTATGTGGAAGGTCCCAGACTATTAAAGTAATGTTTTTTATTTCACGAAGTTGGCTATAAGCAGTGAGTAACAGACATTCTACTCATGCTATGATACTGTGTAATTCCACAAACTATACATCTTGCATAGACAAATTGTCAGGTCCAATGTGCCAAATTTAAAATTGTTATTGCAACTATTCCTGCTGTTTTAATTTATCTGTCTTACTTTTCTTTTTAGTTTGTTTAAAAAAGAATGCCACATTTCTATATTTGGTAAGTTCTTATTCCTACATTTCCTTTTTACCCTTAATGACACTCCCTTATAAGAATGACATGGTATGTTTAAGACCACAACATTTAAAGGGTATTTTTGGTATTCTATACACACCTTTCGCTTAATCTCACAAGATTCAAAAGTCTTCTTTACATTTTTAAACTTCGTGCCTAGTCAAACTAAGACACATAAACTGAAACGGAGGGAATATTAGATGTCATGGGGTAAATGTTGACTAATAGGCCTTCCTTGTTATCCCTTATTAGCATTGCCAACATTTTGCGGAACCACGCGACTGTTTTAGAATGATTCATTCCATGACCTATGATATAAATTGACAGTTGTTGTCATTCTAAACAATCAAACTGTAAAAAATTGTCCTCAATCAATTTGAATGGTATGTTTGAAACTACCAAGACTCCACGGAACGATGCCACTGAATTGAAGCCCAAAATATAATTTCTCTTACACAATCCTGGCTCGAAATATGTTGAAGGATGAACCAAATGAAGCTTGCAAACTAGATGAGACAAATCCATCATTCCATGTAGGCACTCTATGTTTGGATTGCGTTGTGTCTATCCCTGAAGCTAAATAGATAATTGAATAATTCAACTTTTCATTAGTAAGATAGCTTAGTATTTCTTAAAGCATGGGATTGACGCAATATTTGATTGCCAATTTTCAATCTTGAAGTTAAGGGTGCATTCTTATGAGGGAATCAGTTGACTTATTATATTATTGGATCCCATGGTTTTAAGAAAAGAATTAAACTGAGTCCAATCTTATTGTTTCTACTGTGTAGGTATTGTTTGGATTGCTGCTGCTGTTTTATATTCCTGATATGGATCCTTATCCCGGCTACTCTCCACTTCGAAGTGAATCTTTCGACAACACTGCATATGAAGAACTTCCTGACGCAGAGCAGATTTGTCCTGAGAGGCATGCCAACATATTTTCCAGTATGTGACTATAAATTTCCCAAGCACTTAAAATAGTTTTGGTTTTGACGTCCTTCATAAGTTTTATTATGAATGCGTACACATTACGGCTGACATGGAGTCAGGTACTTCCCAACTGGGGGCCAGACCCTGGGAACTTGAGTACTTGACCACTATTGATGCATCATCATTTAAGTAAAATGACGTTTGTCTAGTAATGTGATATCTGTCTATGGGTGTATTGTCCACCTATGAACTTCAGCACACTTGCATCTCGTTGGTAAACTCTACTTTGACCTCGTCATTTCTTGTTTCTTGGGGGAACGGGGATATGATGAAGTCGCTGTAAATGTTTGCTGATGGTATGAGAGACTACAAATATCTTATTAGCTCCCAAATTGGTAGTCTCATTTTACTCAAATGTCAAAGTTTCTTCTTATGGATGAGGTCACAATTCATGTTTGACATAACATAAGCTTCGATGTATAGGAAGACTTGGATGTAAGCTTGACATAGACAAAGGGAGGGTGAACAAGTTGGAGGAAGGAGACACTTAAAAGGATAAGCAAAGTAAATTGGAGTATTCTAGAACTTCTAGAATCCCAGCTTGGTTGCGGAGAGAACTTTACATAACAGTTTTTGCATAAGGGTAAGCTGGTGTGTCAAATCCATGCCTGTGGTGCCAACAAGCTTTGTCCATCAAAGTTGAAGTATTACTTTTGTCCAAAGTTGGTTTCTAGGGCATCAAAGTTCCACTTATATGGGGAACTTTTCTTAGTATGTCCTTCCCGGTAATAGAAGTTGGTTTACATGATGGTAACATGGTTTACTCAGAGATGGCGGAAAACACTTTAATATTTTAATTTGGCTTAAATATTTCAATGCCGCACAGGTTCAAAGGTTGGTTTTAATTCTTGTTAGATAGTTAAACATAAAATATGCCCATACAGGTATAAAATCAAAGGTTGGCTTTAATTTGTGTGTTACTGAAGGAAGCTACAAGCTTGTGTTGGATGGGTTTGTGGAAGGGGGGACAATGTAAGGGAAGTTAATCTTCTCAAATTCAGTGACGTGAAGGGGGATGGTAACTGTATTTGCTATTGGTTCGATCTCTGTGATTTGGATGTTCATCCCTTACAGATTTTACTGTGCTTCTGTTATTGATTGCATGATAGGTATTGGGTCTTGATATCCTAATTGCCAAGGTTGTGCTACATCACAGGGATGTGAAGAATAGCCATAATCATTTGGTTTGGTTCATTTTTTGTCTGCTCTGCTCCCTCAAAAGACAAAAAAAGGACACTAGCAATGGTAGCTAGTATGTCTTTAGTAAATACCTCCAGGATGATTCTAAATTTATGTTTCAGAAGGGACTTGTAGCCTTCTTCATGAAAATCTGAAGTCATACACTTCGTGATTGGAGAGAAGAGTATGCTATGGAAAAGGTCTAAGAGGAAGACTGACGGTCAAATCTTTTTATGCCTTTCAATGGAGGTTAGCCAAGATGTATATCGAATGCCATCTGGAAAACACAGGCGCCAAAGGAGGTGGCTTTCTGGAATGGGCTGCCTAGAATGCAGCCATCGCAAAAATCTAATGTAGAAGAGGATTGTTGTGAGCTGGCACTTTATATGTAAAGTCATTATGAAGATATAGAGTATTTGCTTTTGTACTTCTGATGGGTACCGTGCTATACCGAAACTATAGGAGGATACTCTGGTAAGTGGAGGTTGAAGAAGATGGAAGATAGAAGTAAGGAAGCATGGAAAGTCGGTCCCCTCTTTGCCTTTAATGGTTAAATTCGCAAAAGGAAAGAGTAGCAAGGTTCTAAAGCTGTCGACAGTTCTCGATAGTGTGAAGAGTTACGTTCTATCTTTATTGTACTTTTGGTGTGAAGAGAAGATACCTTTGCTTATAATTGTTAGATTCTTTTCTGAAGCTTACAGCTAAATCAGTGTTTATAAAACTGTTAGTTCCATCTTGATGTGCCTATTAATGAAATTACCTTAACTTATTTAAGAAAGAAAAGTGTCTGTGAATAACTTGTTTAGGAGAAACAGGTACGAATGAATAGAATATCTGTAATCAATTGTCCCCTTTCTATCAGCATGCAGCTACAAGGGACCTGATAATTTTCCACTCACTTTCTTATGCAGGAATTACTTTTTCATGGATGAATCCTCTAATGCAACTTGGTTATAAAAGACCATTAACAGAGAAGGATGTGTGGAAACTGGATACTTGGGATCGGACTGAAACTCTAAACAATTCGTAAGGGTGCTCCCTTCTTTCTTCTTTCAACATTTAAGATCTAATTAAATCCCAAGAAGTGAGTAACATATTGGGAAAAGAAATCAAAGTGAATTTGGTGAAGCCGATATGTTGACATTCTGATAAACTATTTAGGTTTCAAAAGAGTTGGGCAGAGGAGTCTCAAAGACCTAAACCATGGCTTTTAAGAGCTTTAAACCGTAGTCTGGGAGGAAGGTAAAGATGTTTTCTAATGTTTCATGCTTCTGGTTTGCTGATTATTTTTGCATACCAAGATAAATATTTCCCGATCAGTTGATATTTTATGTTACTGAACATTTTGCCATCTTTCAACAGGTTTTGGTGGGGAGGCTTCTGGAAGGTAGTTGATTTCTCCTGTTACATTTTTTCTGGTTATTTAAACTTCTCGCATTTAGTCTGAGAATAATAATCAGCATGCATCACGTAAAAGCTTTATGCTTGTCTGCTTGAACTGTAATTTTATTTACAAGTTTAAAGAAGTGGACAAGATTGATCTTTGGACTCAGGAGGCTCACTTCTGGAACCATGTCATAGTTCTATACCTACACATTTCTTTTTTCCCTTCTCGTTTTTACCTTCCATAACTTTTAGCTTTCTGAAGATCTGTAGAATATGATGTGTTTTTAAATAATTTGACTTTGTAAGCACCAAAGTGTAGGCATGTGTTAGTCTTACAAATTTATGTATTATCTACTGGAAGAACTATAAGGCTGCTGAAGTCATGTTGAAGTAGCATTTGTTTTCTCGCGTCGTGAGTATTTAGTTGAAATGCCATATTTGTAACTTTTTTCTGTTTGTTTCCAACATGTAGATTGGCAATGATGCTTCCCAGTTCATTGGACCACTTATTCTAAACCAACTCTTACAGGTAAATAGCAATGAAACATTCTGCAACTTGATACTTGTAAGGGCTTTTATCTGGACCCCTCTAGTGGCCTGAGAGCGATGGTTTACCTATATCTTCTGATATCATTTTAGTTTATATTTGCTTTGATGACAAGAGTAGTTGTGGATTGGTGATGAAGTTTTTATAAATGCTAACAAGTTTTAGGTTCCATCTTTCTTTAATCCTTTTATACATGCACCTTTAAATTTTGTAAAATGCTCTCCACCAAAATTATCATGTATTGGCCTTTGGAATGCAGCAGTAAGTATGAAATTTGTGATTATGACAAGAAGTGGGATAGAGGCCAGAATCTTGATGATAGGATATGCAAGGAGCACAATTTATTCTTTAAGTTGGTGCTTCATGTATGGGAGGCAAGTAGGGATGTGATAAGGATATCCTTATTTGTTCTGATCGGGAAGCAGGCTTGCGTGAGGTGTGGTTCCATATTAGTTTTTATTTTGAACTTATTGGAAAAGTTTAGAACGGATTAGCAACTCTCTAGAAGCCTGAGACTACCAATTGGTTTTTCTTATTTTGGTAATCATCATTGTTATCTTCTTTTTTTGCTATGGTTGAGGATAAATCTTATTTTATATGCTTATAAGAAAAATCTTATTGTATACTCTTTAAATTACAATTCAATTAGTTTGTACTTGATATGCATTGACACATCCTTGGTGCCAGGAACCAAGATGAATTAATATCTTCCCAAAATTGGTTATATTTCTTCTTCATTGTTTACATTTCTCTGACGTGCATGATCAGGTTAACAAAGGTAATTGTGATCATGATATGAAAATCAGCCTATATAAGTGGTAGTTTTCAATAGAAACATGTCCATGCTTGACATGATAATGTTTGGAGATGATCTGATTTGATTTCAGCCTTATTCTTTTTTCTTTTAAAAATTTCTGACATCTGATCACTGTCCCTTGTATCTCCATCCAACAGTCTATGCAACGAGGTGATCCAGCATGGATAGGCTACGTCTATGCATTCGCGATTCTTGTTGGAGTGGTATGACTTCTATGCCAACCTATGGACGCACCAAGATACTGACTTATGCTCTATTCTGGTCTCTGTGTATTTGATTATTTGAGAAACTGTCTTCAGACTGCTTGCACTGGACTTCACTCTCAAAAAACAAAACCTTATGCAGTGGAAACATCAATCAAACTAGCATGCTTAATGGTCCTAGCACCCCGTGTTTGGTGAACCTGTAGTCAGACATTGATATGTAGCTGCCATATGTTTGTGGCCTTTTTGGTCTGGCTTAAACTAAATTGTATGCAAATAGCTGGAGGCCACATATCTAAACTGCCTTTCTTAGCGGAACCCCCACCCACAATGTTCTTTTCGCCCATATATCAAAATTACCATTTCTTCCCTTTTTGGAAAATTAATATTCTTTTCGCCTATTCATTTGACACCTACTGAGAGTGTGACTAGAATCTTATTAGTTTTTCTTTAAATTAATTTTAGTTAACTTTCTTCTTCCCTCGCCTTCTGGCTGGTGCTGTTTCTATGTAACTGTGATTCTGACACTATTTAAGTACAAATTCTCTTCTAGGTGTTTGGTGTTCTCTGTGAAGCTCAGTATTTTCAGAATGTCATGCGTGTAGGATTTCGCCTGAGGACTACTTTGGTAATTCAGATTCCTTCTATATTCTATCATCCTCTCTTATTTCTAGTATTTGGCCTAGGTTACATCTAGAGGTGACATAAATTCTTGTATTGTTGGATTATGTAACACAATCAAAATATATCACCCACCCTCTTCATCCTTCTCTTTTTCCCTTTTCTGTGCTCCCCCTTCACTAAATATGAAGTATAATTTCTATTGATAGTTGGTATTTTATTTTTTTTTGATGAAGTAATTGATTCTATTCAAGGCATCCAGAAGATGCAAAGTAGTTTCAAAAGATTGAGCACCAGAATGTCAGCTCTAGTACATAACTAAAGAGCAAACAAAATCTAAAAGGCTATCAGGGGAATCTATTGGGGATAAAAAGGCCCAACTATGTAAATAAAAAAGACATTTAGCTTTGAGCATAGTTTGACTAGTTGAAAGTCCATCAAAACATCTACTATTCCTTTCATTCCATATAGTCCAAAAGATGGCAGCTGGTATCATCTTCCAAAACTTCTTGATGGTGCTGTCAACTTTCCATTGGCTCCAGCTTTCAAAAACTTCCCTGATAGTGTTTCGCATTACCCATTTGAGTCCAAAAAAGGTGAGGAACATATGCCATAGATCTGCTGCAGCTGAGCACTGCAGGAAAAGATGGCTGTGGGTTTCTGATTCTCTATTACACATGTAGCACCTGTTCACCATCTGAAATGTCCTCCTTGCCAGATTGTCCTGTGTTAGGCAGGCTTCATATATTGCTGTCCAACTGAAGCAAACAACTTTGAGTGGGAGTTTGACCTTCCAGATTAGTTTCCACGGCCAGTTGACAGTGATGGCATTCTGCATCATTTCCAACCTGTAAGCTGCTTTCACTGTGAACTTGCCCCCATCTGAGTGACCCCACCAAAACTGATCTGTTGCATTGACATTGCTTGTGAATCCATTGAGAGTTTGTAAGAGTGTGAACAAATCCTCTAATTCCCAGTCTTGCAAGTTTCTTCTGAAGGTTAGATTCCAGAAATTCCATCTCTATATTGCTGTAGTGTTGCATCTGGCTCCCTAGCTATTTGGAACAAGGCAGGGAACTCACTCTTTAGAGGGGTGTTTCCCAGCCACCTGTCCTTCCAAAACTTGACATGTTGGCCATGCCCTACAACCAGATGATGATTCTGTGAGAATTCACCCCAAAGTCTGCTTATGCTCTTCCACACTCCTACTCCGTGTGTGCCAGTTACCTGTTTAGTACACCAATGATTTTGGAATCCATGTTTAGCCCTGACCACTTCTTTCCATAGACTCTGGTCCTCTTGTGTGTATCTCCACAACCACTTCATTAGTAAGCATTTATTGTGCTTTGCGAGGTCCCTGATGCCTAATCCTCCTTGGTGTTTTGGCAGCATCACAGTATCCCAATTGACTAGATGAAATTTGTGCTCAGTGCTGTTTCCCTTCCAAAGAAAGTTCCTTCTGATTTGATCTAGTTGCTCCAGAACTTTACTTGGTATAGGAAAAAGTGACATGGAATAGGTTGGAATGCTGCTAAGCACACTATTGATGAGGATCAGCCTACCACCCATTGAAAGGTAATTCATTTGCCAGGATGCAAGCTTCTTCTCAAATTTTTCTATGATTCCACTCCAAATGTAAGAGGATTTGAATTTAGCCCCAAGAGGAAGACCTAGGTAGGTGGTTGGGAGAGATCCAGTACTGCAACCTAGAATCTCTGCCATGTCCTTCAAATTGTTCACCACATTAACAGGGTACATGACACTTTTCAGCATGTTAATGTGAAGGCCTGAAAGAGCTTCAAAAATAAACAAAGTCAGATTCAAAAAGAGCACCTGATTCCTGTCTGCCCCACAGAAAATCAGAGTGTCATCTGCATAGAGCAAATGAGAGATGTTAACAGAATTGACTCTTCCCACATCAAAACCATTGATCCATTGCAACTGCTTGGCCTTGTCAAGCATTCTACTCAACCCCTCCATTGCTAAAATAAAGAGGAAAGGTGAGAGTGGATCTCCCTGCCTTAGTCCTCTTTGAGGTGAGAAAAAACCAACTGGACTTCTATTTATGAGAATGGAATACTTCACCGTTGAGATATTGAACTTGATCCATTTTATCCATCTTTCACCAAAACCCATCTGCCTGAGGATAGAAATGAGATAGGACCAGTTCAATTTATCAAAAGCTTTTTCAACATCCAGTTTGCATAGTAAACCAGCACCTCCTTGTTTCATCTGCCAGTCAAGTACTTCATTTGCAATTAAAGATGCATCAGTGATTTGCCTGCCTTTGATGAAGGCATTCTGTTGATTTGAAACAAGCTTCTCCATAACCTTCTTTAACCTTTCTGCCAGAACCTTTGCTATAATTTTGTAAACACTTCCAATCAAGCTGATTGGCCTATAATCCCTGAGTTCCACTGCCCCCTTCTTTTTAGGGATTAGAGCAATGAAAGATGCATTGAAAGATCTCACCATCCAGCAGTGTTGGTGATAATGGTTCATGGCTGCAATGAAGTCCAGCTTGATGAAATCCCATGCCTTCTGAAAGAATGCCGTTGTATATCCATCAGGACCAGGTGCTTTGTCAGGAGCACTAGAGTCAATGGCTGCTTTGATTTCTTCCTCCCCAAAAGGTTGTTCCAAATCTTCCTTCTCCTCTTCAGAAATGGTGCTAATGTTCTCAAATCTAACAGTTGGTCTCCAACCTTCATGTTCTGTGTACAAGTTCTCAAAGAAGTCCAGTGTCTCCTTTTTTATTTGCTCCTTGTCTTCTATGATGACATTGTCCACCATAAGCCTGTCCATACAGTTGCTTCTCCTGTTTGAGTTAGCAATCTTGTGAAAGAATTTAGTATTCTTATCTCCTTCTTTAAGCCAAAGGCATCTTGACTTCTGCCTCCATGAAATCTCCTCTGCTTTTGCCAATTGTTGGATTTCTATCCTCAAATTAATCATTTGGTTAGCCTCTGTAGGATTCATTTGCCTTCCTTCTGTGGACTGCTCAAGAGCTGTTAAATCTTCCAAAGCTTTGGACTTTCTAGTTTCCACCTTACCAAACTCCAGTTTGTTCCAGTTGGTGATATCTTTTTTCAGGCTTTTTAGCTTCTGCATCAGTATAAAATCAGGCCTGCCATTGAAGCTATAACTTTGCCACCAGTTCTTCATTTTTTCAATAAATCCATCAGCTTGCAGCCACATATTCTCAAATTTGAAGTAAGAAGGAGTTGCATCCCAATCCCCATTCTCCAATAGTATTGGCCTGTGATCAGAAATCACCCTAGGCATTGCTATTTGCTTCACTACTCCGAATGTGTCATTCCATTCTTGTGAGATTAGGAATCTGTCAATCCTGGAAGCTTGTAATATGTTCTCCCCTCTTGACCAGGTGTATTGGCCACCTTGGAGAGGAAGATCAATAATATCCAGGTCTTGAATCATCTCTGACAGTTCTAACATGGCCCTTGACCTTCTATTGCAATTCAGCCTCTCACTTTCAAATCTGCATACATTCAGATCACCTCCCAAGATCCAGTGTCCCTCCCACAGTCCTCTTACCCCTGCAATTTCACTCCACATCTCTTCCCTTTCCGGATTGGTATGTGGCCCATATATACCAGTAAAACACCATCTAAATTCTTCTTGAGTGCTTTCAAGCATAGTGGAGATGGAATAGATTCCTTGGTGAAAATCTATTTTGTTCCATCTTCTCTTATCCCATATCATAACAATCCCACCCCTGGTACCGCTTGCTTTTAACTCCACCCAATCTGCCCATCTGCTGCCCCATATTTGCTTTATTATACTATTAGAACAATCCTGCATTTTGGTCTCTTGCAAACATAATATATCCACCCTCCACTTCTGAATGAGAGTTTTTATAGTGCTTCTTTTCCCACCCTCATTCATCCCCTGTACATTCAGCTCAATACTTTTAGCTTCATGTGGAAGCTGAGTTGTATTGCCTGCCCCTGCTCCCACTGCCTTCCGTTTTATTCCGGTCGTAGTTAATCCCACACTCCAATCTCTTTAATTCACCTGCTCCTTTGTTTTTTCTCTTTGCCCCACAATTTTGTTTTTCGGCTTGCTGTTGAATTTGAATTCTCTTCCTCTGTTCCATTCTGAGAATCATGTCAAGTAATTCGTGTTCGAATCCCATTGCATTAACCCCAAAAGCCTTGCATGCCTTAGCCATGAAGATTTTTGTCCATTGTGAAGTCTCGACTAGTGTTGGCATGTCGACCATTTGCGCAGTTGGACCACCTTCGCACCATGTCAGTGGGAGTGCATCACAGGTTGCTAGAGAAGAGAAATCTGTCTCTGAGTCAAGTGGAGCTAGAACCAACTCGTTATTGTTGAAAAACCTGGGAACTCTTTGTTTAGTATCACCTTCATCGTCTGCCTCTGAAGAAGATGCTTCAGGGTTTTCCTTGTTACTGTTTGTGTCAAGTTGACTGAGGATTCCTTGGTCTGTTGAAGCACTTGGAGTAATTACTGCGTGTCTTGCTCTTGGGTTGGGCTTGTGACCAACTACTCTCCAAACAGACTTCTTATTTAGAAGTCTTGTCTCCTTAGATCTGCTGGAATGGGCTTTTTTAAATTTTGGGCCTCTCCTTTGGTAGGTCTGGTAGTACTCTTTCCCAGCAATTGGGCCCAGATTTACTTCTGAATTGGAAGGCCCATTTCCTCCCTTCTGATATGACCCTAACCCCCTGCCCTTCAAGCTATTATCCGTTGTGCAAAGCATTGGACCATTTTTCAAATTAAAGCTGCAAGTTGGCAGACCCTTCAAGCTATTATCCATTGTGCAAAGCGATGGACCATTTTTCAAATTAAAGCTGCAAGATGGCAGGCTAGCCATGTGCTCCACTGGCTCCTTTATTTGCTTTGACATTTCAGCAACTTCCGGTGCTTTTAGAGTTCCGGCCACCAAAGATTTGTCAGCTGGTCTTATTTTTGTGTGCGCATCCTCCAAAATATTAACGTCGAAGCTCCAGTCGTCACAAATCAAGTCAATATTCTTGGGAAGATCTCTATTGTTGTTTACAACACAAATACGAGCCCAGAAGAAGTGAACCCTATGTTTTGTATCTTCATCTATTCCGACGAAACCACCGCATTTATCCCCAATAAATTTGAACGTTTCTATAGTCCATTCATGTATGGGGATTCCGACTGCTCTAATCCATCTTTCTTTTGATTTCTCCGGCATTAACTTCGTTCCTGTTTCCGGCGACCACCATTCCAATGTTAGTCTCCTTCCATTCCAGAACCATTCCCCTGCCTTGACCCTGTTCGCCTCTGATTTTGAAGGAAGTTCGAACAGAAATTGGTTATGACAGATTGGAGTAACTTTCATTCCAGCAGAAATTTGCCATCTACCTAGGAACCATTTTTGTATCACCTCAGACTTAGGGCTGAAGTGGAAAGAGTCATTGAAGCTTCCAATGAGGCATTTGGACAGAAAATGCTCATTCCCTACCTTGGATTCCTTCACCCTTGTACCAGCTACCTTCCGAGACTCATTTAGAGATGGCCATTGTGAGATGTTTGCAGCTTCCACGTACGACTTGGATTCATCCGTGCGAAGAAGAAATCTTGGGTCAACAAATTCTCCTAAGAAGCCTTGAATCTTCTTAGCTATTTCACCCCAACCTCTGTTGTAACTGCCTTCTGGAATAATGATGGCAGATTTCTTGTCCCCTAGGAATGTTTCAATTCTGATGAATCTACCATAGCTATTAAAGTTTTGTATTACCCTGAATATGTAACTTTGTGCTTTCCTGCACCATCTTCTGCATTTATTGCCTGGTTGAAGTGAAGCCTGCTTCAAAGCTTCAACTACCCACTGTAGATTGCATTTATTGATATTAATCTTGCTCCTAAACCTCCTGCTGGATTCCGTAAGGGAAAACCAGTGCTCACCTTCATTGCTAATATCAATTAAATGGAACGATTTCCCACTTGAAACAAACGAGACCCCGCGCTCCATCATTAGGCTTTAATAGGATAAGCATCGGAAAATAGCACGTCGGAAACTGGAAGAGAGGAAGGGAGAGAGAAAAAATTTTTTGGACATTGTAGGTATTTTATTATGAGGCTAATTCTTCTTCCTTTCTGTTTTATCTTAACATTCAAGACTTGGATCTCAGGTTTGTCTTATTTTTAATAGCGCTATGAGGAGCCGTTGGAAGCACTGGCTCCTGTACTTTTAATTATGCTTTGGCTATAGTCCTTGTATATTTTAATTAGTTATCATGACAATAATCATCCTGCTTGAGAGAATATTTCACAACACCTAACACAAAATTGACAGGAGGAATATTTTAACGTTTTGCAACCAATTTTGCAACCAAGTAATTTCTTTTACCTATTAAAACCAAGTTTTTATGTCCAATTTTGATAGTTTACCGGAGGTACCATAGATCAATTTCTACACTAAGCATTAAAATTTCCTAATATTGGAAATACTTTGTCAGCTGTCTGCTTTCTTTTCATGTCCCTATTGATATGAGTCAAACTGGCGTCTTGACATGACTTGTATTTATGCATTGTCTTGTTTCTTGTTTTTGAGTTATTCGGTGGAGTTAGCTTAGCTACTCATTGCTTCTGTAGACTCTGTATATGTTCAGCAGCATCTTTCTGTGTCCTTGCTGGTATATAGAACTCATCAAACTATTGCCCATCTAATTCTAGGAACTTTATAAATCATCGTTGATGAACCGGTAAAAGGATTATCTTTTAAGCCCAATTTCTTTTGTAGATTGCAGCTGTTTTCCGGAAATCTTTGAGGTTAACCCATGAAAGTCGGAAAAGTTTTGCATCAGGAAAGATAACCAACTTGATGACAACAGATTCCGAAGCACTTCAGGCATGTTGGTTGTATTACTGCTGATATTATTTAGTTCTGCAATCTTCTACAAGTTGAATATTCTATAACATTACTTTCTAGCTGGATGAAGAGATTTTGCTGATTTAAGGAATTGATTCTTCCTATTGGATATGCCCATTTGTGAAACATGTTTGTACCATAAGATACATGACATATCCTTTTTAAAAAGTTAGTTTTAGTTGTGATTGTTTTGCTGGGTTGACATTGGTGCCTTTCTTATTTCTCCAGCAAATATGTCAGTCACTTCATACTATTTGGTCAGCTCCTCTTCGGATTATTGTTGCTTTGGTTCTTCTTTACCAGCTATTGGGGGTTGCAGCACTTCTTGGTGCACTTATGTTGGTTCTTATGTTTCCAGTACAGGTAAGGAGCTTTGCTTTTCCTCTTCTTACTTAAAACATTTATACATTTGTCTAGAAGATATTTCCACTTTTTTATTATATACCTAAATTTCGATAATAATGCTTACTTGAGGAAGAGCACTTTCAAGTTTCGAGCAACAAGAAGAAAGGGAGTTGTTTCTGCAATTAAAGGCAAATGCTTTATTGCCCCAGTTCTTTTGGAGCCTGTGCTCATGCTAATAGGATTATCCAAAATGGGTTATATTCAATTTAAGGTTATTATATATAATTATGTCATAGGGGAAACCTACGTTGCTCAGACTCTTCAAAAATCCCGCCAGATGCATGTTGTATCCTCCAAAAATAGTGAATTTTTAGAGGATCCGCACTGGTGCGGCAACATTTTTGGAGAGACCAAGCAACACTGGGGGAACAGCCCATACAAGTTGTATAAAGATAATAGAGAATCTTACTCAACATGAGTCATTATGATAATCGTTGCATGGCTGGAATGACATGTGCTCCATGCAACTGGAACGGCATGTGCTCCAAAAGTACACAAGTGAAATCATTTAAATTAATGGTGGTTACTTTAAGGCACTGACGGATGCTTATAATGGCTGGGCACTGACGGATGCTTATAATGGCTGGAGTATCACATGTACTCCAGAAAACCGGTCTAATGCAACCCTATGCTGTAAAAGGAGGACGCATTTGAGTGCTTGATGTTGAGGGTAATTAGTGAGAGATAATGATGGGTACAAGTAACAGCTCTATTTTCCGTATTGATTGGAATCAAAGGTGCTGATAGTTGGGTATTGATGGTTTTTATGTTTGAAGTGAAGAATTCCAGTGCAGACATAGAATGTCCATTAGCATAACTTGTACCCTATTATATCCATTAGCTGGACTTTGGAAAGTCTTACCCACAATTTCACTAATAAAGGATTCACCTGCCTATTATCGTTCAGAATAGACTGCATAGGGTTGTGGAGCTCATCTTTTTTGTTTGTGGAACAGTTTGTAATATAGCATCTACTGGATGCATTTGTCAATGAAATCACAATTTTCCTGATTAAAAAGAAGACTAAATAGAGTTTAGGTATTAAACTATTTATTCTTGTAAATTCTGTGTCCATTTTTCAGTACGGTTGTGTTGACATCATTTTCTTTTTCTACTTGTTTCACTTTTTCCGTGTGCGTAGAGTATGCACAACTATTCTTGATGTCTTCTATTCCCATATCACAGCATTCTCTTGCTATTTTCCTTTTTTTTTTTTCTTTGGGGATTAGTTATCTTGCTATTGTCTTAATGAAAATATATTTGGTGCAGACATTTATAATAAGCAAGATGCAGAGACTGACGAAAGAAGGATTACAGCGAACAGACAAGAGAATTGGTCTCATGAATGAAATATTGGCTGCAATGGACACAGTCAAGTATAGATCATTTGCAAAGCATGTTTGGAATCCCTAAATATACTACCCAGTTTAATGATTGTAACTCTAGTGATATGTACTTTTCAGATCTTATGCATGGGAGAATAGTTTCCAGTCCAAGGTTCAGGGTGTTCGGAATGAGGAACTGACTTGGTATAGGAAAGCACAATTACTAGCAGCGGTATGTTGTGAGCCATCTGGCTTTCTTTCCAGTTTCAAATTAACCAGAAGCATAAATTGTTTTTTCAGAAAGGAAATGTTATCGTGCCTTCCTTGGAGGTTAAACCGAGTTGCACTATGTTGTATTGCCACAAGAGTAAAGCTTGAATCAACTGTATAACCCTCATTATGTTGCTCGGACTCTTCAAAAATGCCACCGGGTTGGTGTCGGATCCTCCAATAGTAGTGCATTTTTGGAGGATCCGACAGGGGTAGCATTTTTGGAGAGTCCGAGTAACATCATGCCCCTAACCTAAGACCATTAGATCATACATTTACATATTTATGTATATCCGCAAGACTTCATGAATGAAAACAGTTTGCTTCACCTTGGCGCACAGCTGGTCTATGCGGGCAGAAGAAAAGAACACCAATACTGCGATAGAAAATTTACTTGTCATTCTCGATTTCTCCTTCACTTTTTTCCTCTTGACCTGACTTTGATATCCTCTTTGTTTTTATTCATTTCAGTTGAATAGCTTCATTTTGAACAGTATTCCTGTTGTGGTGATTGTGATCTCATTTGGCGTATTCTCCCTACTCGGAGGAGATCTAACACCAGCTAGGGCATTTACATCTCTATCCTTGTTCGCGGTGTTGCGTTTTCCACTCTTCATGCTTCCAAATATAATAACACAGGTTTGTCCAATGTCTTTTCACGATATGCTGATATTAAATAGCTTTATTGCCCTTTCAATTGTTGAAGAACCCTCGATTTGCTGATAGCTGTCTTTGAAGATTGCTGTTGTAGCATTTATTCTAGCCTGTTTGAGAACAAAGACTAATTCCTGGGTGCTTCAATAGTCATGCTGAAGTATTGTTTCATTTTCTATTTGACAATCAAATGTCTCACCTAAAACCACCCCTCCCCATGAAAAATAAAGAAAAAGAGGAAAATAAAACAAAATTATTTGTCATTTCTAACCATCTGAATTGAAGGTCATAGCTAAGACTGATGGCATTATCAGATACTAAAGTGATGTGGTGAGGTGAATAATGGTTAGATGCCAGAGACTTGTTCATTTTTGTATAACTGCCACAATTTCCTTATGTCTATTTCATCGGCAGAGATGTGACATGCATCTGGATATGTGGATTGGTGTGCAACATTGAATGAAGCATTTCAATATTGTCACATTCTAAGCAGAATCTTGGGGCATGTTCTGTTTGAATTATTACTTCATTTCTGATTAAATCAATGTTGTTAATTTGGTCCCCATATGAGAAAATTACTTTTTGAAGTAATTTATTTCTCCAATGAAAGTGAATAAAGTTTAATCACATCAGCATCCCCGAGATGCCACAAATATGTCCTTTTGAGAACTCGCCAGAATGGCCAATAATAACTTTTTTTAATTACTGAATATAGTTGGTGCTGATGTGTCTTTTTTATTCTTCCTTATCACCCAAAAGTTGGCTTGTTAAATATGCCACTTTTACATTTTTCTATGACTTTTCTATTCTGTGAAATTTCTTGATTATAACAATGTCAGTTTTTTTTGTCCTTTTTACTCAACAGTTGTGGTGGATAATATCTAGTTTGCACTTCGTACCTCAAAAAGGAAAAAGTTATAAGCCACTTCATTAATTTTTTTAAATTTTACAATTAAAGTGAAGCATTCCATGCATTTTGAGATTGAGAAAAAAGAAACTAGCATCCTTTTTTTCCTTTTCCTCCCTTTTTTTTTTTACATGAGCAGAAAGAACAAAATCTATAAGATCATCCTTCATTTTGCTGTTTGTTTGATTTACATAGGTGCACATATGTTTTGCTGTTGCAGATTGTTAATGCAAACGTATCGTTAAAACGTCTAGAAGAGCTTCTCTTAGCTGAAGAGAGAATACTTCTTCCCAATCCACCTCTTGAGCCTGGACTTCCGGCAATTTCAATCAAGAATGGAAGCTTTTCATGGGAATCAAAGGTTTGCACATTGGTCGATATCTTCTTTTTTACAGAAAAAAGTACACTTAGCCTTGCAAACATAGATGTGGGAGCCTTTAGCCTCCTCCTATGTTTGTTATATAAACAGAAGTGGGTAAGGACATAACATATACTTACCAGATGGATGAAAAAGAACAGACAATGTATAAGTAGATGTACTTTTGGTTCATAAATTGGTACACCTCCCTCTTTTCCTTTTTCTTGTTTCATTTCGATTCTTTAAGGAATCTGTTCATAGCTTCATGTTAAACTCATCCTTCTCCGGAAACCTATTATATCTTGCATAATTATTATTGCTCTCCAGAAAGATTCTTCTCCAGGTAATTTAATTCTTTTTTAACAGTCACTATCACCTAGACTTTCTACTTCCACAAACAGCTACCTGGTACCACATTATATGTTGTTAATGAATTTGGTTCATGTCATTATTTGGGGCACAAATAAATTTGGGAGTAATCTGTGGTCTAGCACCTGATACTGTAGCTCCTTGGAAGGGATCCGGTATGCTTGGGAAGTGATGTGAATGGAGTATGGTAGAGCAAATAGTTTGTTGCTTTGTGATTAAGCCATGGTGTCCTAAGAGAATGATGCTATCTTGTACCACATTAGTTAGGTGCAGGATATTTGGATGGCCTGGGTTTAGTGGAGTCTCATCTCACTTCTGTTAGGCATAGGGAATTCGATTTATTTAACTGGAGGATTATGTACAATTTGTTACATAATATTTTGATAAACAAGGATGAGGCTAGTGGAATGAATTAGTTGTACCAAGAGGCCTAAAAGTATTCTGGCCTAAAATGATGGATTGTGTAGGTATCTAATGGTACTCTACAAGGTTCTTGGACAATCTCTGAATCCACCATACTCATCTTTCAGTTCTTCTCTTATGTCTATATCGTTTCTCAGAAGGTTGTCATGCTCCTATTTCCACTTCTGCCCAAAGGAATTTCTGTTTAGAGTATTTTCATTTTTGAGGATTCTGTAAAACAGAGAAGCTGAAGAACTTGCTTTTCTTTGTTGGTTCTCTTTCTAGATTCCATTTGTCACCATCTGATTATAAGGTTGATCTTCAAACGACTTGTTTATTAATTCATAAATCCTTTTAGCTGGTCTCTCTTTGTACCTAGAGCTTTTCATTTGGCTTCACTTGTTGAATAGGCTAAAGTTCTGCAGAAAATCTGTGGTATTTAATTCATTGACGGTTAAATGGTTGACCTCATACAGTCTCAGAGGCCAAAGAAGGTCTACTGACTTGATTGATGTAGCGTGTAGACCAATGACTCTTACTGCCATCTGTCCAAAACTACCTATTTACTAGAGATTTATGGTGGAGAGGATTCCTGAATCGAGGAACAATACATATATGCAGCAGCTCTGAGGAATCTATTCTTGTAATTTGTTGGTTCTGGAATAACTATCATGATTCCTTGGGAGTGCTCAAGTTGTACTTTTGGCTTGAAGAACATTCTATAATCTTCCAAGGCATTATTGTGCTGATTTATTTTGTATAGACTGCTGTGGACCTTATGGTTTAAAACGCAATATCCAGCTGTCTGACCTACAAAAGTATTGTTGAGCAGCTTATTTCATTGAGTTTCTGAGTTATTTTTTGATTTCTTCTGAAGTTCACTTGTACTTGTATCTATATCAATAAAAAAATCGAGAAGTTTCTATTTGTGTTGAAAATTAAAAAAATAATTAAATAAAATAAAAAACCAGATATACTTTTAATCAAGAAGGCAGCTCTTCAATACACTGTACCTGTTTAATCTTCAATGCAGTTGCTAAATTTTGAAATTAGTGGGCTTGTCAATTATCTTCAAGGCATATAGGAGGTGGACACTCAACTGTTGTCTTGCAATGTGCAGGCAGAGAAACCAACGTTGTCAAATATCAATTTGGATATACCAACTGGTAGTTTAGTAGCTATTGTTGGAGGCACTGGAGAAGGAAAGACATCGCTAATCTCTGCAATGCTTGGAGAGGTTCCTTCCATTTCTGATTCGATGGTTGTCATAAGAGGAACAGTTGCTTATGTACCACAAGTTTCATGGATTTTTAATGCAACAGTAAGTAACCCTGTTTAAACGTTACATACGTAAGTGTAGCTGCTTTTGATTAAAGATATTTGGTATCGTGGATCACTTGAAGTGCATAATTACGTTCTACAGGTACGTGAAAATATACTGTTTGGTTCTGCAATTGACGCTGTAAGGTATGATAGGGCCATCGATGTGACCGCATTGCGACATGACCTTGAATTGCTTCCGGTAAGGATACCTGCAAAAGTTATCTAATTAATTTTTTTCTTTCAGATAAGGACAATCTTTCTTGAATGTGTTGCTCAATTTTCAATTGCCCTTGTCTAGGGTGGTGATTTCACTGAAATTGGTGAACGGGGTGTCAATATTAGTGGAGGGCAGAAGCAGCGAGTTTCCATGGCTAGGGCTGTTTATTCTAATTCCGATGTTTGCATATTTGACGACCCTTTAAGTGCTTTGGATGCTGATGTAGGCCGCCAGGTAACCATTTTACTTTGATGAAAACATCAGGGATCCAAAGCAAGTTTCTTTCACTTTTTGGTTTTGTTACATTTTCATGGTGCAGTATGTTACTGAAATGTTCCGACTTGCATAATTTTGTGGCAACTGAAGGTCTTTTGTATGAACACTCATCTTAATGTATGACGCCCAGGTGTTTGAAAGGTGCATCAAGGGAGAACTGAAAGGAAAAACCAGAGTTTTAGTCACAAACCAGCTACACTTCCTTTCACAAGTAGACAAAATCATACTGGTGCATGATGGTATGGTGAAAGAGGAAGGAACCTTTGAATATCTCTCAAATAACGGGGTACTGTTTCAGAAATTGATGGAAAATGCGGGAAAAATGGAAGAGTATACAGAAGAAAAGGAAAATGATGACACAAAAAAATCTTCAGAACTTGTTGTTAATGGTGAGGCCAATGGGGTATCTAAAGAAGTCGGAAAAGATAAGAAAGAAGGAAAATCTGTTCTTATTAAGCAAGAGGAACGAGAAACTGGTGTAGTGAGCTGGAATGTTCTAATGAGGTAAGACTGGTACTATGTTCTTGGGAGAGTTTGAACAAACTTTTCAATTTTCTACATTAATGTGTATGTGTGTTTTTGTATATAAGAGAGAGAGAGAGAGAGAGAGAGGGTTTTCAGTTTATGTCATGAGGTAGCTAAACACCTTTCAATACTAAGAAACTCCTGTAGAGTGTAGAAAAGGTTTCACATGCAAGCATCTCCAAGATTTAATATCTTGATTGATAAATTATCTAAACTATGAGTTCCATAGCCAATCTTTCAATTAAAAACTAGTTACCTGAAAGCTGTTGAGTTTGTTTTGCATAAAATAGTTGTAGTTCTGCTTGACACAAAGAGCTCTCATGCCTTTCTAGCATAATTTGCTTTATGTGTTAAGAATGAGGACTACAAATTGAAGCTACAGAGACAATCCTAGATGTTCTTGATTCATTTTAGGATTGCAGCTATGCTTCAGTGACTCTTGTTTAAATTCTTTTTTTTTTCTCTCCTTTTTCTCTTGTAAAGGGGTTTTCCGTACTTCCCCAGTACTAGTCTATAATACAAATGTTACCTGTTTCAAAAAGAAAAAAAGAAAAAAATTGAAGCTATTGACCAGTTTGAAGACTTAATGTATCTTCATAGCCATCTCGTGAGCCAAGGATGTCTTCTCCACAGTAATTCGTCCTTTAACTTAAACGCCACTTGTTGCTTAACTATTTTTATAGGAGAATCAAACTAATTCTCAAGATGAGTGAATTTCATAGAAGAAGTTACGTTCTCTCCTTCAAATATCCTGTAAATAAAGTTCGTCGGAATTGGTGAAAGTTTGAGCATTCATCTGTTCTGCAATATCACCAAAATTCAAATTTTCTAATTAAGCCTGCTTTTTGTCAAGATTAAAATTTAGTTAATCTATTAGTCGCGTTAATGAGACAAACATCTTGAAGAATATCCAAGTACTTTAATGTTTAGATGCCAGCTTCCTTTTGCGGGGAGAAAATGTCCTCAGTCTAGTACACTTCAGTTTAAATGTATGTTTGATGTCAAATCGTTGTAGTTTAAATAAAGATGCACGAGTTTGCAACCTCTACTTTTTCCTTCCTCCTCTTTCTGTAGGGTGGATAACTTTTTTTTACAGAAGGAGAGAAAATGCTCTTGGTCAAGTTGTAGTCTAAATCGATACATTAAGTGTCTGCTTGTGTTTATCTGATGGGATTTCCTTTAGCTGATGCAGCTTTCTCCTTTTCCTTTCCGAAGAATGTTAACCTTCTACCGCATGGTGGGAAACTAAGAGCATTTGGGCATTGCTTGAACTGAAATGCATTATACAAAAGCATTTTCCAAGCCTAGTATTAGCACATGCCTTTGTGTACTGATTTAGCTTGTTTTCAACTCATGTTGCAGGTACAAAAATGCCTTGGGAGGTTCTTGGGTGGTTCTGATTCTATTTATGTGCTATTTCTTGATTGAAGCTCTGCGTGTTGGGAGTAGCACATGGTTAAGTTTTTGGACTGATCAAAGCAGTTCGACGAGATATAGCGCTGGCTTTTACAATCTGATTTATTCACTTTTGTCTCTTGGTCAAGTATGTAATAATTAGCTCTTAGCTTTTGTTTGTTTCTGTTTTCTCCCTACCGAGTCAATATATTTGATATTCTTGTATGCTGAATAAGACAGTATCACTCATTATCTGATGAAGGGGAAAAAGGAAACTTCTAAATACTGTCTAAATTCTTTTCATATCAGGTTATGGTAACTCTGACGAATTCATTTTGGCTGATCACGTCAAGCCTTTATGCTGCCAGGAGGTTGCATGATGCTATGCTTAAATCTATTTTAAGAGCGCCAATGGTCTTCTTTCACACAAACCCACTTGGAAGGATTATCAATAGGTTTGCCAAGGATCTGGGGGACATAGATAGAAATGTTGCACCCTTTGTAAGCATGTTCCTGGGCCAGGTGTTTCAGCTTATCTCAACATTTGTCCTAATTGGTATAGTGAGTACCATGTCTTTATGGGCAATAATGCCATTGTTGGTCGTTTTCTACGGAGCTTATTTATATTATCAGGTATGTGAGAAACTATTATTTTATCTTGTTTTTATATTTCATGTTTCTGAGATATAATCTGAACTGCTTTATAGATAATGTGTCCGATATGAGCCTGGACTCATTGTATTGACACCTAAGCATGAGGTCAAGTGGTACACCTCTTTCTGAAACAAAACAAGCTATTGTCATTCCTCTGGATGCATCGTACATACTTTGTCCATAATTCTATTTAATTCTCTTGCTCATATTATTTGTAAAATATTGCACCCTGGCATGTGCCTCTCATGTTATGTGCCATGTTCGAGTCCTATAATTGAGGAGAATTAAACTAACCTTGGTTTATGAAAATGGATCTGTTTCCTTAACTTGTGTCTGGCTGATTGCATTTGGTGGATTAACGTCAACTAAGCCTCCCCTTAGGGGTTTTCTCTGATTTTTGTCCCTTCTCTATTTTAATTCTACTTATTGTTCGCTCAAAACAACCTGTATCATGCAGAGTACTGCTCGTGAGGTGAAGCGCTTGGATTCCATCTCCAGATCTCCTGTCTATGCACAATTTAGTGAAGCACTAAATGGTCTTGCAACTATTCGTGCATATAAAGCTTATGATCGAATGGCCAACATCAACGGAAAGTCAGTGGATAATAATATTAGGTTTACACTTGTGACCATGAGTGGAAATCGATGGCTTGCAATCCGTCTGGAGACTGTAGGGGGTATTATGATCTGGCTTACTGCAACATTTGCTGTGGTGCAGAATGGAAGGGCAGAAAACCAGCAGGCCTTTGCCTCAACAATGGGTTTGCTTCTCAGTTATGCCCTAAATATCACAAGCCTGTTAACTGCTGTACTGAGACTTGCAAGTTTGGCTGAGAATAGCTTAAATGCTGTCGAGCGAGTTGGAACATATATAGAGTTACCATCAGAAGCTCCAGCCATAATTGAGGGCAGCCGTCCTCCCCCTGGATGGCCTTCAGCAGGATCCATTCGATTTGAGAACGTTGTCTTACGTTACAGGCCTGAACTTCCTCCTGTTCTGCATGGTATATCCTTCACAATTCCTCCGAGTGACAAAGTCGGAGTAGTTGGCAGGACTGGAGCTGGAAAATCTAGCATGTTTAATGCTTTGTTCCGACTTGTGGAACCTGAAAGTGGAAGGATCTTAATTGATGATTGTGATGTTTCAAAGTTTGGACTTACAGATCTCCGGAAGGTTCTTGGTATTATACCGCAAGCACCAGTTTTGTTCTCAGGTATCATTTGATTTTGTTTTCACCAATTTTTTAGGATGGATGTTTGCTTTTATAGATTTCAGTTATCTTTATAGTTCAAATCAAGTTGTCCCAAGATAATCACGCACATGTGATTCTGCTATAGGGTTTGCTTTTATAGATTTCAGTTATCTTTATAGTTCAAATCAAGTTGTCCCAAGATAATCACGCACATGTGATTCTGCTATAGGGCTGGAGGCACTTGTTAGTGAACTGTGTTTCTGTCTGTTGCGCATCTGACTTAAGATCTATCTTTGTCCAAAGTCCATGGACATTGTCAAATATTTTTTGTTAGTGGATAAGCTTGAACTTTGAGGTTAATGAGGGTTGAGCACTGGACTTAACAATTACTCTGTATGCTGTGATGGACTTAGATTATGTCTGATGTTTTTTCTTGTAGCAGTGAGTATGGTGTGAAAATCATGCCAAAATAAGATTATTTTCTAAAGGAATCTTTCTGTTTTGATGAGGGGTAAAGTGTACCGAAAGCCCTAAAAAGCTTTTTGGTACTATATAAATTTACTGTTTATCATTTTCTAAAATGAATCTCCCCATCAAACTTCTTTAACATGTGTCATCTATATTTGTGTATGTTGCACAATTCTAGTCCTATGCTAAAAATGTTTAGTACCCTGCATAAACTTCGCTTATATGTAACCAACATGATTGGGACATGGGAGGGGAAGGAGCTGCTGGGTCCTGGAGGTGGGAGAAATAAGAACAACAACAACAACATACCCAGTGTAGCCCCACAAGTGGAGTTTGGGGAGGGTAAGATGTACGCAAACCTTACCCCTACCTTTGTGGGGTAGATAGGCTGTTTCTGATAGACCCCCCGGCTCAAAAGAAGTGTAACCAAAGCAGGATAGACAGGAAAATAACTGCAGCAGAATAGCTAGATAAATGTGGGAGAAATAAGTAGGGGGGAAAGAATGGAAGAAACTTCTGATGGGCCATGGGTGGCAGGATCTGTTATTTTCTTAACGATCGCCTGCAGCTTCTTCTTCTCCTTTTTTTTTTTTTTTCCTCATTATTTTCTTGGCTCCTGTGGACTGTTAACATTGAATGAAAGATCTCCGGGACAATCTTTAAGAAGTTCAAATGGGTGAATGCTAAAACAAATAAATAGAGGAACATATGCTACTATCAAATTCTTCCGAGTTGGTCTGCATTTTATGTCAAATTAAACATGTCCCTCATTTTCGGTGTTTGTCTGAATTAACAAACAACCTACCAATTTACCATTAAGTGTTTATCTCAATACTCCTAATGTTTTTTGGTCAGGGACTGTAAGATTTAACCTTGATCCGTTCAATGAGCACAATGATGCTGACCTCTGGGAGTCTCTAGAGCGGGCGCACCTAAAGGATGTTATCAGGAGGAACTCTTTGGGTCTCGATGCCGAGGTTTGTTCTTGTTGCTTTCCTTATTTATAAGTTTGCTACAATTGATAGTTCACATTCTATGCAGAAAACTAATTTAGTTCAACCAGTTTTCTGTCTCAAAATCATTACTATCTGGATTTCTTAAATGAGAAAAGAGATTATTAATGAGGGAAAAAAGGTACAGGAGGCAAAATATATCATTTCATCAAAAGAAAGAAAATTGATTATAGGTTACATTTGATGAGATCTACCTTCCAATCATGTTGTAGATCTGTCAAAGGCATATCACAAGATAAGCCTATGGCTCTACAGCACATATACGAGAGAAATATTACTGTCTCCACACGTAATCAACAGAAAGCAAGTTGTCTTGAAAATACTACCAGTTCATTCCTCCTGAAGACACCAAACTACTTTGAATATAATGCACCTCCAGAGTATCTTCCTATTCTTGCCTTGGCCAAATCCTCTATGTTTGACAGTAAAGACTGTTCCTACTTTCTGGTGCAATGAACGATTGTCAAGTATGTGAAAAAGCTACTGCCATATTTTCTTTGTTCATGAAATCTAGAAATAGATGTATGTGAGTTTCAATGTTTCTCTATAGCATTATACCCCAATTACTGCTAATAAACCTATGAATTCTCGTTATTAATATGTAATTGGTGTTAGTTTCATTGACCATACGGAAGCCTTCAGCTTTTTGGGTACTTAATCTTTCTTAGTGGAGGTCCCAAGGGGGCATCTTGGGGAGTTAGTTAATGGGTAGGAGAAGAGAAATCAACAGTTTGAGGGACCAAAAGATACCAGATTCCAAGTGTGCAAGTATCTGGGCTATTGGAAGAGCTATTTGGTGGAGGTAATTCAAGAGAGAAGTGAAATCTTCAAAATGTAGATGAAGTTTAAGCAATAAATGAAGCTGCATTCTTACCGAACGATATAGAGTGCCTATTGCCAAGTTCAGTAGAGGAAGGGGATGAAAGTAGTATATAACCATTAAAATGCACTTCCAAGGACTCTAGCATGTGAATATGGTGCCAGCTCATGCACAGTTGTAAATCGTATGATCACTGTGAAGAAATCCCACATCGGTCTTCAAAGGGATCGGTTGTCTCCTTAATATGACTTGGACAATCCTCACCTCTTGAGCTAGCTTTTGGGGTTGAGTTAGCTTTTAGTTGGGCTTTTTAATATGGTGATGTGGAGGAATGTACCTGTTACTGGAACCCGCAAGGGTGGCTCAGTTGGTTGAGCATGGGGCTTCCATAGTGAAGGTCTCGGGTTCAAAACCCCCTGCCTACAACAATAGGGGATTTGCCTTCTGGGTCGAGTTGCACGGCGCTGGCCTAGTGCGGGTTATCTCTTCTGTGTGGTTTGCGGGCTATTGCACAGGAGCGGGGTTTACCCTGTGCGCACCTGAAGGGTAGCGGTTGCAGTTCCCTTGTCATCAAAAAAAATAAATAAATAAAAAATAAAAAAAATGCCCGTTACTGGAAAACATCTACAGAGATATACCTGTTATTGGATGATGCTGGAGTTATTACTTATCAAATAGGAAACACTGAAAGTTATATTGGTTATGCTATATCCAAACGCAGTATATTACAACTTGGAAAGCACGGTTCAAAGAGTTACTGTTTTTGCTAGAAAGAAAACGCTATGCACCTCTTTTTAGTCAAAGTAGCTTGTTGCATAATTAACTTAATGTGACTATTTGAATTAACTAAGCTTATAGGCTCAAGCCTTTGTTGATGTATAAATTAAGAAGTAAAAATTTTCCTTACTTCTATTCTCTGACTTTTCTATCTCTAGTATCCTTGTCAAACAAATTTCAGCTATAGCTAAGAAAATATTTACTTTGATGTATTAAGGTCTCGGAAGCCGGAGAAAATTTCAGTGTTGGACAAAGACAGCTTTTAAGTCTTGCTCGAGCTTTGCTTCGCCGGTCAAAGATTCTTGTTCTTGATGAAGCAACTGCTGCTGTTGATGTTAGAACTGATGCTCTTATTCAGAAAACCATACGCGAAGAATTTAAGTCATGCACTATGCTCATTATTGCTCACCGTTTGAACACTATTATCGACTGTGACAGAATTCTTCTGCTTGATTCTGGAAAGGTAGAGTGCTCACCCCTAATCTTAGTCTTTTGACTCACTGTGATAACAGGTCCTGCCTGATTGCACATTCAAAGATCCACTTGTGGTAACTAAATATACAAAAGAGGAATTGCATTTCTATTTTTGTTCGTTCTTATGTGGGTTAATTCAATTTACCTGTTATGTCTCTCTTTTCAGCTACTAGAATATGATACCCCGGAAGTATTGTTACAAAAGGATGGAAGTGCTTTTTCTAGGATGGTTCAGAGTACAGGAGCTGCAAATGCTCAATACTTACGAAGCTTAGTCTTCGGAGGGGAAGAGGGCAACAGTATAGCAAGGGACAAGCAGCAGTTAGATGGGCAAAGGAGATGGCTTGCCTCTTCACGTTGGGCTGCTGCAGCACAGTTTGCACTTGCTGTTACACTTACTTCATCCCAAAATGACCTTGTGCAGTTAGAAATTGAGGATGAGGATAATATCCTGAAGAAAACAAAGAATGCCGTAATCACTCTGCAGGGAGTATTAGAGGGTAAGCACGACACAGAAATCGAAGAGACCCTGGATCAGTACCAGGTTTCCAGAGACAGATGGTGGTCTTCTTTGTACAAGATGGTTGAAGGTAAAGATTGCTGCAAATTAACCTAGTCAAAAGCAAAACAATTACTTTCATGGTCTTCTTCTTTGTGAACCGTTATTTGCGATGGTCACCGCTATAGTCCGTACTGATAAAGAAAAATATTTAGACCGACAGGTTTATGTGCCTTAACAAAGAAATAGGATGTACATGGATAATATGTTTAACTTTACCCACTTTTCTTTGCCACCATCCGATATTTGAAATCTATTGAATTGAGTAATCTAGAGGGGGTAAGTGTTCCCTACCACGAGTTTCTCTATTCCCAGTGCTCGAACCTGAGACCTTTGGTTAAAAGTGGAGGGGATTCAAACTATATCCTACCACATTCCTTGGTTTATTTTCTTGGTTTAGGCATCGAGTATCCAGGTCACTGCCTAAAATTGTTATTCTGGGTGAGTATGCCTTTGTTTGCTCTTTGAGGCCTCTACTTGGTCTCCGTTTGTTTGGTTCTTAATGTGGACATATCAAGGAGTGTTTGTCAGGGCTGGTGTAAGGTGGGCAGAGGCAGATGTAGCCTTTTTGGCTATGTGTTCATCTGGAACCCAGAACTTTCGACATAGAGTGTGCGTGTCTGTGTGTGTGTGTGTATATATATATATATATATATATATAAAGCCTATTAAAATCACAACAAATGTTAAATTTGAACCCATAATTTTTAACAGTACAATGAGTTCAGTGCAAGCGTTGAACCTATTTAATTTAAATCCTGGATCTGCCTCTAAGGATCACCCTCTTTAAGGAAGCAGTGCTGTTAGTATACATTTGTCATCTTGTAATGATTTGTTGATCAAATATACGTTATGTTTATGCCTCTGGGCTTTCTACACTTTTCAGGTCTCGCGATGATGAGTAAGCTGGGACGCAATAGACTTGATCAAGCAGATGACTTTGACGAAAAAGCAATTAACTGGGATCGCGCTGAGATGTAGAAGTCTTCCAGTCTGTAGCAAATTATGGAATGGGAGTTTTTACTTGTTTTCATTATCCTTCAATAGTTGTTCTGCCCTCCTAACACTAGTTGTAACACTGATTTTTTATCCCATAAACAAATTTTGCTGCGCCTCTTCTGAAGATGATGAGGATCAGATTTTGATTGTAAAAATTTAGGAAGTGTGATTGTGAATGCAATCATCACGGATACGAGGAAATGACATTAGAGTGGCTTTTTGTTATAAGAGATTTCCAGGTTCTGTGATGCATTGCTAAAACAACTTATTTTTGGATCCTGTCATCTTACTATCGAACTTCTAACACACACGCGGAGAGTACATTCATGCCAGTAATTGTAGAGTTAGTGATAATATAATTACAAGTCACTGATGGTTTGCACAAGGACAGGTATAAATCAAGAGATGGTGCTGACAACTGAGGGGTTAGGTTTATTCTTTTTAACCTATGGTTTCCTTGAAGTTCTGGGAAATTAAAGAAGAGTTTGGTATTTAAGAAAAAGTATTTGCAAATCAATTTTTTTGAAGAAATTATCTTTTAGTGTTTTTTTTTTCTTTCCAAAAACTGCTTCTATTGCAAATGATAAGACATTTTGATTTTTGAGGTTAATATTGGGGTTGTTATAATCAGTTTAGCGTATATTGTCACTTCTTATGTTATCCAACTATGACACTATGATGTTAACAAAATACTTAACAAGAAACAACGTTGCATCATCTAATAAATGATTAATGAGTACAAGACCAGTGAATCATGTTTATTAGACCAAATTAAGAGGGGGAAAGTAAAAATGGAATAACTTCAATTATTCTTTTATTAACTCTCAACTTTTAATCGATACAAAGTTCTTAATCATTTATCAATTTAAGTTGAAAGGTTGTATTCCTAATAATCGACTTAGAAAGGAAAATGTTATTTGAAGTAATTAATAATAGCATGAAAAAGAGAACTGAAATACAATAGTTTTATGCATAAAATTTGCATTCTAAGTGTATCAACTAAAAATTACATTTAAAGAAAACATAAAGCCATGAATATATATATATATATATATATATATATATATATATATATATATATCGCGCCGATCCGAATGTTTTGTCGTCCTCACAGCTCTTAAGAAAGACAATAGGAAGCCTACACGTGGTTGCTATGCAAAATCTTACTCCATGTGAAGTTTTGTGAGACACTGTTATTTTTAGACATGGTGGCCCTGTTTGCTGGTCCCACGTTACTACTACCTCTATTTTTCTTTCATACTTATGTTTTTTTTTTTTTTTTTAATTAGGGAAAAGGGCCTAAAATGCCCTCGAACTATGGGATTTGGTACGAAAATGCCCTTTGTTTACCTTTGCGCCCTAAAATGCCCCTATGTCAACCTATTGGGCCTAAATTGCCATTATTTTTCTTTTTTTTGCGCGGAGTGCCCTTCTTTTCGGCTGGTCTTTATATTTTGCCCTTCATTTATGCCTTCTTTAATTTTTGCCCCTGCCGCCTGTTTAATGAATATTTTTTGACGAAATTACCCTTATCCCATTAAAACCCTTTCTATTTTAGCTTGCCCTTTTCTTTTCTTTTTTTTGCTTCTTCGTTCCTCATCCGTTTTGTGTCCGTGTTATCCGTTCTAAAATTTAGGTACGAATTTGGATATTTTGCTCGTTTCAATATTTGTTTTTATGTTGAATTGATATCTTTGTCTTCGTCGTT
>NC_081342.1:62581860-62591441 GCF_029784015.1 Lycium ferocissimum
TTTAATGTACCTCTAGTTAGTGATGATGTTGATATAGTTGGTCGGTGGAAAGAATGTGACATCTCATCCTTGTTTGTTTCGTATCCAAAATGAGTCTCTTGATCGTACTTTAGTGTCACGTGATAAGACTCCAATTTGTAGTGGTGATGTGTGTCATGTAGATAGTCATGTGAACGAAAATGCATTGAAAGACGACACTCGTTCTTTTGAGAGTGAAATGACATGCTTTGACTCTCATTGTTCATGGATTATTCTCTTGTAAAGGATAATGTTTTATTTGAGGATGACATGACTATTGAGAGTGAAATACCTAGTGGGATGTTTTGTAATGTTGAAAGTGTAGCCCTTTTGGTGACTACATGGTATTTGAAAATCCATGGGATGATAACACTCTTCCCTATGATGGAGATCCTCCTTGAGGAATTGTGATCCACTTATTGGGAGGGGAAGTGTTCAAAAGGAAGGTGAAACTTGTCTGCAAATTGCTAATTCTTCCTTAGGTGTTCCGAGAATAGTAGTAGTATCGACCATGCTCTTGAGTTTCATAGTGAAACTACGTTGAGGACACACCTAGATGAAGTTATTTTGCGTGACACCTTCTTTTTTATTATCTTTTTGCATATGATGACATTCATGATCTTTTTGGGAGTGCATCTTATGGAGGCGGGGTCTGATAGGGTACTCGGTTATTACCTTGCCCGTGATATGTAGGTATCTTTTCCCTTTGACCCGTGAAGTCTTAGCTTGGTGTGAATGGTATTATTTTGCAATTGAGGATCATTTGTATGTCCTGCCAACTTGGTGTCTTGACACCATTGGCTCTTTTAGAATATCCTCATTTCTTAATCTTTTGGTTAGCCAAGCTCTTAGTGCTCTACTTGAGAGCTTAATTTGCTTGAAAATGGTTGACACTTGGCTATATCACAAATTTGTTCTTACTTGGCATGGTGGTAGGTTAGTCACTTTAACATTTAACCCTCATCCGTTGAGGACTTGTTATTTGTTTGTCTCCTTATGGTTTTGCAAGGTTTAGATTCGAGGACGAATCCTTTTCAAGAAGGGGAGAATGATACAAGACCAATTCCATGAGCTTGCGAAATGGAGTCTTTGAAGATCATGGGAGGTCACATAGGATGGCACTTCAAGATATGGGAGATAGCTTGGATGGAAGGCTTTAAAAGTTCAAGTCCCAAGGCTTGCCTCTTAAAGTGGCTACAATTGCAAGCCGGGGGATTCAAGGTCGGAAGATGGCTATTTGCGCGAGGGCTATTTGTGCAAGTGGCTACTTTGCGCAGGAGGGTTATGATTGCAAGAAGGCCGTACATGCAAGGTTGATTAGAGATTGCATCTATGCAAGGAGGGACGTGTTTGGCCATTGAAGGCAAATCCTTGAATTGAAGACTACAGCTAAGAAGACTAGCCAAACAAAGGCCCTTACTTCATTAAGGGTAGCATTGTAATTGCCTATTAGTCTTCTTTACTTGGCTTGCTATATAGCTTGTCTTTTTTATTTGATTTAGGGACTTTTGATGAATTATGGATATTTTTGAGTGTTTTTAGGGTTATCTCTGAGAGAGAAACTTGTGAGAGGCCTTTGGTAGGCTCTTGTTGATTCTTGTGTTGTTGAGAGGTTGGTTGCTTGGGATTCGATTCCTTGAGGTCAACTTAAGAATTTGGTATTTCTTTTGATGATAATTTAGAGGTCTTAGTTTTATATAACTTTGGTTGCTAAATTGAATCTTAAGTTGTGTCAAATTATCTATCTTTCTTTTCCTTTGTTTATCTTCTTAATTTCTCGTTTTCGCGTATCCGTTATTGTATCAATAGAGGGCCTCAAACTGCTTGTGTCATAGCCTTACATATGCAAATTTTATGGATGCCTTTGCATATGAACTTGGTTCACAATCGGTGCAAACATTTGCAACTAGGTGTTGACTCTTATTGATCAGTAGGTCAAGTGTTATGTAATGGTTCAAGGAAAACAAAGCACTGAGAGAGAAGTTAGAATTGGAAACGGGATTAGTAGTAGAATGTGGTTTGATAATAGGTAGAGAATGAATAAAGTCTTTGAGATGAGCGAGGGTGGTATCCTAAGGAAGCTCTTACTTCTTGAGTAGGGAGCGAGATCCATGAACTTGAGAAGATGCAAGATATCATTAGCGAAGGAAGGTGCACTAGTATTTACTTGATTAGGACTAGATGACACGGAGTGAAAAAATTGGCCGAAAAACTTAGAGAAAGAGATGTTAAGTACACTAAGGGTTTAGTATTGTCATTAGTATATAGGTGTCATTAAGATCTCTATTAGGTGATATTTGGTGAGAGTAGCATGGTGATTTCTTTTGTTATCATATACTGTGTCCTAGTGTTCCTTCATATATATGAAGCATAAGGATTAAGTAAAGATGGTGTCGAGAACGGTGGGAGCAAAGTCGAAATTAGAAACTATGTTATTAGAATCTTTAGACAAATTGAAGGGAAAACATTTTCATGAAAGATGACATCTTTGGCTTTGTGTATCTTCTTAGGGACAAGACTTAGAACTTTCTATCCTTTGGTTCCAAAAGGGTATCCAAGAAAGGCATGAGGGCAGTTTGGGCTCAAATTTGGATCTAAGGTTCTTAGGTATAGTGGAGTAACACAAACATCCAAATACTCTCATATGTGAGTAATTAGGTTTCTTTTGGTATCAAACTTCAATGGGGCATTTGTTTTGTAAGGTTGTATTGGGAAGTCTATTAATGATGTATGGGTAGTCAATAAGCACTCCCAGATTACTTGATTGGAAGTTTTGATTGAAATAACGATACCTATTTGTTTCAAAAATGTATTTGTATTTTCTTTCCACCACACCATTTGTTGTGGTATGTATGGACAACATTTCGATGGATTATCCCTTTGGATTGGTAAAACAAGTTGGCTTCGGAATTTGTGAATTCAGGCCATTATCTAACTGACGAGACTTAATAGTGGTTTGAAATTGGTTTTCAACAAGAGCGAGCAAAATGTTTAATGCCTTGCAAAGTATTACTTTTGCGAGGACAACAAATGAGTCCAAGTGCATCTTTACTATAGTCATCTACCAAGGTGAGAAAGTATTTGTAATTGTCATGGTTTGACACATGATATGGTCAATAAATCCGTATGTAATAGTTCAAAAAATTTGGTTGTGGAATTGGTTCCTTGAGGAAATGGCGGTCTGTTTTGTCTGGCCATAGGACATATGGAATACAAGAAGGGTTGTTTGGTTGAAAAAGTAACGGGAATGGATGAGATACCACTTCATTTTTTCAAAAGGACATGTCCAAGTCTATGATGCCGCACCAAATCAACATCATTACCATGAAACACATCATTATCATGAGACACACAAGAATTATTAATAGAAGAATGAACTTTATTTACAAAAAGGACAGTTACATGATCAGAAGTGTGCACTCTATTTACAGAAGGAACTGTTACAGCATCAGAAATATTATAGTGCACTTTATTGGATACATGATCAGAAGTGTGCATTCTATTTACAGAAGGAACTATTACAGCATCAGAAATATTATAGTGCACTTTATTGGATACAAGAGTAGAAGAACCAATGTTACTTGCACTACAGGACTGCAATGAAAAACAGAATCAGAAATACTAGAACATAAACTTGGATTTTGTGCTTGAGTGGTTGAGTTTCTCAAACAATGAGGACACGAAGGTACAAACCATCCTCCACTCTTTATTGAAGGGACACAGAAGACAAGAATTTCCGTAAAAGAAGTAATGGCCTTGATATTTAAGTTTAAATAATGAGCAGAGATAAAGTTGTACTTAAAAGAAGGGACATAAAGAACTTTGCATAAAACAATCTCGAAGTTGGTGCCACGTTCCCAATCTCGGTCACTTTTACTCTATATCCATTAGGAAGACTAACAAGGATAGGATAGGGTAAGTATCGATGTTAGATAAATGAGATCTTTTAAAGGTCATGTGGTTTCAAAGCACACGAGTCTATGATCAAGAGTCACTACCGATTTCAAACCTTTACATGAGAGTTTACCAAAATCAAAAGAAAGAATTTTGCTTGATATGAACATTCTCATTAATTTCCCTTATATAGTTACTGGATTTCAAGTGAAATTAAGGGTAATCAATTTTACCACATGAACATTCCCATTAATTTTCCTTTTATAGTTATTGGGTTTCAAGTGAAATTAAGGGTAATTAAAAACACCACCGTAACATCCAAGAATATTGGCTATTTAATGGTGGCTCGATGGGCCATTTGGATGAGCGGCTGTTACGGTGGTGGTTTTAATGGAGGTTTTGAGGTCATTTCGGTAGAAGAATGAACGGTGGAGATTAATGGTGGCCATTTGCGGGACGGATGTTGCTCTGATCACCATTTTAAGTCGGGGGCGGGTTAGGTGGATCCAAATTTTGTGCTAGGATATAATTAGTTTAGGTTAATTTTAAAACTAACTTATTAAAATGTGCCACGTAATAAATAAAAATTTAATTGATTTGGTACAATATTGCCCTCCGTCCATCTATTGGGCCAAAAATGCCCCAATCGTTAAAAATAAGGGCAATTTAAGCCCAATCGATTGGCGGGAAGCGGTTAGAGCGCAAAGGTACATACGGGGCATTTTTATACCAAATCCCATAGTTCAAGGGCATTTTAGGCCCTTTTCCCCTTTTTTTTAAGCTTTTCATTTTCTCTTTCCTCTTCCTTTTTCATTTCCATGCTCGTGGTCCAAATCTTCATTTTGCTTTTGAAGAAAATGCGTTATTCTTTGAATGAAGTTAATGGAAGTAAGTTAGAATTTCACCATTTAAATTTAGCAAGCCAATAAAAAAAAATTATCGGTGAATTAAGTGAAAGTAAAAAATAAATTATAGTTCTTTAAATCTGGGCTCAGGGTTTACCCGGGCAATTCAGCAATTGCCCTTCTTTTAAGGGTGGTCTTTAAATTTTGCCCCTCATATTTGCGGTCTTTAAATTTTGCCTCATATTTATCAGTGCTAAGTTTGCCACCCATTTGAATCACGAGGTTTTGGGTTCGAACCCCCGCTCAAGCATAAAATAAAGAAATAATTTCGCAAGGCGAAATTTGGAGGGAGTGTACGCACATCGGCATAACTTCCTTAAGGAAAAACTAAAGTTATGCGGAGGGGGCATAACTTTTACTCAGACATAGTTTAGTTATGCGCTATGGAGCAAAACTTTTCGTAAGGGTATACGCTATAGGCGAGCTTTTAATTAAGGCATAATAAGTATGTACATATAACTAAAGATATTCTGTAGTTTTAAAAAAAAAAGTCTCGAGGCAAAAGTCTGTACATAAATATACTTCCTTAGGGAAAAACTAAATTTATGCCGGAGGGGGCATAACTTTTCCTCGGGCATAATTTTGTTTTTTTTTTGCCTTATGGGGCAAAACTTTCGCTTGGGAATTATGCGCCATAGGGCGGACTTTTAATTAAGGTATAATAGTATACCTTAACTAAAAAGTGTGCCTTGAAAAGTTTTTTTTTTTTTAAAAAAAAATGTCAAGGCAAGTACGCACTGCGGCCGTAAACGGCCCAGGAAAAACTAAAGTTATGCGGAGGGGCGCTAACTTCGCCAAGACATAGTTTAGTTATGCCTTATGGACAAAAGCTCGTAAGGAGCCCCATGCGCTATGGGGCGGGACTTTTAATTAAGGCATAACCAAAAGTATGCCTTAACTAAAGTGTGCCTTGAAAAGTTTTAAAAAAAAAAAAAGTCTCGAGGCAAAGTCTGTACCTCGGCATAACTTCCTTAAGGAAAAACTAAATTTATGCCGGAGGGGGCATAACTTTTCCTCAAGGCATAATTTAGTTTTGCCTTATGGGGCAAAACTTTTCCGCAGGGAATTATGCGCTATGGAGCGGAGCACTTTTTAATTAAGGTATACCAAAAGTATGCCTTAACTAAAAGTGTGCCTTACGAAAAGTTTTTAAAAAAAAAAAAAAAAATGTCTCAAGGCAAAGTCCTACTTTCGGCATAACTTTGGTTTTCCTTAAGGATTGTATCTTGGATCCGGCATACAACTCTCCCGCCCACTGTCTTGGTATTTTTTTATTTTATGCACCGAGCGGGGGTTCGAACCGGAGCCTCGGGTATCGAGCGAAGGGCAAAACTTGAAGCACTTAAATATGAGGGCGAAAATTTAAAAAATGCCCCAAAAGAAGGAGGGCAATCCGTGCAAAAAAATGTTTTTTTCTCCATCCTTTTTAGTCTGGTTTTGGTCTCATTCTTTATCTTTTTCAACCCTTAATCATGTAATTAGTTTTTTTGAATTGAATAGAATTTTTGTGGACAATTTTATCCATCACTTTTGAAATTTATGATATATTACAATTTACAAATACTTAAAGTAGATATTATTGAGAGTGTTGAAAATGAAAGCGAGTGATATCAATCAAGGTCAATTTATCTTTCAAATCCTTATTTGGTTAATTGAGTAAATATTCTTAAGCATAAACTATATATGAAGAACTACCTGATTCTTGAGGTTCATTTTGATGAATTTAAGTTTTCCTTACTTTCGCCTAAAACTAAGTTTAAATCACCATATTCAATTAGCATAAAAATCTTGCCATGATATTATAAATGAATAGAGCAATACGCATTTTTCACTGGTAAATGAGCAATATGATAGAGTGGAACTCAGATAATTTAACCTAAGAAAAAATCAGATAATGGTTTTATTTATAATCACAAAGAAAACATAGTGATTATAAATGTTTCTTTTTCAAGAAATTTAATTTAATTAACATGATGGGTGAAACTAAGAGCACAATAACTAAAAGATACCAAAGGAGAATGCATCCAAGAATTACAAGTTTTGCAGCAAAGCTCTTAACTATTACTATGATGATTGAACACCTTAATTAGTACAACTAAAAGCTTACCCTTTTTTTACACAAATGTGATCCTTACAATCTACATGAATTTCTTATGAAATTGAATGCCTCCTATTTCTTGAAGATGAACCAGAGGACTTAACTTCTCCTTGAATAATCCTTGAAGCTGGACTCTGAGAACTACCAGATGTCTCAGAGCTCGGTTTTCGCCATTACCAGACACCTTACCAACAGCAAACAGCTGTGTCAAATATTCTCCTTGATCTTGAAGGAAGCAACTGTGGTCCACTACTTCTGTTTTTACTACCCTTCTTTACCAACTTCATGTTCTTCTGTGGATCTTCTCCTTTTACCTTTATTTCACTCGATGGTTTCGATACATTCTGCTTTTCTGGCAATGTTTTCTGCCAATATTCTTCAGTCTTCCTAGTGGAATCTACAGCATCAGTATTTCTGTGATTTAAGGCTTGAACTCCAGCAGCAGCTCTAATTTGCTCAAAGAATAGGACTTGGACAACAGTCCGGAGAGGCAGCCGTTCATTTTGTGCTGCATGCATAGATGCATCCATTGTTAATTTCCTGACATCCATGAAGCTGCATAAGTGTTTTCTCTCGGCTTTTGTCAAGCTTGAGAGTGCTCCTGCACATAAGACGAGCAGTTAGTATATTTAACAACCATAAGCTTCAAAAATGGAGCGACACCAACCATGAGGAATCATGTAGCCAATCTCAATTTGCTTGAGATTGAGGCTTAGTAGTTGTATTTTGTTGTTAAGCTTAAAAAAGGCATCTAAAAGAGCTGACGGCCATTGTAGCAGTTGCACAAAGATATATTTCTTCATTTGCTCATGATATGTATTGGAAAAGACCACTATTTTCTTATATTAGCTAAGCTATGTGGGTCCAATATGAGATTGGAGCATGGTAAATTGATAATACAAAGAAGTGCTGTTTGGGTTCAATTGATGACTGAGACATATCTACTGAAGTAGGGTGTGTTTGGTATGAAGGGAAATGTTTTCCACGGAAAATGTTTCTTGAAAAATGTTTTTCTCGGAAATAAGTGATTTTCTTAGGTTTGGTACGTAGCGAGAAAATATTATCCCAACGACATTTATAATTTAAGCAAGCACTATGTGTGAGGTGAAGTGGGGGGTAGGAGTGCGGGGACGGTGGAGTGGGAGCTATGAGGGTGGGATGTGTGTTGGAGGATGGAAGGGACAATCGATGTGGAATGACACTTGTGGAACTTGTTTTTGAGGAAGGCATTTCCCTCATATTTAAAGAGCTTATTTTCTTAGAGAAAATGTTTGCCAAGAATTTTGTCCAACCAAACATGGGAAATTGAAATTCCTCCACACCAGACACACCCTTAGACGGCTACATTTAAAATAAGGACTTGCAGAGCTTATGATGGAAAAGGAAAAAATAAATAACCAACCCGCAGATAGATATCGATTGCCTCGTATAATGCATCATGGATTGGTCTTGCTGAGTCTGGAATTGATTGCAATAGCTCGATGAATTTAGAGAGACAGACGTTTGGATCACGAGCAATTTCTGCAAGATAGCCATCGATTAATTTACCGACTTTCAACCATGACGCATGCCCCAAGATGAAATCGTTCGTGCTCTTCGCGGGAATGTTCTTACCCCGACTACTTCTTTCACGAATCATGAATCTGTCCACAAGGCACTTCACTAGTTCAACATCATAAACAGTAGTTTGCGGGGCCCTTGCTGGTATCAAAAGATCATCGACTGAAGCCTCATCCAGCTTTAAGCTGATATTTCTAACGAGATCATCCCTTGATGAATCATCCCCTCACAAGAACAGCGACTTTCAGTAACTTAAGCAAGAAACTACACGAACAAGTAACACCTTTGTCGAAGGCAACAAGCAGATAATAGTCTCTAACAAAGATTTATTCCTCCTACTGTGAGCTTCAGATACCAGAACCTCAATAGAATCGGGCAACCATCTCATTGCATAAGTTCTTAATGCCTCCACAATAACCCTACCATCCATCCTTCCCTTCGATTTAACTGCAATCAGAACTCGCTTGTAAAGATCTATCTCGAGTTCACATATATCTTCAACCCACCAATCCTTGGGCACGGATTCCGAATTTCCAGGGAATTTCATCCCAACTTGTGCCACTTTTCTGTTACAAGTGTAGGACCATGTAATACTCGAAGGATCCATTGAAGTTTTGGATGCGATAGAATCTATACATCTCCCTACCACCTTCAGATCTTCGGACCACGGTAGAAGAGACTTGGTGGTCTGCAAAACAATAATTGAATCTTTCCAGCTGCGGAAAACACTGGAATTGAGGAATACTTCGATTTTGAAAATAAGGTTTCCTCGGTCAATATCTTCAGTCATCTCAAGGTACTCAGCTGCACAACGGGCAGCAACAACATTGTAAGGATTGAGAGTCACGGTCATTCCATAGCAAAATTTGGCGCATATCTCAAAAGCTTTAGGTCCACCAGGAAAATCAACTAACTGAATTTCATCCGAATTGTCTTCATTTACTTTTGATACAAGCCTTTGCAGCTTGTTGCTCTTGGACAACAGAGGAAACTGGCAAAGCAAAATCAGCATAAATTGCAAAATCAGATACTGATATGTTATATCACTAAATATTCAAAGTTGATGAAGGAACATGTTGGGTTTTCGAAAAATAATTATCCAACAT
>NC_081342.1:62591541-62611584 GCF_029784015.1 Lycium ferocissimum
TGGTCCGAAGATCTGAAGGTGGTAGGGAGATGTATAGATTCTATCGCATCCAAAACTTCAATGGATCCTTCGAGTATTACATGGTCCTACACTTGTAACAGAAAAGTGGCACAAGTTGGGATGAAATTCCCCTGGAAATTGGAATCCGTGCCCAAGGATTGGTGGGTTGAAGATATATGTGAACTCGAGATAGATCTTTACAAGCGAGTTCTGATTGCAGTTAAATCGAAGGGAAGGATGGATGGTAGGGTTATTGTGGAGGCATTAAGAACTTATGCAATGAGATGGTTGCCCGATTCTATTGAGGTTCTGGTATCTGAAGCTCACAGTAGGAGGAATAAATCTTTGTTAGAGACTATTATCTGCTTGTTGCCTTCCGACAAAGGTGTTACTTGTTCGTGTAGTTTCTTGCTTAAGTTACTGAAAGTCGCTGTTCTTGTGGGAGGGGATGATTCATCAAGGGATGATCTCGTTAGAAATATCAGCTTAAAGCTGGATGAGGCTTCAGTCGATGATCTTTTGATACCAGCAAGGGCCCCGCAAACTACTGTTTATGATGTTGAACTAGTGAAGTGCCTTGTGGACAGATTCATGATTCGTGAAAGAAGTAGTCGGGGTAAGAACATTCCCGCGAAGAGCACGAACGATTTCATCTTGGGGCATGCGTCATGGTTGAAAGTCGGTAAATTAATCGATGGCTATCTTGCAGAAATTGCTCGTGATCCAAACGTCTGTCTCTCTAAATTCATCGAGCTATTGCAATCAATTCCAGACTCAGCAAGACCAATCCATGATGCATTATACGAGGCAATCGATATCTATCTGCGGGTTGGTTATTTATTTTTTCCTTTTCCATCATAAGCTCTGCAAGTCCTTATTTTAAATGTAGCCGTCTAAGGGTGTGTCTGGTGTGGAGGAATTTCAATTTCCCATGTTTGGTTGGACAAAATTCTTGGCAAACATTTTCTCTAAGAAAATAAGCTCTTTAAATATGAGGGAAATGCCTTCCCCAAAAACAAGTTCCACAAGTGTCATTCCACATTGATTGTCTCCTTCCATCCTCCAACACATCCCACCCTCATAGCTCCCACTCCACCGTCCCCGCACTCCTACCCCCCACTTCACCTCACATAGTGCTTGCTTAAATTATAAATGTCGTTGGGATAATATTTTCTGCTTACGTACCAAACCTAAGAAAATCACTTATTTCCGAGAAAAACATTTTTCAAGAAACATTTTCCGTGGAAAACATTTCCCTTCATACCAAACACACCCTACTTCAGTAGATATGTCTCAGTCATCAATTGAACCTAAACAGCACTTCTTTGTATTATCAATTTACCATGCTCCAATCTCATATTGGACCCACATAGCTTAGCTAATATAAGAAAATAGTGGTCTTTTCCAATACATATCATGAGCAAATGAAGAAATATATCTTTGTGCAACTGCTACAATGGCCGTCAGCTCTTTTAGATGCCTTTTTTAAGCTTAACAACAAAATACAACTACTAAGCCTCAATCTCAAGCAAATTGAGATTGGCTACATGATTCCTCATGGTTGGTGTCGCTCCATTTTTGAAGCTTATGGTTGTTAAATATACTAACTGCTCGTCTTATGTGCAGGAGCACTCAAGCTTGACAAAAGCCGAGAGAAAACACTTATGCAGCTTCATGGATGTCAGGAAATTAACAATGGATGCATCTATGCATGCAGCACAAAATGAACGGCTGCCTCTCCGGACTGTTGTCCAAGTCCTATTCTTTGAGCAAATTAGAGCTGCTGCTGGAGTTCAAGCCTTAAATCACAGAAATACTGATGCTGTAGATTCCACTAGGAAGACTGAAGAATATTGGCAGAAAACATTGCCAGAAAAGCAGAATGTATCGAAACCATCGAGTGAAATAAAGGTAAAAGGAGAAGATCCACAGAAGAACATGAAGTTGGTAAAGAAGGGTAGTAAAAACAGAAGTAGTGGACCACAGTTGCTTCCTTCAAGATCAAGGAGAATATTTGACAAGCTGTTTGCTGTTGGTAAGGTGTCTGGTAATGGCGAAAACCGGAGCTCTGAGACATCTGGTAGTTCTCAGAGTCCAGCTTCAAGGATTATTCAAGGAGAAGTTAAGTCCTCTGGTTCATCTTCAAGAAATAGGAGGCATTCAATTTCATAAGAAATTCATGTAGATTGTAAGGATCACATTTGTGTAAAAAAAGGGTAAGCTTTTAGTTGTACTAATTAAGGTGTTCAATCATCATAGTAATAGTTAAGAGCTTTGCTGCAAAACTTGTAATTCTTGGATGCATTCTCCTTTGGTATCTTTTAGTTATTGTGCTCTTAGTTTCACCCATCATGTTAATTAAATTAAATTTCTTGAAAAAAGAAACATTTATAATCACTATGTTTTTCGTGATTATAAATAAAACCATTATCTGATTTTTTCTTAGGTTAAATTATCTGAGTTCCACTCTATCATATTGCTCATTTACCAGTGAAAATGCGTATTGCTCTATTCATTTATAATATCATGGCAAGATTTTATGCTAATTGAATATGGTGATTTAAACTTAGTTTTAGGCGAAAGTAAGGAAAACTTAAATTCATCAAAATGAACCTCAAGAATCAGGTAGTTCTTCATATATAGTTTATGCTTAAGAATATTTACTCAATTAACCAAATAAGGATTTGAAAGATAAATTCGATCTTGATTGATATCACTGCTTTCATTTTCAACACTCTCAATAATATCTACTTTAAGTATTTGTAAATTGTAATATATCATAAATTTCAAAAGTGATGGATAAAATTGTCCACAAAAATTCTATTCAATTCAGAAAAAAACTAATTACATGATTAAGGGTTGAAAAAGATAAAGAATGAGACCAAACCAGACCCAAAAGGATGGAGAAAAAAAACATTTTTTTGCACGGATTGCCCTTCTTTTCGGGGTGGTCTTTAAATTTTGCCCTCATATTTCATGTTTCTTTAAGTTTTGCCCTTCGCTTGGATACCCGAGGTTACGGGTTCGAACCCCCGCCGGGCATAAAATAAAAAATAATTTCGCAAGACGTAGGTGGGAGAGTGTGGCGTCGGATCCAAGATACAATCCTTAAGGAAAACCAAAGTTATGCCTAGGGGGCGTACTTTGCCTTGAGACATTTTTTTTTTTTTTTTTTTTTTTTTTTAAAACTTTTCAAGGCACACTTTTAGTTAAGGCATACTTTTGGTTATACCTTAATTAAAAGTCCCCATAAGGCATAATTCCTTAAGGAAAAGTTTTGCCCCATAAGGCAAAACTAAATTATGCCTTGAGGAAAAGTTATGCCCCCTCCGCATAAATTTAGTTTTTCCTTAAGGAAGTTATGCCGGAGGGCGGACTTTTGCCTTGAGACTTTTTTTTTTTTTTTAAAACTTTTCAAGGCACACTTTTAGTTAAGGCATACTTTTGGTTATGCCTTAATTAAAAAGTCCGCCCATAAGGCATAGTTCCTTAAGGAAAAGTTTTGCTCCATAAGGCATAACTAAACTATGTCTTGAGGAAAAGTTATGCCCCCTCCGGCATAACTTTAGTTTTTCCTTAAGGAAGTTATGCCGTAGGGGGCAGACTTTGCCTTGAGACATTTTTTTTTAAAAAAAAAAAACTTTTCAAGGCACACTTTTAGTTAAGGCATACTTTTGGTTATACCTTAATTAAAAGTCTGCCCCATAAGGCATAATTCCTTAAGGAAAAGTTTTGCCCCATAAGGCAAAACTAAATTATGCCTTGAGGAAAAGTTATGCCCCCTCCGGCATAAATTTAGTTTTTCCTTAAGGAAGTTATGCCGGAGGGGGCAGACTTTGCCTTGAGACTTTTTTTTTTTAAAAACTTTTCAAGGCACACTTTTAGTTAAGGCATACTTTTGGTTATGCCTTAATTAAAAGTCTGCCCCATAAGGCATAGTTCCTTAAGGAAAAGTTTTGCTCCATAAGGCATAACTAAACTATGTCTTGAGGAAAGTTATGCCCCCCTCCGGCATAACTTTAGTTTTTCCTTAAGGAAGTTATGCCGGAGGGGGCGGAGACACTCCCTCCACCCCCGCCTTGCGAAATTATTTCTTTATTTTATGCTTGAGCGGGGTTCGAACCCAAAACCTCGGTATCCAAGCTAAGGGCAAAACTTAAAGACCACAAATATGAGGGGCAAAATTTAAAGACCGCAAATATGAGGGGCAAAATTTAAAGACCACCCCAAAAGAAGGGCAATTCTGCGAATTGCCCGGGTAAACCCTGAGCCCAGATTTAAAGAACTATAATTTATTTTTTACTTTCACTTAATTCACCGATAATTTTTTTTTATTGGCTTGCTAAATTTAAATGGTGAAATTCTAACTTACTTCCATTAACTTCATTCAAAGAATAACGCATTTTCTTCAAAAGCAAAATGAAGATTTGGACCAGCGAGCATGGAAATGAAAAAGGAAGAGGAAAGAGAAAATGAAAAGCTTAAAAAAAAGGGGAAAAGGGCCTAAAATGCCCTTGAACTATGGGATTTGGTATAAAAATGCCCTGTATGTACCTTTGCGCTCTAAACTGCTCCTGCCGTCAATCGATTGGGCTTAAATTGCCCTTATTTTTAACGACAGGGGCATTTTTGGCCCAATAGATGGACGGAGGGCAATATTGTACCAAATCAATTAAATTTTTTATTTATTACGTGGCACATTTTAATAAGTTAGTTTTAAAATTAACCTAAACTAATTATATCCTAGCACAAAATTTGGATCCACCTAACCCGCCCTGACTTAAAATGGTGACTGTAGCAACATCTGTCCCCGCCAGTGGGCCACCATTAATCTCCACCGTTCATTCTTCTACTGAAACAGCCCAAAACCTCCATTAAAACCACCACCGTAACAGCGCTCATCCAAATGGCCCATCGAGCCACCATTAAATAGCCAATATTCTTGACAGTGTTACGGTGGTGTTTTTAATTACCCTTAATTTCACTTGAAACCCAATAACTATAAAAGGAAAATTAATGGGAATGTTCATGTGGTAAAATTGATTACCCTTAATTTCACTTGAAATCCAGTAACTATATAAGGGAAATTAATGAGAATGTTCATATCAAGCAAAATTCTTTCTTTTGATTTTGGTAAACTCTCATGTAAAGGTTTGAAATCTGGTAGTGACTCTTGGATCATAGACTCAGGTGCTTTGAAACCACATGACCTTTAAAAGATCTCATTTATCTAACATCAGATACTTACCCTATCCTATCCTTGTTAGTCTTCCTAATGGATATAGAGTAAAAGTGACCGAGATTGGGAATGTGGCACTAACTTCTGAGATTGTTTTATGCAAAGTTCTTTATGTCCCTTCTTTTAAGTACAACTTTATCTCTGTTCATTATTTAAACTTAAATATCAAGGCCATTACTTCTTTTACTGGAAATTCTTGTCTTCTGCAGGTCCCTTCAATAAAGTGGAGGATGGTTTGTACCTTCTGTGTCCTCATTGTTTGAGAAACTCAACCACTCAAGCACAAAATCCAAGTTTATGTTCTAGTATTTCTGATTCTGTTTTTCATTGCAGTCCTGTAGTGCAAGTAACATTGGTTCTTCTACTCTTGTATCCAATAAAGTGCACTATAATATTTCTGATGCTGTAATAGTTCCTTCTGTAAATAGAATGCACACTTCTGATCATGTATCCAATAAAGTGCACTATAATATTTCTCCGATCTTTTAATCAGCTCCTTCATCGTAAATAGAGTGCACACTTCTGATCATGTAACTGTCCTTTTTGTAAATAAAGTTCATTCTTCTATTAATAATTCTTGTGTGTCTCATGATAATGATGTGTTTCATGGTAATGATGTTGATTTGGTGCGGCATCATAGACTTGGACATGTTCCTTTTGAAAAAATGAAGGGTATCTCATCCATTCCTGTTACTTTTTCAACCAAACAACCCTTCTTGTATTCCATATGTCCTATGGCCAGACAAAACAGACTGCCATTTCCTGAAGGAACCAATTCCACAACCAAATTTTTTGAACTATTACATATGGATTTATGGGACCATATCATGTGTCAAACCATGACAATTACAAATACTTTCTCACCTTGGTAGATGACTATAGTAGATGCACTTGGACTCATTTGTTGTCCTGCAAAAGTAATACTTTGCAAGGCATTAAACATTTTGCTGCTCTTGTTGAAAACCAATTTCAAACCACTATTAAGTCTGTCAGGTTAGATAATGGCCTTGAATTCACAAATTCTGAAGCCAACTTGTTTTACCAATCCAAAGGGATAATCCATCAGAAATGTTGTCCATACATACCACAACAAAATGGTGTGGTGGAAAGAAAATACAAATACATTTTTGAAACAGCTAGGGTACTGTTATTTCAATCAAAACTTCCAATCAAGTACTGGGGGGAGTGCTTATTGACTACCCATACATCATTAATAGACTTCCCAATACAACCTTACAAAACAAATGCCCCATTGAAGTTTGATACCAAAAGAAACCTAATTACTCACATATGAGAGTATTTGGATGTTTGTGTTACTCCACTATACCTAAGAACCTTAGATCCAAATTTGAGCCCAAAACTGTCCCTCATGCCTTTCTTGGATACCCTTTTGGAACCAAAGGATAGAAAGTTCTAAGTCTTGTCCCTAAGAAGATACACAAAGCCAAAGATGTCATCTTTCATGAAAATGTTTTCCCCTTCAATTTGTCTAAAGATTCTAATAACATAGTTTCTAATTCTGACTTTGCTCCCACTGTTCCTGACACCATCTTTACTTCTAATCCTTATGCTTCATATGAGGAAGGAACACTAGGACCTGTATATGATAACAAAAGAAATCACCATGCTACTCTCAGCCAAATATCACCTAATAGAGATCTTAATGACACCTATATACTAATGACAATACTAAACCCTTAGCAGACTTAACATCTCTTTCTCTAAGTTTTCGGCCAATTTTTCACCTGTGTCATCTAGTCCTAATCAAGTAAATACTAGTGCACCTTCTTCTGCTAATGATACTGCATCTTCTCAAGTTCATGGATCTGCTCCTACTCAAGAAGTAAGAGCTTCCCTTAGACAGTCCAGACCCCTGCTCATCTCAAAGACTTTATTCATTCTCTACCTATTATCAAACCACATTCTACTACTAATCCTGTTTCCAATTCTAACTTCTCTCTCAGTGCTTTGTTTTCCTTGAACCATTACATAACACTTGACCTACTGATCAATAAGAGTCAACACCTAGTTGCAAATGTTTGCACTGATTGTGAACCAAGTTCATATGCAAAGGCATCCATAAAATTTGCATGGCAGAAGGCTATGACACAAGAGTTTGAGGCCCTCTATTGATACAATAACGGATACGCGAAAACGAGAAATTAAGAAGATAAACAAAAGGAAAAGAAAAGATAGATAATTTGACACAACTTAAGATTCAATTTAGCAACCAAAGTTATATAAAACTAAGACCTCTAAATTATCATCAAAAGAAATACCAAATTCTTAAGTTGACCTCAAGGGAATCGAATCCCAAGCAACCAACCTCTCAACAACACAAGAATCAACAAGAGCCTACCAAAGGCCTCTCACAAGTTTCTCTCTCTAGAGATAACCCTAAAAACACTCAAAAATATCCATAATTCATCAAAAGTCCCTAAATCAAATAAAAGACAAGCTATATATACAAGCTAAGTAAAGAAGACTAATAGGCAATTACAATGCTACCCTTAATGAAGTAAGGGCCTTGTTTGGCTAGTCTTCTTAGTGTAGTCTTCAATTCAAGGATTTGCCTTCAATGGCCAAACACGTCCCTCCTTGCATAGATGACCCTCTAATCAACCTTGCATGCATGGCCTTCTTGCAATCATAACCCTCCTTGCGCAAAGTAGCCACTTGCACAAATAGCCCTTTGCGCAAATAGCCATCTTCCGACCTTGAATCCCCCAAGCTTGCAATTGTAGCCACTTTAAGAGGCAAGCCTTGGGACTTGAACTTTTAAAGCCTTCCATCCAAGCTATCTCCCATATCTTGAAGGCCATCCTATGTGGACCTCCCATGATCTTCAAAGACTCCATTTTCATGAAGCTCGATGGAATTGGTCTTGTATCATTCTCCCCTCCCCTTCTTGAAAAGGATTCGTCCTCGAATCTAAACCTTGCAAAACCATAAAGGAGACAAACAAATAACAAGTCCTCAACGGATGAGGGTTAGTGTTAGGGTGGACTAACCTACCACCATGCCAAGTAAGAACAAATTTGTGATATAGCCAAGTATCAACCATTTTCAAGCAAATTAAGCTCTCAAGTAGAGCACTAAGAGCTTGGCTAACCAAAAGATTAAGAAATGAGGATATTCTAAAGAGCCAATGGTGTCAAGACACCAAGTTGGCAGGACATACAAATGATCCTCAATTGCAAAATAATACCATTCACACCAAGCTAAGACTTCACCGGGGTCAAAGGGAAAAGATACCCACATATCACGGCAAGGTAATAACCGAGTACCCCAATAGACCCCGCCCTCCATAAGATGCACTCCCAAAAAGATCATGAATGTCATCATATGCAAAAAGATAATAAAGAAAGGTGTCACGCAAAATAACTTCATCTAGGGTGTCCTCAAATGTAGTTTCACTATGAAACTCAAGAGCATGGTCGATACTACTACTATTCGGAACACCTAAGGAAGAATTAGCAATTTGCAGACAAGTTTCACCTTCCTTTTGAACACTTCCCCTCCCAATAAGTGGATCACAATTCCTCGAAGGGAGGATCTCCATCATAGGGAAGAGTGTTATCATCCCATAGTGGATTTTCAAATACCATGTAGTCACCAAAAGTGGCCACACTTTCAACATTACAAAACATCCCACTAGGTATTTCACTCTCAATAGTCATGTCATCCTCAAATAAAACATTATCCTTTACAAGAGAATAATCCATGAACAATGAGGAGTCAAAGCATGTCATTTCACTCTCAAAAGAACGAGTGTCGTCTTTCAATGCATTTTCGTTCACATGACTATCTACATGACACACATCACCACTACAAATTGGAGTCTTATCACGTGACACTAAAGTACGATCAAGAGACTCATTTTGACATGAAACAAACAAGGATGAGATGTCACATTCTTTCAATTGACCAACTATATCAACATCATCACTAACTAGAGGTACATTAAACCCATCACAAAGATCCTCAAGTAGTGAACTATCATTACAAGCAAGTTGATCAATACAAGTTTCAACATGAGTTGGTAGTATGTCAAACTCGCAAGGATTACTAACATGATGACCACATGACATTGTACTACCAATCAATTCACAAGTGTCAACACTAGGTGGACACAAATCGATCTTACAAGAAGAATCAATTTTGTCATCTAAAGGATCAACTAGTGTTTGAGCACCTTCATTCAACAATGCACTATCATTCAAAGCACAAGTGTCAACACTAGGTGGACACAAATCAACCTTACAAGAAGGATCAATTTGGTCATCAATAGGATCAACTAGTGTGGGGACACTTTTAATAATGGCATTACCAATACACGGTAAAGAAGCATTAGGCTTAACGCAAGGTAAACTAACTTTCATACTCGACTTGACATTAAAATCATACGAAGATGTAGGAGTATAAGGATAAGTGATCTTACCTTGGTGTTCATGCAAGCTCCTTTGACCAATGGAAGGAATGGTTGTGGCCGCCGTCCTTGCCTTCAAGCATGGGGTTCTCTCAAAAGAGTTACCCCTCAAAGATTCATTTCTTCTCACATGTGGCTTGGGATATTGGCTTCTCAATATCCTTTTCATGTCCTCCCAAGTCTTGATGGGACTCCTCACTTGTCTCCCACAACATTTCACATAATCCCAATATTTGACAAGCTTTGAGTCAAAAGTTTGAACGGCTAAGTCCATCTTCATTTCTTGTGAATAGTTGTAGCTAGCGAAGATTTCATCTATTATGGACTCCCATTTCTCATATTCTTCTCCACTAGCTTCCCTAGCCAAGGTAGGCCATTTCACATGGGTATCTCGCACTTTTGCACTTGGACTCTTCTATAAGTATGCATGGAAAGAAAAATTTTCCTTTCTTGTCCACTATAAATCGATGCCAATCTTGTTCATGTGGGATTCCATGCTTTTGGAACCAAGGGACTCCTAAACATACATGACAATTATCCATTGGAAGCACATCACACCAAACCTCCTCTTGGTACTCGCCAAGTGAAATGGATACCATCACCTTCCTATCAACCCAATATCCTCCCTCATCATAATAAGGATTTCGCCGGATCGCACAAGGTAACCTTAACACTTCAACCGCACGAGGGGTGATGAAATTTGTATAACAATCGTCATCAAGCATGAGAAATACCTCACTACTACCAATGTTCACCTTGGTCTCCATGAATCGCCTCATTGGGACCACCTTCTTTTGTATAGGATGACCCCAACTCGTACTCACATTCCCACTCATGCCACTTGGCTTCGAATAGGAATTACTACAAGAAGGAGCATATGCATGCCCACTAGAAGTCCTTCCATAATCAACATTAGCACTCTCACTACCTTCATAGCCATACCCTCCACAAGTCTTATTTGTATAAAGATTTTCCCCATAAGACCCATAAGATACGTGTGAAGGCGAGTCATACCTCGAGTCGTCTTCATCATCATGATGTATAGCACAAGACCCTTCACCTTCATCATCTTCATCATACGAAGCATAACAAGGTTCTTCCTCATCCCCATCTTCCTCATGAGACTCATGAGTACCACTTTCTTCATATTCTCCTTCAAAATGGTAATTTTCTCCCCGAACTTCCTCATGATCACCATTCCCCATATAGCCCTCATATTCCCCATCGACACACCCTTGATAGCTCCCATAGTCCTCCCCTTCGTAACTACAACCATCATCGTCATAACAATCATAATCGCCACCACATGAATCGGAATCCATGGAGAAGTACCTGCAAAGAACACTTAGCAAACACGTTAGTAGTAAAGAAACCTCACCACACTCGTGTTTACACTCGTTTGTGCTCGGCTAGCACCACTCAAATGAACTCACACACTCTTGCCTTTTACCACTCAAATGGATTGGCCGATGTTGATTCTCGATTGGATTCGGTTGCTTGCAAGGTGCACAATTGCTACTTGAGGTCGGAATGGATTCTTGTTAGACTCGAAGAAAGACGGACGACTCAATTCAATCTAACGGACTTGAACCAAGAAATTAACAACGAAACAAAAAACGAAGAAAAGCACGAAAGAAATGGCACGAAAGAAATGCGGACACAAGAACTAGCAAACACAAGTAGGAACAACTACTAAATGGCTACTAGTTGAGAGACACAAGAAAATAAAATGCAAAAATTGGGAAAATAATTAAAATTTCGGGCCCGGGTAGGTGAAATCTTGAAAACACGACCGTGAGGCCCCAATTGATCCAAGGTATCAATTTGAAATAACGGAATTTTTTTTTTTTTTTGTTCCCTACCAAAGGACTAGGGATACAAAACCAACAACTAAGGATCAAGAAATTTTTGAGAAATGAAAGTGGGATGAAATGAAATTTGGAATTGAAAATGTACCTCAAATTCACGGATTGGGTCGTGGAATTTATACGGTCCGTATATAATTCACGGACCGTAAAAGGTGTCCGTAGAATAGGGACAGAAACTCAAAATTTTGGTACCAAATTCACGGACCAAAATCTACGGGCCGTAAAATTTTTACGGTCCGTATTTTCCCACCGTAAATCACTTACAGAATGTAACCTTTTGGGCCTCCAATTTTACGGACCAAATTATACGAACCGTAAAATATATACGGTCCGTATGTGGGACCGTATAGTGGCTTCAGTGATTTCGTATCGAACTCGTGTTCCTCGAAATTTAAGCCGAATTTTCTTGGATCTGATGACGTCTTGGGCCCACACAACCTAGGACTTGCCCTTTTTGGCCCAACAAACAACTTTCCACTTGTCCTTGGAAAAACCTTTGGATCAAACCCTCTTCTTTGGTCTTCTTCTCCAATATGAAGATATGAATGTTCTTAAGAACACCAAGAACACCCAAATACAATCTAAGACCAAATCAACTCGTTTTTGCTCCAAATTTTCAGATTTAGGCTCCTTATCACTTAGAGAACAAAGCCCAATATTCAATTTGCCTTAATTTCAACTCAATCACCAAACCCACTTTTTGAATTTTCAAAGCTTCAAAGCTCAACAATGGTAGATTCTTCAATATTGACCCGAATGACACGAAATTTGAAGATTTGAAACCCTAACGTACTAAGGAACAAGAATCTAATAACAAAACAACAAAACAAACACAAAATTTTTTTTTTTTGGGGTTTTTGGTGGAAAATTTCCAGATTTTTTTTTTTTTTTAGCAACAAACCCTAGGCTAGATTTGATAGAACAAATCTAATCCAAGCTCTGATACCAATTGATACAATAACGGATACGCGAAACGAGAAATTAAGAAGATAAACAAAAGGAAAAGAAAAGATAGATAATTTTACACAACTTAAGATTCAATTTAGCAACCAAAGTTATATAAAACTAAGACCTCTAAATTATCATCAAAAGAAACACCAAATTCTTAAGTTGACCTCAAGGGAATCGAATCCCAAGCAACCAACCTCTCAACAACACAAGAATCAACAAGAGCCTACCAAAGGCCTCTCACAAGTTTCTCTCTCTAGAGATAACCCTAAAAACACTCAAAATATTCATAATTCATCAAAAGTCCCTAAATCAAATAAAAGACAAGCTATATATACAAGCTAAGTAAAGAAGACTAATAGGCAATTACAATGCTACCCTTAATGAAGTAAGGGCCTTGTTTGGCTAGTCTTCTTAGTGTAGTCTTCAATTCAAGGATTTGCCTTCAATGGCCAAACACGTCCCTCCTTGCATAGATGGCCCTCTAATCAACCTTGCATGCATGGCCTTCTTGCAATCATAACCCTCCTTGCGCAAAGTAGCCACTTGCACAAATAGCCCTTTGCGCAAATAGCCATCTTCCGACCTTGAATCCCCCAAGCTTGCAATTGTAGCCACTTTAAGAGGCAAGCCTTGGGACTTGAACTTTAAAGCCTTCCATCCAAGCTATCTCCCATATCTTGAAGGCCATCCTATGTGGACCTCCCATGATCTTCAAAGACTCCATTTTCATGAAGCTCGATAGAATTGGTCTTGTATCATCTATGCTAACAGCACTTGGAGTTTAGTACCACTACCAGCTAATAAACAAAGTATTGGGTGCAAATGGTTTTATAAAATTAAACACAAAGCAGATGGAAGTATTGAGAGATATAAAGCAAGGTTAGTTATCAAAGGTTATACTCAACAAATGCAAATTGACTACACAGAGACATTTTCTCCAATAGTCAAAATGACCGTTGTGAGGTCTCTCATTGCTACAACTGTTAAGAAATGATGGAATATCTACCAGTTGGATGTTAATAATGCATTCCTTCATGGAGATTTGCAAACAAGTCCCTGTATGGCTTGAAACAATCCAGCAGGAAATAGTATGCCAAATTAACAGAAGCACTCTACTCAAAAGGCTATACTCATTCTCTCAATGATTATTCTCTATTCGACAAGAAGTCAGGTTCTTCTACTATCTTTGTAGCATATCGATGATGTCCTCATTCTTGGGATTAATTTGCATGAAATTGAGACTTTAAAGATCTTCTTATATTACAGTTTCAAAATTAAGGACTTGGGAATTTTACATTACTCTCTTGGTTTGGAAATTCTGTACAAACATGATGGTGTTATCATCTCACAGAGGAAGTTTGTGATTGATCTGTTGAAAGAGTATGATTGTTTAGATTATATCAGTTTTTCTTCCCCTTTGGATCCAAATGTGAAACTCAAGGCCAAGTAGGGGACTGTATTAACTGATCCCACTTACTACAGAAAGCTTATTGGTAAGTTGAATTTTTTAACCAACGCCAGATTGGATATAATTTATGTTGTTCAAAACTTGAGCCAGCTCATGCAAGAACCTAGAGACCTTCATCTACAAGTAGCATTTAATTTGTTAAGATACATGAAAGGAGATCCAACTCTTGGTAGATTCATGTCAAAGGATCCAAACTACACTATTCAAGCCTATTTGTGATTTTAATTGGGCATCTTGCCCTGATTCAAGGAGATCATTCAGTGGATATCTTATCCTATTGGGGAACAGTTCTATAAGTTGGAAGTCAAAGAAACAAGAGACTATTTCCTTATCCTCAGCAGAAGCAGAATACAGATCTTTGAGGAAGGTAGTTGGTGAACTAGTCTCGGTTAACAGGTTACTTCAAGAATTGACTATGCCATTTTCTACTCCCATTGCAGTCCACTGCGATAGCCAATCAGCCCTACACATTGCTATAAATCCTGTCTTTCATGAAAGAACTAAACACATAGAGGTGGATTGTCATTTTGTGAGAGATAAGCTACAAGAGGGGTTGATTTCTTTGCATCACATTCACCAACAATCAACTAGCAGATATGCTTACTAAGGCCATTACAGGAGTTAAACATGCAACAATTATGGGCAAGTTGTCAGTTTGTAATGACCCGTCTGGTCATTATTGGACTTTCCGCAGCACGTGTCTAAAAACCAAGTTGATTTGTTGTACGATTAGTCCACAAGAAAGTTCTATATTTAATTTTAACTATAGCCGAGTCGGTAAGAGCTAAAATAGTGTGAGAGTCACCAAAATCCGCCGCACCAGTAAGCACTGTCGCTACAGAGGTACTGCTACCGTGGACCTATCGAACCAGACCCAGTATTAAGAACCTTATTTCGGGATTTAACCTCTTTCTTCCATAAAACCTTATTCCAAGATGTCACTTGGGATATTTTCAGAGAAAAACACTTGAAGACTTGGGAAAGGTAAGCCTCCAAACCCCTTGTATGCCCCCTTCCTTAAAGATAATTCTTTCTTTACTAGACCTTGTCTCATAGGGTTAATAAAAATGGAGTCATTATCATTGTTTCCACCTTAGGAAAGTGCGATGGGTATTCTTGACCAGAATTCTTTTACTTTCGAAAACTTCATATAGATTCTTGTTCTAAGATGATAAACTAAACCCCGAATAATGATTCTTTCGATATTTAAAGAATGGGTTAATAATTGACTTCTTAAATTGGGAACTCAAGGGGAGGGTTATATTGTATGACTTGTAAGGATTAGTTAATTATATAACTAAGACTACCGCGTATGCATTATGTAATACCTCGTACCCCTAACTAGCTTATGTTCATGATTCGGGATTTAGAACCCGAAACGAAGGTGTTAGATTTAGAAAATCTAGCTCAAAACGTTAAATGTACGTCCTACATCAGAAGTACGGCCCGTACTATAAAGTACGGGACGTACCTTGAGGGGCAGAAGTTTAGAGCTCACTGGTCCAATAAGGTGAAGTACATCCAGGGATGTACGGGTCGTACATCAATGTACGGGATGTATTTCCCAGCCCGTACATCGATGGCCATGGCAGCCCACTCACTGGAAAATTAAGGCAAGGTACGCCCAACATGTATGGGCAGTACTTTGAAGTATGGGCCGTACATGGAGCCCGTACAATGCTCGTGTCCACCAGAATCTATAAATACGAGGGGTTCAGTTCTAATTTCACTTTTCACCAATTTCCAAGCCCTAGAACGAACAACACTCATTCTCTATCACCCAAAACATTAAGGTAAGCAATCCCAACCTAGTTCAATTAGATTCTAACATATGTTAATGAACATTAAGCAAGCATTCATCATTCTTAACCTAGGGTTTTCAAGAAAACCCATATAAGGGATTCAAGACTAAAGCTTTGGGATTCTTCTACAAAGTTCAGATTTTTATTACGAGTTTGGAGTATTACTGGGTATGTAGAGTTTCTATCTACATGTGGGAACATTATTGTTCTTCCCCACGCCACGTTCTCCCGTGAAAGTATGAGATTATACAAAAACTAGGGTTCTACACATGTTCATGATAACCCTAAGTTCATGTACCATGATATACCATGTGTGCTTTAATAGTTTGTTATTGTGTTCTTAATATTCCCTTTCGGTTATTGAGAATTTGTCCGTAATCCATGAAAACCCATACTTTGCATTCTATGGGTTCTTAAATGCAAGATATGAACTTTTATATTTATTTTCATGAACTTCTACATGTTTTCCATATTTCCATACAAGTTATATTATATATTATCTTCATGTTTTAATACAAGCAAGAAGCATGTTTACTAGCAAGTTATGTAATTCATGGGTTTCTTAGCCAACTATATCATGTTCATGTTTTTTGGAGTTGCACTAATTACCGAGAAGGCTTCAAGCAGCCTGAAACTATGTTAGCCACCGTAGGATAAGGATCGCTCCGCCCAGTAGGACGATTCCTTAATATTGATTGGATCCTTTCATGTTATATTACATCTTATACCCTGGCAAGGTATGAGAGGCTTTGCTGGTAGGGTGCAAGTACCAGACTTAATTTTGTCGGTTATATTTAAGCTTTCCCTACTTGAAATGTTTTTTCTCATGTCATATCTATGTATATTCATGTTCATGACCAGGTTTCAATTTCAGTTTCACTTCTTATTATGTTATTTCATGTCCCATGTTATTTCATTCAGTCACTTTACATACTAGTACATTCAATGTGCTGACGTCCCCTTTCTATTGCTCGGGGGCCTGCATTTCACGATGCAGGTACGGATTTACAGGACGATGCATCTGCTCAGTAGGATTCTTTATGTATCAATTTGTTAGTGAGCCCCATCTCCTTCGGGGTTTAGTCATTCACCTATTTCCTTATGTTAGTCATGCATTAAAGGTATGCTGGGGGGCCTTGTCCCAGCAAGTATGTTTTACGATCCAGACTCATGATAGAGGTTTCATAGACTAGTCAGTTATGTTATGTCAGATATTCAGAGTTGTTTAGCCATCTTTGGCTCGATTCATGGTATTTTCGCATTCATGTTTTAAACGAGTATTTTATTAATTATTATGACTTCATGTGTTTTCATAAAGCCCATCATGTTTCATGTTATATTCCGCTCATGTATGCCTCATGACGATTCAGCAAGCCATGTGGTTCGCTCGGTCACATGCAGTAAGGCACTCAGTATCGTATTTTGCCCAGGCTATGGTTTGGGGTGTGATAAAGCTTAGTATCAGAGCAGAGGGTTCAAGTGTCTTAGGGGGTCTATGAAACCGTGCCCAGTGAGGTCACTTTTATATGTGTGAGTGCCCCATACATATAAACAGTTGACCACCAAGACATTCAGGATTGTCTCACTTCTTTCATACTCTAGATCGTGCAATTAGAGCAGTACTTTCAGGAAATCTTCTAGCTCGTGCGAATTACGTATTTCAAAAAATGGCTATAAAAAAAAAGGTACATGAAGAGGAACTCAGCTACTATCCAAAGGGGCCGTCACGATGAGCGGCTCAAGAAGAAGCCATTCGGATCGTACAATCGCGAGGCCCGCAGCCCCAACTGCTCCTACGGCTACTCCTCCTAATGCTTCGGACATGGATGTTAGGGGACCCATTCAGTTTCTCACTCAGATCGTGGCTAACAAGGCGCAACGATAGGAAATGACTCCTAGCATCAGTACTAGTGGAGGATCTACTAGTTCCAAGACTCAGGAATTCATGCGGATGAAACCTCCAGTGTTCATAGGGACTAAGGCAGAGGAGGATCCACAGAACTTTATAGATAGGCTGCAGAAGGTATTCAGCATTATGCATGCGGGAGCAGAGAAGCTTACAGCGAGTTTGGTGCTTTTCAGCTATAGGATGTGGCCCATATCTGGTATGAGTCATGGGAACAATCCCGAGGAAAGAATGCACTTCCTGCTACTTGGGATGAGTTCGTTGATGCTTTCCTTGACCATTTCATGCCTATTGAGGTTAGGGAAGCAAAAGCTATGGAGTTCGAGAGACTAAGGAAAAATGACATGACTGTCCAGAATTATTATCTCAAGTTTGTGTCATTATCCAGATATGCTCCTCATATGGCTCCCGACATGAGGGCAATGGTTAGAAGATTTGTACTTGGGCTAAAACTCAAACTGCACAGGGATGTTAACACTGCTGCTCAAAATGACAAGATTATTATTTCCAAGATATTGGCATTTGTGCAAGGTAACGAGGAAGTCGAACTTAAGGATGCAGAAGCACTACAGAAACAGAAGGATAGGGAATTCAGTAAGAGGGCCAAGTCTTCAGGAAACTTTAATCAGGGTGGGACTAGGCAGTTCTTTAAGAACAAGTCATCAGGAACCACTCCATCCATGGCTAGTGCCCCGATCCCAAAGTTTCGGAATGATAAGAAATAGAGCTTCAGGCTAGCAGGCTCCTACTCTCAAGCTAGTGTGGGTCAGCAGGCCTATACTAATCCGGTTTGCGGTAAGTGTGGTAAGAGACACCCAGCCGAGTGTCTTGTAGGTAAGGATGCATGCTATGGTTGTGGCCAGAGGGGCCATATTTAAAGAGATTTTCCGTCAGTTAGGCAAGGGACCGGAGGTAATATGGCGCAGTCTATAAATTCAGCAGCTCCTCATAATTCTCAGGCCCAGCAGGGGCGTGGAATAGTGAAGTCCGGGTACGGGCGGCGAGCTTTAACTGCTTATATGCACTAACGTGTCGTCGGGGATACGAGGCCCGTGGAGATGTTGTCACGGACGCTTAACCGTCTTCACTTATGATGTTTATGCTCTCATAGTATGTGGCAGAAATGATTATCCAGAAATATTCATTTTAAAAAATATTACACTTCACAACTGCATGAGATAACCATCCATGCACTTCAATTAACAATCCGTTCTTTTACAGATTAGATTATTTATCAACATAGAACCACCAGCCAAGAATATTGTCTAGTTAATGGTGGCTTGATGGGCCGTTTGGATGAGCGGTGTTATGGTGGTGGTTTTAGTGGAGGTTTTGGGTTATTTCAATAGAGGAAAGCACGGTGCGGATTAATGGTGGCTCACCGGCTGGGACGGATGTTGCTAAAATCACCATTTTAAGTCAGGGCAAGTTAGGTGGATCCGGATTTTGTGTCGGGATATAATTATTTTAGGCTAATTTTAAAACTAACCAATTAAAACATGTCACATAATAAATAAAAAATTTAATTATTTTTTCGAAAAAGGGCCTAAAATGCTCCTGAACTATGGGATTTGATACAATATTGCCCTCCGTCCATCTATTGGGCCAAAAGCACCCCTGCCGTTAAAAATAGGGGAAAGGAGACAAATGGCCACTGGGCCATAAATAATCCCACACGCTGGCCCATCTATTCCCAAACCCAAAAATTAGCCAATAAACTATTTCCATCTGCTAGCCAAAATCTGTAGCAAGTCTTTAGTCGCCACAAAAGATTTAAAAAGTCGCCACTAAAAGCCCACGCGCTTTAAAAAAAAAAAAAAAAGACTTCTAAAGGGCTGCTACAGAAAAATCAGGATTTTTAGTGGTAATTAAAAAAATCGCCACTAAAGGGCATCCCAAAACATGTATAATATGTGTATATTTAGTAAGAAATATCCCAAAAACTCTGAGGCGATTTTTGTATATAATATGTATCATTTGTGTATAAAAATATGTATCAGTACCTATCTGTAATGTATAAAAACTGTACAAAATATGAATCACTAAAGTATGTATCATTTTTGTATATAATATGTATCATTTGTGTATATAATGTGTATTATAGAATAGAAAATTGTATCGTTTTTGTATATAATATCTATCATTTTTGTATAGAAAGTGTATATATAATTCCAACATGTGTATATAAACTGTATCAGTCTTGTATAGAAAGTGTATCATACATATAAAAAATCTATCATAGAAACCACATCATTGTGGTATATAATATGTATCCCTATTGTATATATATAAAAAAAAATATCATATCATTATTGTTTAATATGTGTATAATAAATGTATAATTAACGTATAATAAGTGTATGATTAATTTGATATGTAT
>NC_081342.1:62611684-62685170 GCF_029784015.1 Lycium ferocissimum
CGGACTGATATTGCTAAAATAGACTCTGGTATGTCAATTCATGTCAAATCCGGATAAGAAATATTGAAAAACTGTTAAATAGGTATGGTGACATCTTAAAGGTTCTTTTTAAGTGTTGGTCTTACGTTGAGTAGGAGGAGCAATGAAGATTTTTTGGCTCGTGGTTATGTGGATTATGATTTTGCAGGTGATCTTAAAAGAACAAGATCCACAATAAATTATGTCCTTACAATTGCAGTTAGGGGTATTCATGGTTCGGTTTGGGTCGGTTATTAGTTAAAACCATAACCAAACCAATTTAGTCGGTTTTTAAATGTAAAACTATAACCAAAGGCAAGTAAAATAATAATCACCGGTTTGGTTATTGTCGGTTTGGTTCGGTTTGGTTCGGTTTTCAATTTATGATAAATGACAATTCAAATATTCTCTCTCTACATTCTTCAAATTTCTTATAATCTCTTTTTTCCTCACTACCTACAAGCGAACTTAACTTCTGCGTATTGAGGAAAAGCATTAATACTAAGAATGTAAAATGAAAAGAGATAGTAGGATTTTACTTTTTACCCTTATGCTTACGACTTATTAGAGTTGGGCTTGGATTGTTGACTTGGACATATTCTTTTAAGATAGCATCGCCTTTTTAAAATAAGAGACTAAAATTAAATTAATAATTAAAGGTATAAAATATCTTTAATTATTTATGAAAAGTTAATATTATACATATAAATAATTATAAATTTTATGTATATAATTATCGGTTTGGTTCGGTTATTTATTCGGTTATTTTTTACTATAACCATAACCAAACCAAATATTATCGGTTTTCAAATTTAAACCAAACCAAACCAAACCAAATGTCGGTTTTTTTATTCGGTTTGGTTAAATTTTCGGTTTGGTTTTGGTTTTAACCAAAACTGTGAACAGCCCTAATTGCAGTTTGGGTATACAAAGAAATCGTCAAACTGCACTAAATCAATAAATTAAGTCACACTGGAAAAAAAAATCCGGCTAGTGATTTAATTTGATTTTCTTTGGTATTAAAAATAAAATCGGACCTTCAATAAACTTTATTTGCTACATTAACTAAAAAAATAAAATCGAGATCAAATCAATCCGATTTTATATACATACATTTTGCACAAAAAAAGTATACATATTATTTTTTATATAATCTATTTTGTAAATATTTCTTTAACTTTGTCATAATATTTATTTTTTAATATTTTAACACCATATGTTTGGGCTTGCAATTTTAACTCGTTATCCGTATATATTAACTTAAATGAAGTCCAAACCAAAATCAATTTTTTTTCCATGTATATTAACTTGAATGAAACCATAATGCTCCCTAGGAGAAAGCCATCCATTTTAATCAAACTTTCTCGTGTATATAAAGTTGATGAAGTTAGAAAGAAATCAACTTCTAAAGTTGACATCAAAATTTTCTCATTTTTGTGGCATAGTGGCCGATAGTTATGTGTATAACTGATTATTATGAATTGAATTGGGTATGATTGTATGAAATAGTGCAGCATTACATTGTATTTCACAAAAATCAAACAAATTTGTTGTAAAATATTTTACATCAAATCACAAAAAAACACCTAAAAATTCGAAAAATCAAAATACTAGGAGGAAAAATTGAAAATAATTTTTTGGACTTTTATGGATTTGATTTGATTTATAGACATGAAAAACTAATAGAATTGACTTGGTTTGATAATTAAAAAATCTGAATTAACCCGACAGTGCCATTTGTTGGAAGGAAACTCTACAAGCTATAGTTGCTTTGTCCGCAATAGAAGATGAATATATATACGGCAGCAACAAAAGCAGTGATTGCGAGGTTTAGTTTAGAAGGTTTAAAATTCACCTTAATTTTCATTACCGGGTTAAGATGAATTTGACACTGCATCAGCTATGGTGGTATCCAATGAAATCTCAATGACTTTCTAGTGAGGAAAAAATGATAACGAAAGGGCACGTGTGTATTTCATGATAAAAACACAATTAGACAGACTTGACCACAGAGAAATTTAAAGCTGAACAAAAGCATCCACAAAGTTAATTCACTTTTTTATGGAATGAAGTCATGAACAGTGAATAGCTCGTCATGCATGGCTATCCAGTCTTACAAGTTACAGCTTTGATTTCTCGACAATTAGGGAAAAGGGTCAAAAAATACTACTTTATTTTAGAAAAAAGGCTAAAAATATTCTTCGAATTTATTTTAGATTAAAAATACTCTTCTCATCTTTAAAGTTTTCAAATATACCCCTGTCTTCACAGAAATTATCCCCTAAATAACTTGAAATCCTTTTTTAAACCCGCTCCATCATTTAAACCCGACCCAACTAAATAATAACCAATAAAATCCCCTTATTCGCCCAATACGTAGGTATGAAGTTTGAGGGAATAAGGGGATCTTATGGGTTATTATTTAGTTGGATCGGGTTTAAATGATGGAGCGGATTTAAAAAATAATTTCGAGTTATTTTGGGAGATAATTTCCATCAAAACAGGGGTATATTTGAAAACTTTAAGGACGGGAGGGGTATTTTTGACCCAAAATAACTTCGAAAGATATTTTTAGCCCTTTTTCCAAAGTAGAGGGGTACTTTTGTCCCTTTTCCCATTAATTAATCGCTCACACATGTAATTACTGTTCATCATAGTCGCATATGTATAGTTTATATTTGACATGTTAATATTGTTTGTTAGAGTGTGCATTGCGTATCAATGAGGTCGCGTTCGAGCAAAATGGATCTCTTAAATGCAAAGGTAAAACGATAATGTCTGATAAACTTATGGTCCGGCCATCTTCCACGCATACGGGAGGCAGTGTCTGCAATTTCTTAGCTTTTAGAGTGTCCATGGCGCATACTAGTGTCAAATTAATACTCCCTCTATTCAATTTATGTATTTTGGTTCGGAGCATGACAATCAAACTAGTTATTACTCATTTTTAGTGTGAATTTAAACATGTAATTTTCAGCTTTTTTGATTTATTTTTTTCCACATTTAGAAATCACATAAAAAGTTCTATAATAGTTAACAATTCAAAATATTTAAAAAAATTTATGATACAAAAATATATTCTTTGACTCTTCAAATAATAACTAGGATACATACAAATTAGAATAAAGAAATACTTACTTTGCATTATTATTCAAGTAGCGTCAACCAATTTTTTTTTTTCGTATATATATATATATATATGTATTAATGTATGTATATGTATATGTATATTCACACAACTGCACGGGCGCGCACACACATATATATAAACTTAACCTTTCTGTCATAGCAATGTTGGATGTCAATTTTGATCCTAAGTGTCTCCGCCACTGAGACGTTTATACAACATAATATTACTCCATACGTTTATATGAAAGTGTTTCACTGATATTGAGTTAAGAAAAAAACTTTTGATAAGTAAGTCAAATATATTAAAGTACCAAAATTATCTTTTTAAATTAGTAATGGTGGTAGTTATGTTCCACACGTCATTTCGTTTCTCTCTTAGTATAACATGAATTCTATATCAAGCGGTCCTAACAAGTTATGTCATTAATTAAGTCTACTATAGATACGTTAAGATTAAATAGTTCTGCAAAATTTGGGGTGAGTTCAAGCAAATTAAAGGGTTAATTAAACAAATTTCTACTAGAGATTATAGAAGTTTCTTGTTAGGGTTTTGCCCTGATTTTCTATCATAATTATAATTCATTTCTTGGTGGAAAAGATCTCTTCCATATTTGACTAATACTTTCTTGGAGGAAAAGTTTTGTATTTCTATAAATTGAGATTTCTTCCTTCACACAAAAAAAGAAGATCCACAATGATGTAATAAGTGAGCTTGTTTAGGGGAGATTATTCTCCCAATAGGTTTTATGCTTTTTATATTAGTTTTCACTATATGTAGGTCAATTGATCAAATCATATCAAATATTATGTTTCTTTTAGTATAGTTTCTTTATCGTCTGATTTATCGTCATCAAGGTTTGCAATTGATAACTTCCGCATGACGCCCTGTTATTTTGATCATAACAGTTCCTTTCGTGGTATTTGAAGGTACATATATAAGTGCTGTATTAATTGACAAATTTGTTCCTTAATTTTAATTTTCTCTACCATTTTTTCTTTTCATGTTCTAATGCCCGCACCTCTAGATAATTTTGGAATCTTTTTGTTTATTCGGACGAATTTTAACACTTGAAGTGCATTTTAAATTGTGATCCTAATTATTAAATTAATCCACGATAAAAAAAAAGTTGTAATTCACAAGCTCTACTCTTATGCTCCCTCCGTCTCAATTTATTGTGATATAGTTTGACTAGACATGAATTTTAAGAAAGAAAGGAAGATTTTAAAAATTTGTGGTCTAAAACAAGTCATGGATATTTGTGTCACTGTAAATCATTTCATTAAGGATAAAAGGGGAAGTTGTAAGTTAAATTATTTTTAAATATAAAAATGAATCATTTTTTTTTAAACAGACTAAGAAGGAACGTGTATCACATAGATTGAGACATAAAGAGTAATAAATAACAAAAGAATATAAAAAGAAAAGAAAAAGCATAAGACCGCTAATTACTTTAGCTATTGACTGAACCACATCTCCCCACGCTTAACATTATTGAGTAGTCATGGATGAGGAAAACGACTTGCCAAGACAAATATCCTTTTGTGTGCACGAATTCTGGTCCAAATTTCAAGGGAAAACAGAAATGAAAAAGCATTTTTTTTTTGAAAAAAAAAGGATGAAAATCATTTTCGCCCCCTAACTTTGTTTTAAAAATCAAACTCCCTCTTAACTATGAACAATAGTCATTCTCCCCCCTTTCTCTAATGCAATTTCTTTTTTACCCTTGACATTTTCACTCCACCATCTATGTAATATCTTTTATATTATATAAAATTTATTATTGTATCCTAGGTATGTATAGTTTTTATTTTATTTTATTGAAATTCATATTATAAGTAGAATAATCCTTTTATGAATTTTTCACAAAATTTAATATTACTTTTTATGATTGATATTTTAATATTACATGGATTAAGTATAAATTATGTATGTACACGCATGCGCCCACGCGCGCACACATATTACCTATTACACACACACACACACACACGCACATATATATATATATATATATATATATATACACACATGTATACTTAAGTTTCACTTTTCTCTTATTCTCTGTTGTCAATATGCAAACGAGTTTTGGTTGTCATTAATTAATGGAATATTTTAAATTATAATTTAAAATTCATTTATAATATAAATAGATAATCTTTTAGGAATTTGTTATAGAATATACCTCTATTTTTATTAATTATTTTGTATTACCTGCATTGAAATATATTTATAAAGTTATTATTGCCTGTTATTTATACTTGTATAACTAGATATCAGAATATTGATTATGATTAATAAAAAATTCTTATTCTTCTCATTTATTTCATTACAGAATGACATCAAATTATATACTTAACTAGTATTTCTCACTATCTTTTTCTATCTCAAAAATAATATTTAATTTTCTTAAAGAAAATTTGTTACATAGATTAAAGAGATTAAAAAAAACCATGATTTTAAAGAAGTAAAAGAAAAAGAAAGACAAGTTGATAATGTAAGGGTAGAATAGGAATTTAAGAAAGTCAATTAGCATAAAAGGGGGAGAATGACTATTGTTCAAAGTTGAGGGGGGAGTTTGATTTTTAAAGCAAAGTTGGGGGTGAAAATGATTTTCACCCGGAAAAAAAAAAAAAAAAAACTTAACAAGAGGCATAATACATGAATAGATCCTCAGACTTGACCTCAACCGGCAAGTAAGCCCTCCAACTTTGGGTGTCATAGATAAGTGGCTAGATATCTCGACTTGTCTCCATTTTGTCAGTTATCATTTAGACACCTCCAAAATTTATATGTCACGTCGACGTTTGTGTTTACGTCAACTTTATACTGATTGAAATACTTATCTTATGCACCTAAAGTTGGAGAGTATCTTTATGCCAAATGGCGCCAAGTTTGAGGATCTATTTATGTATTTTATCCATCTTTTTGCCTTTGGTGCCTTTGGTTCGGAAATAACTACTATGAAGAGAACAATCACATTAAACGATTAGAATTGACTAATGCAAATGAACTTATATACGGTTTAATTTCTTGCTGGCTTTGATGTGATGCATCCTCTTAGTTCCTCATTATTTTGAAATAGTGATTTTGGTAAAGCAATTTTTTGTTAAATAGAACATGACAATATTTTTTTACAGAAAAATAAGTCAGTATTGGAAATACATGTCTCTTAGCTTAAAAAAGATTTTAGTGGGATAGTATAAATTAGTACTCAAATACATAGAGTCAACTTTGACCAAAATTAAACCATCAAAATCCAGTAATCAGGAGCTTAAGATGTAATGAATAGGTTAAATTATATACCGCATGAAATACCTAGCCAACCATCTGCTTGGACTTTTCTTGTCCAAATTTATCACCAGTAGTTACGGCCTATTTTTTGAACAGTGTATATAGAATTAATATGCCCAAATATCTGGTTCAGAATAATAATGAGGGATACTGCTAGTTCTTGTACAAGGACGATCAGAAAATTAACAAGAATTACTTAATTTAGTTATTTGTTTTATTGTTTATTTTCTATTCTGTGGCAAAATGAAAAAATTATCAAATGATCGATAAATCATCATTCTTTAAAAAATTATGGATTTAAAAAAACAAAAATAACATTAATTTCCCCCCACACCAAAAAAAATGCTAACTTTATAGATCTAGCGAAGAGGCTTTTGATATCATTTCAATTTTCAGATCGAGTAAATATATGACTATGTTGTTGGGTAAATCAGCCTAAAGATACTCTCAACATGATGTTATATTATTCATTTTGGGTCAAGCCCGCTATATGCGGAAAAATTAGGATTTACAACTATACGAATCTAAGACCGACGCATGGAAGGGATGGACCAAATGTAACTTAGCAAAGGTGACCGAGCACTGTTTACATATCTGTTCGAGGAAGCCTATCACACTTGCCAAGAGACCGAGATCATAATGTAGGCTCGCCAAGACACGGAACGTGCGACCATGACCGAGGGAGCAGCCGGTCAGGGTAAGTCTCAGGAACTGCCAACCCAAGAAATCCGGAAATCTCTCCTGAAGAATCTCAACTGTACTGGAGACGTGCACAAACTGATCAACAAAGTACTGCTTTGAGCTCGGAGTTACTTTGATTAGGTTATGCTATAAAACTCCCCTTCCCCTCATTTGTAAGGGAATACAACTATAGTTTTTATTCCATTGTCATCTTTACCTCTCAAATTTTCAAGCTCTCTTTCAGACGACAACCTCGGAGCCACTTTAATAAGCATTTCTTACTTTGCTCTGTTTAACTACTTGGCTCATTATTATTTGTGTATTATTCAACATTGCTTTCCACAGAGTGAGTTAGCGTCATTTATTTCATTATTTGGTCAAACATCACCTGTTTGTCCTGAAACCACTATACAAATTCAGTTATTACTCTGAATTACGAATTTAGGGGTAAACACCCACACAGTTTTTCTCAAAGGCCTCGCGCCCATTAAGAGATCCTACATCTTATATGTAACTTTCTAATTTTTTCAGCTACCAATGTTAGACTTTGTTCGCACACTCAAATAGACTGTCCCAAACTTTAAGGGTTTTTGTGAAATTAACCATTTTTTTTGTTCCAAACCAATAAAATATCGAGTACAAGATAGTAATGAACCCCATAAATGGTTAGCGTACCTAGGAATACAAGTGAGCTGATCTAACCTCTATTGGGCTCCAATGAATTGTTGCCATGCAGTACGATAATGATAATGAAGCATTTAATTCACTCACCTGTCTCGTGTGTGCGCATGATGTTACAAAGGTTGTTTTAACAAGTTATGTTAAATGAGTTACTCCGACCATATTTGACTGAATACGAAATTTTAGGAGAAAATTTAAATATGAACTAATTAAAGCAGGTCATATATATATATATATATATATATATATATATATATATATATATATATATATATATATATATGAATTTCTCTAAATTAATACTCGGTAAATTAATAAACTCTCTAAGATAATATTTTTTCCGGTCCTGACTTGGGCCAGTGAAAATAATTACCGATTTCAATAAGATAATATATTTTCGGATGATCCCTATATAAATATATGGTCCCATTAATAGTATAAATTAATAATTCTTTAAAATTACAAAAATATCTAAGCCAATTTAGTGAAATATGATTCTAGTGTTTTTTTGTTTTTTGTTAAAATTTAAATCTAGTTGAAGGTCATCTCTAACTTTTCTTATTGCATCCAAAAGTTTCGGTGTTGTCTTCTCGAATTGCACCAAATAATTGTGAAGAGTTCTACACACAATAAGTGCTCCTTACGAGTAACTGGTTCCAAAGGTATTGTATCGTCTTCAACTTCATCATCAACATTGTTTTCTCCGATGGTATCCACAATTTCTTCTAAGCTCTGGACCTCTGAACATGTATCATTTTCACCCGGGTACTCCAACAGGCTATTGACATCCATTTTATTGCAGTAACCGAGATCATTAATCATGACCTCAAGTTCATGAATGTCGTTTTCACAAGTGGGTTCATTTAAATTCCTTAAGGCTTCATCCCCCGAACAAATTTTGCAGTGTCGAAAACAATTTGCTATTGTCTCTTGCTGAACATTTGTCATCCAAGCCGCGATCGCAAGATTGATAGCATCCAAAACATTAATCTTTCCTGGATCGATTTGTCCCAGCTCATAGCCTTCTAATATCCTACGGTAAAATCTACTGCGATAATGCATCTTGAAAGCTCTTATTATCCCAGCATCACAAGGTTGAATTTTTGATGTCATGTTGGGTGGCAAGAAAAGCAATTCAACATTTTGTAGTCCTTCAATATTTCTTGGATGTGCTGGACAATTATCTACCACAAGAAAAATTCGTCTACTATGCATTTTGTGGTCAATCCAACGAATATATTCATCAAAAAGCACACTTGTCATCCATGCTCTTTCGTTTGCACGATAGTGACAATTCAAGCTGTTCATGTTGAGATTCTTGAAGAAACGTGGCTTTGCATATTTTCCAATAATCCATAAAGGAATTTTTTCAGATCCATCCTCATTGCAACAAATAACAACCATGAGCCTTTCTTTGTCTTGCTTTCTTCCTTCAAGTTGTTTCGTAGCAAGAGAATGACCAGCTTGTAACCTGTAAAACAAACTAGTTTCATCCATATTAAAAACATCTTTCATAGGGAACTGGTCTATTTTTTCCCTTATGGACTCCAATTTCATCTCCATGTCTTGTATATCAACCGAACCACTCTCTCCAAAATGACGAAATGACTTGATACCATGTCTTTGCTTGAATTTCTCAAGCCAACCTTGAGAAAAGTTGTGCTCAAAATCTTGTTGAGGATATAAAAGTTTCATTGTATCTCTCGCCTTCTCCAAAATTAACTCTTCGGTTATATTCACACGGTCTTGGTATTGGAGAAACCACTCATAAACAACCTTCTCCGTGTCTGGAAATTTTGCTGGCTTGTGGCGCTTGATATCCCTTCCTTTTTCTAAGTTAGCCGAAAGATACTCAGCTGATCGTTTGAGTGTGTTTGATATTGTACCTTGACTAACTTTCAAATGAAAATTTTCATCAAGCCACAACTGCAAATCTTTTTTGTGCATGTGGAATGATCTCTTTTGTACTCACATAATGCTATACGTATTTGATCTGTCATTGTTGATTTTGTGACACCTTTTAGATGAGAAGCCATTGTTGGGTACGGTTTGAAGAAATTTTCTATGTTGCTTATATAGTTTATTCTCTCACCATCATACATTGAATGTTTTTAGTAAAAATACAATGAATAATATTTGATTATTAAGAAACAATGAACATTACAATGATTTATTAATTACAATGAATAAACAAAGAACATTACAATGAATCATTTAATAACTAAAAACATTACAATGAATCATACATCATACATTGTACTTTATGTATAATGAATTTATTTTTTATATTAATTCAATAAATATGATACATAAATTAGTAAGATACAATGATTTTGATGTAATCAAAATTAACCTTCATTAAATCTCGAAAACACTCTTTAAGTTAATAAATATTAATTTATCGATTAAATAATACCTCTACAAAATAATAATATTTCATGGTCCCGACAATATTAATTTAGAGAGGTTCTACTGTATATATCAGTATGCGGTCTACGCACACATATGGCTTTTGAGTCTTGTGTTGCCATCTATTTCATTAAGCGCTTTTGGGGGTGAGACATGGTATTATAGGGTCCCATGCATCGATGACGAGTATTATACATATATATGCCTTGGCATTATGATTTAAATGCGTGCATGTATAATATTTATAATATAACGTAGTATGCAATTTCTTGAGCACTATGATTATTTTATAAGACTTGTTATAAGGGTACGATATACAGGGGGTTGTATCGAAAATTTTATTAGATTCTTTTGATTCACGACTCTCTGCTTTCTTGCAGACGTTGAAGTTGATACTATCGGGGACACTTAGTTGCTATTCTATTTCATTATTTGTTGAGGTGAGTTGTTCACCGACTCTGTGAAGGCTAGAAACTTATCTTTTATTTTCTATTTTCTTTGGGGTTGTGTACAAAAGCTTTATAATAATATGATATTAGATGCTTCATATTGTATTTATGGATTTTAAACTGTTATTTAGCAACTTTAATATTTTATTCCGATGTGATAATATGGAGAATATAAGTGCTTAGTCTTGCGATTTTCTTATAAATAATTAGTACTTGATGTTAACGGTCTACTTAATAAAATTAGGTGCGTGCTCATCGGTAAGTACCGATTACGACTTTCGAATTTAGATCATGACAAACACAATTTCACTAAAGTTTAATCAGAAAGCTGTTGGACCATCATTGGTTCCAGTTGTTTTATTTTTGACCAAATAAGAGTCTTGATTGGACCATAATTCATTGGATGATTGATATTGCCTTCCCTTCTCCCCCTTGTTGTTATAATGCTTAGACAAAATAGTCATTTTACTTTAAAAAGGTACGTTTGAATTATTTAATAGAGTAGCTTAGTCTGATAGGTTTGATTTTGTAATTCGTTACAAATGTTATTTCAGTTATATGATTCTTCTCGCATAAAATTAGTAAAAATTAATATAAGACTGTTAAGAGTCCCACATCGGTGGGTTAAAGGGTACATGATCTCCTTATATAGACTTGAACAATCCTCCCTAGCCTACGATTTTTAAGGCTGAAGTAGGGCCACGATTCATTCTTTGGCATCGTGAGCGCGCCGCACCTAATTCATCGTTTCCGACGTTTGACCCCCATATTAAAATTCGTTAAAATTGCTCATGCACTCGTATGTCCGCACTTCGGGCGTGAGGCGGGAAGGGCTAAGAGTCCCACATCACGGGTACAGTGGGACATACTCTCCTTATATGGATTTGGGCAATCCTCCCTTCATGGGCTAGCTTTTGGGATTGAGTTAGACTGAAGATCCATTCTTTAGCAAAGAAATCTAAAAAATAAAATATGAAGAATCTTCTAAAACCATTTTCTTCTGTTCAAATTATAATTTATTTCTCGATCTTTTAGGTACTCGCTCCAACGTTGATGTGACATCAGTCAAACAAATCATGCCAAACCTACGCCTATCTCAGATAAGCTATGGTTCATCTATTTATTCATTTATTTTTGTGAATTGTCACCGGCATTAGGAAGAGTTTAGCTTTCTAAATGGTTGGCATGTCGTAAGTTGTAAGGGGTCATTTGATACGCGGACTAAATTATCCCAGGATTATAATTCCGGGAATAATTTATCCCATCTGGGAGATGGAATAAAATAATCCCAAGGTTAGTGGGATAAGGTGGGATATCCCATCCTTAAGATTGTGCTTCATTTTATACTCTGTTTGGTAGAAGTATAAATTTTATCCTAGCATAAACCTTCTACCAAACACGGTACAAAATTAATACCAAAATTAGTCCTAGAGTATCCCAGCTTATACCATGTACCAAACGACTGTAACAGCCCAGGCCACCACTTGTAGAAATTGTCCGCTTTGGAGCCTTCGTCCCTCACTTCGCTTTAAAACGCGGCTTCTGGGTGAGTAGGTATCCAAGCACTTATAAAACACTCTTCGTTCTCCTCCCCCAACCGACGTGGGATTCTGCCTAAACCGATGTGGGATTCGCCAAGGCAAGCCTTACGCTCACCGCCCCTTGGGACTCACCGTCCTCGCTGAGGTTTGCCCCACCACCGGGTTTGCCCCACCACCGGCCTCGGCACCTAGCCTTCGATACCAACCGCAACATCCTGTGCCACCGCTTGTAGAATTGTCCGCTTGGAGCCTTCGCCCTCACGGTTTTAAAACGCGTCTATAAGGGAGAGGTATCCAAGCACTTATAAAGCACTCTTCGTTCTCCTCCCCAATCAATGTGGGATTCGCCTAAGGCAAGCCTTGCACTCCAAGCTTTGTCACGCCCCGAACCTGGGCCTGGACGTAACACGGCACCCGATGCCTGATTGCATGAGACCGAGCGAACCAACTGGCTGGCTGAATCAACATGTGATATCAAAAACATAACTGAATGTGGAAACAACTAAATACATGCTGATATACTAAAGGTCTGACTAAAATCATAATGTGGAAATACTTAGACAATCTGAAATATCTGAACGTAGCCAACATGGCTTAAACCAAAACAATCCGAACAACCGCCAACAAGGCTAACATAATAAATATCTGATCGTTCCCCGAATCGTGTCTATGAAGCCTCTAAGAATACCGAATAATAGAGTCAAGCCATAAACTGAAATAACTAGATAGCTGACAACGCCCCCAAGGAATTTGGGGCTCACCAAAGAGCTGATACGTGCACTCCTAAAGAGCTGAGTCATCAACCTGTATATCGTTACCCCCAAGCAATAAAAAGGGACATCAGCACATTTGAATTGTACTGGTATGTAAAGCAACTGAAGCAATAAAATACTGAAACTGAAACTGATAACTCAGAATCGTAATAACAAGAAGTAGAGATATGAATACTCCCCGCTTTGTATCTCGAATCATCCGTATTATCTCGTGTTTGTATATGCGGGGCCCAATAATAAATGCACGCTATGGCCTCGGCCTAGTAGTGCGCTACCAATGGCCTTGGCCATGTATACGTATACACAAGATCGTGCCGTGCCCTTGGGCAAAATACATATGTTTAATTATGGTTAATTAATAAGGATCGAGACCATAACAACAATGAACAATGCCGAATCGAAATAGACATACTGGGATCGAATGAAACACCGATCAAGCTTCGAGCATAACAATTTCTAGATCGAGACTCATGTGGTAACAATACATAAGTCTATAAAGATTACGTCGAGTTCATGATATTCAAATTAACAACCATGAACGAATTCTTTTTAACTCGCAACCCTAGAAGATAACAGCCTCTACAACAACATATCATAAAACAAAGGCTAAACCGTATTCTCGAGTCAAATTAATGCGACAAGTATGAAGCACGAGGCGAGGAGAATCATGAACATTCCCTAACGTAGATAGTTAGCCTCACATACCTTAATTCCACCTTTGAGCATAATACAATGTTCGTCAACCCTTTCAACTTTGATCTATATCAATACAAGTCAAAGGGATTCTATATTAGCAATAATATTCATGCTTTGGTCATCTAAGCATTTTATCAAACACTTAGTGGGCATAAAGCTCCACAATCTCCATTAATGGTGTTTCTTCACCCAATTCCCATTCTATTACTTCTCAGTGTGATTCTAAAATCTTAATTAGGTGTAATTAACATCATTCTCCATCACCCATATCATTATAACAATCTCAAGTCAATGTAAATCCAAAACCCTACTATAGTTCGTGTAATTCTCTTTGCTAAACCCATTTACTATTCTCCCAAGAACTCATCAATTCACTATTATGAATGATTAGAGTGTAGAAGCATTACCTTTTTGACGTTCAATCCTCTTGAATTCGAGTTCTAGGGTTTCCACGCTCAACAATAATGTTCCACTCACAACTCTATCGATTGGAAGGGTTTACTCAAGTTAGAAAGGGAGTAGGGACTTGAATTCAATCTAGAATCATGATAAAACTTACCTTGAAGGGTTCTTGAGGCTTGGGACTTGTTACCTCTGACTTTAGGGTGATTTTTCGTGACTAGGGGTGTTAGGGAAATAAACCCCAAGCTTAAATATAACTTAAAATGCGAAATCCCGACTTTTGACCCGAAACCTGACCTGTTATGCGATGGGCCCGCACCGCACATGCAGCGCATGACCCCCTGCAGGTCAATATTCAGAGAGGATGTTTTTTTGCGATCGGCCCGCGACGCGGGGTCATTGCACGCGCCCTCACGCGCCCCGAAAAGCGATGTGTGTCGGTTCTATGTAGTGTTCGGTAAAATGGACATAACTTCTTGTATAGAGCTCTGTTTGGGCTCCACAATATACCTTTGGAAAGATATTTCAAAGGGATACAACTTTTATGTTTTAAGTTTCCTCAAATTCCCAATGGATTTTCACGAAATTTGACTGGAAGGCAGACATATCAAAAACTTAGCCGATTTTATAGAATTTTAAGTGCCTTACTATTAGCCATATTGAGATGATCATATCTCCTTGCTCCTATCTCTCATTGGCCTGGTCCATATATCGTTAGAAAGGTATTTCTACATACTACAACTTTCATTAAGGGTACTTTCCCAAATTCCCAACTAATCAAGGAGTTATGGCTGCCCGAAATAGGCCTATCAACCATTTTCGCAAAACGTTTAAACCTTCAGTTTTTCCACTAAAACTCTAATGATATGAGTCTAACCTTAGTTCCAAGATACGGGGTGTTACAACGACCCCTAAAGATATATGTCTATAGGAAAGGTTAATGTATTTTTTATGTGTAATTATTTGATATTCGGAATTTACTAGACAAACTAATTCATATTCGCGTTATGTAAGACTCATAAAAGGGAAATTACTCTCTATCAGAAGTTTTTCTATTTTCAGGGCTCGAACTAAGATCGTTGACTAAAAATGGAGGGATCTCATCAGCAGGACTAGAATTTTTATTAAGGTGTGTAAAAATATGAAAAAGTAAACTCACAAAGAAAGTAAGGGAAGTCAACACATAATATATATACATAATCTTTTTTTTCCTTACACTATATAATTTTCCAAAGATAGAGGAGTCAGTCGACACCCTTTAAAAATAATACATATAGCTCCGCCATTAGTTTAGATCTCATCAATCCCACGACGCTCTTTTAAAGAAAGGGCCAATGTAAAAGCCCAAGTGTATGCAATCTAATGACAATTGACCTTTGTATGAGAGTCTCCACTATCAAGAGGGTCTGTGTTTAATTTGAATTTCCAAGTGATTCTAGTAACTTATTCTCGTCATTGGAAAGAGAACTTTTGACACTTAGTTTCTGCAAATTAAAGGCTGTTTTACAATGTAGTTAATTTTGGAGCAATAGATTAATATTATTAATGAAATTTGTCAAGCCTCTTAGGACTTTCGAAGTGGAAAGAGACTGTCATGCAAATTAAGAAACGGAAAAGGCTTAAATATGTCATCGAACTATCGGAAAAGACTCATTTATGCCGTTCATCAATAGTTTGGCTCATTTATGCCATCGCTGTTACCAAAATGGCTCATCTATGCCATTTTTCATTAATGCCGGTTGTACAATACCAGCTATGACACTTGGCCTCCAATTAAAGGTCCACGTCGTTTAACTAAACCGGCACAAATTAAATATGAAATTAAACTAAAACCCGACCCATAAATTTGTGCTGGTTTAATTAAACGACGGTACCTCTAATTGGAGGCCAAATATCATATCTGGTATTGTAAAACCGGCGTTAATGAAAAATGGCATGAATGAGCCATTTTGGTAATGACGATGGCATAAATGAGCCAAACTATTAATGAGTGGCATAAATGAACAATTTTCGATAGTTCGATGACATATTTGAGCCTTTTCCATTAAGAAAATAATACTCCAATTTAATAGAGGGAGTACGTAGTACGACGTGTTAAGAGCTTGTGAAAAGTTGAATCCATAATTTATAAATTAAAAATCAGATTTTGCACCATATTAATAAAAAATGCCATATTATTGCTGCTTTTTCGAACGCTATGCGGCCGCAGATTGGGTGTTTTGGGTAGGGCTGCTTATAGGGCGGATTGGGTGGATAATTACGCTTAACGGTTCGGCTTAACGGTTATCGGTTTTTAAAAATACTAATCCGCTAGCCAACCTATAAGATATCGGTTAGTTGGGTATCGGGTTGACAATTAGCGGGCAGTTATCGGGCGGTGTATTGGTTAAATCTACGAGAAAATGAAAGATAAAATCACATGTAGTCAAGAAAAATTATCTGTCTTTAAAGTGACTTAAAATGTAATAGTTTCATCTTATTTTACACTGTTTAGGTTGTGAAAGAAGATACTGATTTACCTTTAAAAAATGGATAGGAATATAACTAAAAAGATTGACGTCGTGGATTCGATATTTGTATAAAGAATGCAGCAAGTTAATCCATTTTTCCAAGAAAGTTAGCAAACCATAACATAGGCAAACAAGAAACAGTGAATGAATTAATTGATAGAAAATAAACAGCTTTCACAATTAACAGAAACAGAGATACATATTTTAGGTTGGGGCTTTAGCTTTAGATTTACAAATTACAATCACAATACAAATTTTATATGTTAGGGCTAAAAATATAAATATGATAAATTCTTAACGGGTTAACGGTTTACCTGATAAGAAAATTGAGTAATCCGCCCCCGCTCTGATAAGCCGTTAATTATAAAATTTTAATCCATTCCCCAGCCTCTAATCCGATAACCCAATACTAATAAGCCAATAAGCAACTTTTGCGGTTGGGTTATCGGTAACAGTTCGGTTTTGAACATTCCTAGTTTTGGGTATGCTACAATCATTTTTCAGGAAAACATTTCTATATATCAGTAAGCCAGTTTTTTTATGTTTCTTTCAGAACTTCTCTTAAGAAAATTATTTTTCACCAAAAGCGAAAATATAAAATGTAAATACCATCAAAATGCTTTCTGATTTGATATTATTGTATATTATTATTTTTAGTGTTATTATTAAGATATAACTTTTTTTAATTCACCAACTAAACATTAAAAACATTTTTCAAAAACACATTCTGACTTTCATCATGTGAACACACTCACATATAAGTAATAAAAATAATTACTATGTAAATAGGTCAGCTTTTTTAAATATATATATTATATATAGTATTCCCTTGAAACAAGTTGAAGATTCAACTTAACCATTAAGGGGGTTCAAAATTTCCTTAAGGTCGTAGGTTCAATTCCTACACGAGACATACTACTCCCTCCGTCCTAAAAAGATTTTCTTAGTTTGATTTGGCAAGACGAGTTTAAGAAATAGTGAAAGACTTTTGAAATGTGTGGTCCAAAATAAGTTTTAGATATTTGTATGGATGTAAATTATCTCATAAAGTTAAATTGTTTCTAAATATAGAAAGATGTTAATCTTTTTGGGACAGACTAAGAAGAAAAGAAAGACAATTTTTTTAGGACAGACTGAAAAGGAAAGAAAGACAATCTTTTTAGGACGGAGGGAGTATTAATTAGTGAAAAATCATGCTCCGCTACAGCCATCTCCTCTTCTATTCATTACAAAATGATATTTAGAAAGTGACGCTTCTATGTAAGTTCTAAGGTAGCAATAATGGTTCAACTTAGGCGTGGGCAAACAACCATTTTAAATTAATGATGATGGAGAAAAAGGGATACCCTAACTCTAAGTAGTGTTTTCCTTCTTCTATTTTTTTTTTTTTTTTTGGGGGTGGGGGGTGGTCTATGGTGGAGTAGTTGGGGCCTGGGGGAAGTTACTTTTCAATGTAGGGGACCATATACACCTTTAGAACTCTTCATATAATTTAGAATGATGTATATATATACACAAATAAATCAAACAAGTAATGTTACCCAACTAATTGTTGTTGCTTTTGGTTACAACACAAAAAAAATCCTCTCCAGGTTTTATGTTCTTAAAGTTTGACCTGATCTCTACCTACTACTTAGACATTATGCCATATAGAGATAACTTTCTTGTACAGTTTTACGCCACCTGCCCACCAACAAAGCTCTTTAATGACTCCACCTGATTATCTTCGCTGCATATTAATATAAGAACATTCAAGTTTCTAAAATGAATTATATTTGACAAAGTCCAAGTATTATTTCAAGCGTGTATATTTGGGCCTATGTACTAAACACAGTTTTAGTGTTGGGTAACAAAGTAACTAATAACATATTCCTAGTAACTTCTTCCTAATAACATAGTAGCTAGGTTTTGACAAAATATAATTAGAACCTTTACGAAGACAATCCACTATAATTGTAGAAATATTGTGTTAAATATTGTATTAACACTATGGTACCAAATTAAGATAACATTGAACAACTAATTATGACCAACGAACTTTGATTGGGGGTATACATGAAAATTTCAGACCCATATGAGCCTAGTTTTACATGCAATACATGAAAAAATTAAAAGGGTGCCAAATAAGTTTGTTAGATTTGTTGTTGTTTTGATAAATTAATTATTGGAGTTTGCTCTATATAATATTTGGAACTTATAGGAGTTTTTTCTTTATGATATTTGGAACTTATATTTGAAATGCGAGCTTATCCGGAGTAGATTTAGGTGTTAATCGTGTTTTAGATTGCAGAAATTTGAAGAACTTTTTTTTTTGGGCAAAAGTATTTCAGATACACATGCCTAAAAATTTTAGCTAATTTTTACTTGCACTTCAGTCATGTAAAACTGAAGTTCAGGCATACATGAAAAATTCAAACATGCATTACTCAAGCGAAAAAATCTTATGTTTCGCTTTCACAAGGCCACACTTCAGACGGGAATGTCTAAAGTTGCGTCTGAAGCGGATAAACTTGTAATTTTTTTTTTTTTAGCGAAAATTACCTAATAATACCTATTTAAGACTCTATATTACAAAACATAAGGATACTTTTCCTTATTTACAAAACATATCAACAAAATTACAAAGTATCCCTAATTTGGACTTAATGGGATACCCATGATTTTAGGCTTTTTTTAAAGGAAGAAAATCTGATTTTAAATGTGGACTTAATTCTAGGGTAGTTACCATTCAACTTCTTCTTCTTTTTAAAAATATTTCTCTCTCTCTCTCTCTCCCTCTATGATAGACACCATTTTCATGCCTAAAATCCATCTTCTCTCTTAGAATTAATTTTCAAATCAATATTACAAAGTATTTTTGATTACTAACTTGTGTATTAATTGTATATAAAAATTGATTTGTATTTTTTTTAGATATATATGATCATTATGTGTTTTGAAAATCTGTATAAATTATATAAACTGTAGTTTTAAAAAATGTTGAAAACTAATATATGTATGAAATGTGTATGGAGTCTGCTATATGTCATTTTTTAGATATAAGATATATGTGGCACAATGTGTATGAAATGCGAACAAATTCTATATCAATTAGTCTTAAAAATGTTGAAAACTGATATGTGTATGAAATGCGGATGGAATTTGGTTTGTATCAATCAGAAAACTTATTATACATATATACTTTGATCAGATTTTATATAATTTATATATACTTTATCATAATCACAATACACATACAATTTTTTTACATAATTCATATGTAGAAATTATAACGAATTTATAATGAATTTATACATATTGCATACAAAAATTAATATATATTTATTTTCTAGTGTAACTTTGTATGGAATCTGGTTTGTATCAATTATAAGTTTATTATACATATTTTTCTCAAAAATTATGCATACTTTGATTAGATTTTATACAATTATATGTACTTTATAATAATCAAAATACACATACAGTTTTTATACATATTTCATATATAAAAATTATAAGAATCTATATAGTTATACATATTGCATACAAAAATTATACATATATGTTTTTCGATGTATGAACTTTGTACATAAAAATTACCGATTATAATGGACTTTTTTGAGTAAAAGTTAGAGAAAATTAGGTAACAATATCTCTTAATTTTGAATGGGGGAGAGAAAAGTGGATGAAATAAGGAAGCAAAAGTTGGAGAAAATCAGGGAACCATATCTCTAAATTTTGAAATGGAGAGAGAAAAGTGGATAAAATGAGTCAAATGATTTCCTTAACTTATTTAATGTGTTGTATTTGCTACTTTTTAATTTACCTAATTCGTATAGATTTTGTAACAAGTCTACTGATATATTTTGTAAACTGAAAAATATCGTCATGTTCTGTAAATATACCCTCTTACCATATACATATATGTTTTTTGCCCTTTTTTTTAAATTCCGGATAAACGTTAAAAGGCGACCCCAAAAGCGGATATTTGTGCATTTCGGCCTTGTAGATGACATCGATCTTCAGATTGATAAAGTCGAATCTCCCAACTTGGACTGGCCTTTTTCTATTTCAGGTTTGTAGGCCCAAATTAAACTTAGCCCAATTGTTCAATATTTTGTGATAACTACAGGACATAACTACACAAGGTGTCTATGAGAAGTGAGAACCAAGATAATTACACATTTCTTACCTATTGTAAACTTATTTCACTTTATACCTGTTTTACTTAAGATATTTATCACCCAATATTAATTTGCTTTTATAGATCTGTTCATTGGCGAGAAAATTGAGGCAGGAAAAGTTTCGACGACTCTTCATTGATTATTTAGTAAAGAATCACTTCCAAGCAGTGTATGTAGTTTCAAATTTGAAGAAAAAATATTAAAATTTGGTGGAGATTTTGGAGTCAATTTTTAAAATTTGTTCCCATTTGGAGCTGTTTGAGTTTCTTGGAATCAAATTTTTGAGTTGAAAATAGAAGAAAAAATATTATTACCTGAAGAGTATACTGAAACAGTATACTGCAACATTATCCAAATACTACAGCAATTTATAATTTTGCTAAAGTTTAAAGTTTACTGCAATATTATACTTCAATCGAATACTGCAACAACATACAGCTCTGCAAATATATATTGCAACAACATATAACTTCGCAATAGAATACTGCAACCCAATATACTATAACTGCTATTGTAATTTCAATGGGCTATATTGTGATGGAATAATCGAAATTTCAATGGTTTCTCCTTCAAATTTCAATAATATTCATCATTCTGCAACAATATATGATTTTTTGCAGTGTATCTATAATTTTGATGTTGGAAATTTTGAAAATTATAAATTCTTGGTTGCTTCATATGAGTGCTATTATGCAAAGCTAAAATCGTGGGTATAGTCCTAATTATAAAACAAACAACAAAGGCTTGGAAAAAAATTAATGAAATCAGAAAAAGAGAAAAAAAAGAAAGATAAAGAGAACACACAGCTAAAGGCAACACATGAATATGTAACAAATATGGATATAGTCGGATAATTAAATTCACTTGCATAGGCATATGTGAATTTCTGTGATCTGAAGCTAGTTTGTGAGGTCAAACATTGAATGCAATATAAACAAGTAAAGAAGAAGAAGGGAACATTTTGTGGAAGCTTTTCTCTCAGATATTTTCAACTAACTGATACAATGGAAAGAAAATGTACTTATAGAAAATCGTGGGCTAAAGCACCTTATTCAAAATAACTAACTACCCAACTAAATATCTGATTCCCTAGTGACAACTGGCAACAGCTGGATGCCAACTGTACACTAAGGCACACGTGAGCACTTCACGCAACCGGTCAACACCCCCTTCAAGCTAGGTACTATGAAGAGATTCTTCAAGCCAGCTTGGAGATCAAGTATGTATGATGAATTCGGTAAGCCCTTTGGTCGGCACATCCGCCGGTTGTCGAGCAGCCGGGAATGTAGATGGTGGAAACTACACCTTGTCGCACTTTCTCCCGAATGAAATGGCAATCAATGTCGATGTGTTTTGTGCGTTCATGAAACACCGATTGGTCAACTGTATAGCTAACTAATCGTCGTAATAGACAGAATGGGCGATTGTAGTGACACATCCGGCTACGCAAATAAACTTGAGATCCATAACTTCGGCGACAACAAGCCAAACCGTACTCGGCCACAGGTCACCGAGCTCCTTGATATAGTGGGGTCGTTTTTCGATTTCCACGATACAAGTGAAGAGCCAAAGAACACAAAATACCACGAAGTAGATTTCTAGTATTGGGACGGATGCCCGATCGAAAGCATCACAATACGCAGTTAAATGACATGAGTCCTGTGCTAGTAGAAAAAGGCCCAAACCAGGAGCTTGTTTGATGTATTTGACGACTCTGAGTGCTGCAGCCATGTGTGAAGCCTTGGGGGATTGCATAAACTGACTCAAGACTTGGACTGCAAAGGCTATGTCTGGCCTGGTATTTGTCAAGTAAAGTTGTCGACCAATGAGTCTTTGATAACTCGGTGGGATCATCCAACATAGATCGATACGACCAAAATGTTGGTCAAACACAGCAGTAGTAAGTTTAGAATTTAACTCAATTGGTGATCCAGTAGGCTTAGCACCTGTAAGTCCATGTCTGCTATCAATTCAAGAGAATATTTTCTCTGGTGCATCACAATACCACTCTTACTCCTAGCAAGTTCAAAACCAAGGAAATACCTCAACTCCCTAAGGTCCTTGATTTTGAAATGCTATTGCGCATGTAGTCTTAGTCTCCAAAATGAGATTTTCATCATTGCCAGTGATGAGCAAGTCATCAACATAAATAAGAACAACCACCAGCTTCCCTTTGTCCCTCTTTGTCAAAAGAGAATAATCCAAACGACTTTGTGTAAAACTAGAGGAAATCAAAGTAGTAGTCAATTTTATGTTCCATTGTCTAGAGGCTTGCTTAAGTCCATAAAGTGACTTAAGCAACCTGCAAACCTTGCCTTGTGAATCTGCAAAACCCTGAGGCAAGCTCATGTACACTTCCTCATTGAGGTCTCCTTGCAAAAAAACATTAAATACATCCATCTGGTGGATCACCCGCCCTTTTGCAACAAAGAATGGAAATCACTGATCTCACAGTCACCATTTTCACCACAGGTGAAAAAGTGTCCTGATAATCAACACCTTCTCTCTGATTGAAACCTTTGGCCACTAACCTAGCTTTGAATCTTTCCACTTCCCCTGTAGATTTATATTTAACCTTATACACCCACTTGCACCCTATTGCTTTCTTCCCTTTTGGTAAATCAACCACTTCCCAAGTCTTGTTATCTTCCAAGGCTTGGATTTTAACTGCGTGCATCGGTCCACCTCTTGTCGAGCTGAACGACCTCGAGTAAGGCGCGGTTCACAAACTCGAACTTTGAGCAATAAAGTTTTGATATGAAACGGACATGCTCGCATAATCGACACCGAGCGGACAAGGATACAAGCATGATTGCATACTACTTGGAGGGACGGATGGTATCAGTGAAATCCTTCATCCATGTAGGAGGCCTTCGTCTCCTAGCATTTTCTAGGTGCTTCCGGTGCGGGAATTGCGTTAAGAATCCCCCGAACCGAACAGAAAAGGAGGAGGAGGAAACACGCGTCAAGAGGAGGGTGGCAACATGAACTTTTGGTTCAACATCCTGAGAAATTTCTGAAGCATGATCTATTATAGGGCCATCACCCTGTGCATTGGTGGCGTCAACATCAGTGGTTAAGGTATCATCATTTGAGACTGCATCAATGTGTGGGACAATTGTGGGAAAATAATCTGTGTCATCATCTGCAGATTGAGAGACATCAGATCCACTTTGTAACTTATGCTGAAATGGAAAAATGTGTTCATAAAAGGCTACATCCCTGCTAATGAAGATGGTCTTGCTACTTAGATCAAGCAGCTTATACCCCTTTTGTCTAACAAAGATAGCCAAGCAACACTGATTTAATTGCTCTAACACTAAACTTATCCCTTTTTACCAAATTGGTGGCATAACATAGGCATCCAATGAGCCTCATATGTGCAAAGGAGGGTGATTTTCTAAATAATTTTTCATAAGGTGAAACATTTCCCAAGACTGTAGATGGAATTCTATTGATCACATAAACAGCAGCACCCACACAGTCACCCTAAAATCTAGCTGGCAAATGACTTTGAAATCTGATAGCCCTTGCAGTCTCCATGATATGCCTATGTCTTATTTCCACTACTCCATTTTGTTGTGGAGTATGTGGACAAGAACTCTAGTGGATGATCCCATGCTGTCTAAACAAGTTATTGCAAGTACTATTAAAAAACTCTGAACCATTATCTGATCTAACACTCTTAACTGCCACATCAAACTAAGTCCTGATCATAACAAGCAAATCTTTGAGGATAGAGGCTACATCAGACTTAAGATGCAAAAAGAAGATCCAAGTCCATCTGGAAAAATCATCAACAACAGTGAGAAAGTAACTCATACCATCATATGTAGAAATCCTATAAGGTCCCCATACATCAAGGTGCAACAACTGAAAGGGAGAATCAACTCTACTACTACTAATAGGAAATGGCATCCTTGTTTGTCTAGCTATAGGACAGATGTCACAATGCCTTATTGCAAAAGTAGATTTATCACCAAAACTATCAATTTTCCTAAGCACACTCATTGGTACATGCCCTAGTCTTTTGTGCCATAAACACCATTTCAAATCTCGGAAAGGAGACCGTTGTTACTGCGCTGAGATTGTGCCTCGACATCTCGAGGCTTTGATGACTCCAGCATATACAATCCATCCTCTATCTTACCAGTCTCCTTCACCCTCCCAGTGAAGAGATCCTGAAAAACAAAGAAGTCAGGGAAAAAACTAGCACTGCAATTCAATTCTCTTGTCAACTTAGAGACTGACAAAAGGTTGAATTTAAAACTTCGCACACATAACACATTTCTGATAAGGTCACCTCCTGATAGTTTGCAACTTCCTGTTTGTGTAATGACAGCTGTTTCACCAGTTGGCAACTGCACTTGTCCTGTATTTCCTACTAAGTCACCAGGTTTAATCATTTTCTTATCATGAACCATATGATTTGTTGCTCTGGAATCAACTATCCAACTAGGCTTATTAATAATAGGATAAAAAACAGGATTACCTGCCATGTGAGCACTAGGAGTTTGTCCAAAGAAAGAACATCTCCATCACGGTTGTGTCAAAAGCATAGTCATGATCTTCTCATATTTCTCTGGAGTAAGTGATTTGTTCAATAGGGTATGCAACTTCTCATGTTGATCTGAAGTGAACTGCTGTCTCATGCCTCCCATTTGCCCTGGTAAATTTCCCATGTGTCCTGCTATATGGCCTGAGTGCTGCATGTTCCCCATATGACTTGGAGAATACATGTTCCCCATATGACCTGAGTGATACATTCCTCCCATGTATCCAGGATGATAATGGTGAGGATAGACACTGCTTCCTTCACCATGTGGAGCACCTGATATGACGCGTTCACCCTTTTTTCCCTTTGAAATGGGAGGATAGCTAGATAAGTCTATAGCGGTTGTCTCGAACATGACCTTTGTTTTTGCAATAGTCACAATACATCAACTTATAGCATGTGTCTCTAGTATGTCCCTTCATCTGGCAATAATCACAAAAAACATTAGGATTCCTCTTTGGTTTGGACTGAGCAAGCCTATAGGCATTGGTAAACAATTTCGTAGGATCAGAAACTTCTCCTAAAATTGTATGTCCTCCTGAGATCATTTTTTGACTCTCATCTTGTGCTATCATAGCATAAGCTTGATTCACGCTGGGAGTCGGTGACATCAAGAGAATATGACTCCTTGATTGATTGTATCCATCATTCAATCCCATTAGAAACTCCAGCAACCTTTGATTCGACATATGCTCAATGTACTCCCTAGGTTTATCACAATCACAAGAGGGTGGTGGTATGATTGAGTCAATCTCATCCCATAAGTCCTTCATCCTTGAGTAATAGCTGGATATAGGTGACACTCTCTGATGCAACATAGCCAGTTCCTTCTTCAACTGATTTACATGTGACAAATTAATCTTATCAAATCGCTCTTTTAGATCTTTCCAAACAGAATATGCACTATTTCTGTAAAGGATTCCACTAAGTAAATTTTTATTCACATTTCTCATTATCCATGAAATCACCATCGCGCGTTACACCGATCCCGTTGTTTAACGTATTCGCACCGTATGTATCACGCTTAACCGATCCATCTATGAATCCAATTTTATTCTTTGTCAATAATGTCAATCTCATAGCACGAGACCACAATGTATAGTTTTCCATTCCTAACAACTGGATATCAATTTGTACTGCTCCAGATGTATCAGAAACAACTAAGTAAAGCGGATGATTATGATCGACAATGTTCAAATTCGAGTTCGAAGTGACGGTAATTACTGGTGAATTTCTTTCCATTGTTAATCGCAATACACAAATTGAAGAGAAATATAGAGTGAATCGCAAATCTATATGCGAATTGCACAGAAACTGATCCTAATTTCAATCAGAAAACAAAAGAAAAAACAGATCGTACAGAATAAACTTCAAACCGTGAACTGAATCCCTCGTTTCTGATCTGAAGCTAGTTTGTGAGGTCAAACATTGAATGCAATATAAACAAGTAAAGAAGAAGAAGGGAACATTTTGTGGAAGCTTTTCTCTCAGATATTTTCAACTAACTGATACAATGGAAAGGAAATGTACTTATAGAAAATCGTGGGCTAAAGCACCTTATTCAAAATAACTAACTACCCAACTAAATATCTAATTCCGTAGTGACAACTGGCAACAGCTGGATGCCAATTGTACACTAAGGCACACGTGAGCACTTCACCAACTGGTCAACAACATATCGTTATTAATCCCAAGATCATATAACTAGATCCATTCTTATGCCATTTTAAGCAGGCTGCATTTTATTATCCACATAGTTTCATAGAAATAGCATTTACTTATCACTTTTTTGTACTTTAATTGTAAATTATTTATTAGCATGAAGTTTTAAGTTTTTCGCATATGAAAGTTTATGATAATGTCCTCAAGTTTTTATTTGTGAAATTTAAAAATTATAGTAATGACTATTTTTCAATTACATGAACTAAAAAAATAGCTACTCCTGTACTCCATTCATCTCAATTTTTGTGATACTCTTTCCTTTTTAGTCAATTTAAAACAGAACGAGACCTTTTTATATTTAGTAATAATTCAACTTTATATTTTTTTCTTTTACCCTTAATGAGATGGTTTCTAGTTCAATGACTTATTTAGACCACAAATTTAAATTTTTTTCCTATATTTCTTAAGTTTCGTGTCAAGACAAACTGTCTCGTATAAAATGAGACCGTACAAGTATTTGTAAATTTTACCACATATTCCCGACAACTAATGAACGATTCGATGATTTTACTTCCCTTCTTTTTATCTTGTTGGGCAAAAACTACTTGAAACAATTCAAGCAATCTTGTTTTCGAAAAGCTGTTTGCAAGATTTCAGAAAATATATCCTCACAAACATAAGCAAATGTGTTTTCAGATATTCAACACCAGATTGTTTTATATTTCGCTTTAAAATTCTTAATTAGATAAAGTTCTATTTAAGTAAATCTTTTACTAAACATTTTCTTTTTTTGTTTTGAAGAAATCTTTTACTATACATACTTAACTATATTTTTTCAAAAAATAAGAATACATCATAGAAAGTGTAAGTGTAAAATTTCTATAATATAAATTGTGTTAATATTAAAAATAAAATATGAAATAGCTAACCGTAATTAAATAATATTACAATTTTTTTTAGTAAATTAACCCTTTTAATAATCTATAGTGAATCAGCAAAATCAGGTCGCTCATTATCTTACTAGAACATCTAATTTTATGTCTGATTCGTTGGAGTGATATAGTACCCTCCCGCTTTCATTACAAATATACTCGTGTTTAATTTGAATAATACATGATGAAAAAGCGTATCTGCAAGGAAAAGGAGATTCCACTGTTAGTGCCAAGAAGCAAATGCCCCAACATGTGTCTAATTGTTATACTTCAAGCTCCACAACGTGCTGAATTTGAGTTCTTACACGTGTCAGCCGACTTACACGTGTAACCTAAAATATAGTGAGGTGTAATGGTGCAAGATTTCTTAAGCATAATTTTGTTTTTAATATAATGCATGGACTCGTGACTAGTACTTCTATGAATGGAACTAGTACTTCCTTCTAAATTCGACACCAAAACAATGAACTTATCATGTTTCAATCTAACTTATTTACTCATTTTTCTTATCCCAACTTTAGTTTATCTAATCTTCAATAAAATCAAGTCCACATTCTTGAAACGCCAAAATAATCTTCCACCAGGACCATTCCAATGGCCAATAATAGGAAACATCCCATATTTTGTCATAGGGAAAAAACCCCATGTCACAGTCACAAAAATATCCCAAAAGCTTGGCCCTTTAATCTCTTTAAAATTAGGAAACCAGCTTACAATTATAGGGTCTTCACCAGAATCTGCAAGTGAAATACTAAAAACTCATGATAAAAAACTCTCTGCACGTTATGCACCAAAAGCAACACCAATAAAAGAGTGATCTTAAGAGATATTCACTTCTTTGGTCTACTGAATGTAATAGTCATTGGAAATCTATAAGGGTATTGTGGAGGACTGAACTTTTTTCTAATAAAGCAATGGAATTATTTGCTGACAAAAGGGAAAAAGGAGTTCTTGATATGGTGGATTTTTTGGTATTTAAACAAGGTAAAGTTGTGAAAATTGGGGATATTGTTTTTAGTGTTGTTTTTAATGTATTGGGAAATATTTGTTTTTCAAGGGATTGTGGTTAAGTTGGAAGATGAGAGAGTTGCAAGTGAGATGAAAGGGAATATTTGGAGGTTTATGGAGTGTGGGACCACTCCAATTTTAGCTGATTTCTTTCCAATTTTTGATGGGATTGATATTCAAGGTCAAAAGAAAAAGGCAAAGAGGTGTCTTGATAATTTGTTTAAAATTTGGGAAGGGATAATAAAGGAGAGAAGAGAAGAACATCATTGCAATGAATCTGATGTCAAGAAATATGGAGATTTTTTGGATTTAATGCTTGCTAATGGATTTTCTGATGATCAAATCAATTACATGCTTCTGGTATGTAAAAATCCTTTTGCCTTCTCCATCACTTTCGAGAAACCATTACTTTGCACATTAATTATGTTATTAATTAAGTTATATGTAAAAAGGTTTTACACTATAGTTGGATCACGGATGATTAATCAATTTTTATTTTTATTGCACCAAAGTCATTACACTATATCACACGAAAGTCATTGAACTATGTTGCCATAACCAGAAAAATAATTGATTTTGTCATAAGCACCACATAAAGTCATTAATTTTTTTTTTAAAGAAAAACGTCATTCAACTTTGTGTATGTGTCATAAAAATGCATATTTATTCTGTCCTAATGATTTTGTGCTACTTATGCAGAGTTGAGTAGCTTTTTTACCAAAAAAATAAAAAATAAAAAATGTAGTGACTTTTATAATACTTAGGTAGTGATACTTAGGTAGAGTTGAGGGATTTCTTCATTACAATTTCTTCCAATTTTTTTCTTAGTGATGTTAGTGATTAAGGTGAAAGTTGAGTGACCATCGATGAAATTAACCCGAGTTCCAGCTAATCGGCTATAGTAAGTTATCATTCTATTTTCTTCAGTTCGTAGTATCATGACCTGAAGCGTTACTATTAGTCTATTATTGTAGTTCGATTTAATCTGAAAGTATGAAAAATTTATATACTTATTGCGGAGAAATTGAACTCATTATGTATGTTACTGGAAACTTGTTATTGAAACAGACTCTGTTCCAATAAAAAGCAGTTTACTATCAAGTGACAAGTGTCAAAATTGTATGCACATATATAGCAATTAGTCCCTTTGAAGTTTGGAGGAGATTATTGGCCGCTTAGTCTGCAATCAATCCTTATTCCACTCACATGTTCAGACCAAAGTGCCTTTGTAGAAATTATGGAAGAATAAAGAGTTTAAGTTTTGTTCACAAATAGTTTATAATCTTTATAGACCATCATTAAAGTTGACTTAATAATAATTGTAACTCTTCAAAGCACATCGATATAGTAGTAACCTGGAAACAATTAAGTTGCACTAATATTGATTTTACACCGAAAATATATTGCCTATCGTACCAATAGGTCAGATATTACCATTCTTGACACACCCAGGAAATAAAAGATCAGACCAGTAACAACGGACTTCCAGTTCCTTGTTCTCATAAAAGCATGAGTGTACGGTCAATTACTATAACTGCCTGAAGAGTCATTTTTTAATTACTATAACTGCCTGAAGAGTCATTTTTTAGTTTCTAAGTGGAATGTTCATTATCATAATGAGTAGTTGATTAAGAGAACTTCTATCTCACTACAGTGTTATACTCTTCGTCATCCAAATTTTTTGACCTAAAGTGTCGTATCCTCCAAAATCAAGTTGTGTACCGTCTGATTTGCAACCCTACTACTCCTTTTATTAATATGATCAGTTTGTTGACAGCATAAGGGGGATATTATCATTTTTATGAATTAAGTTGCATGATTGGCATAGTTGACTCTTTTCTTTAAAATGTTTCCAATGTTTTGTAGGAAATATTTCCAGCAGGGACAGGGACTTTGACATCCACAATTGAGTGGGCATTGGCTGAGCTTCTGAGGAACAAAGATGTAATGAAGAAATTCTTTTCTGAACTTCAAAATGGGATAAACTCAAACCCCATTAAAGAATCAACAATCTTTCAACTCTCTTATCTAAATGCTTGCATTAAAGAAGTCTTAAGGCTGCATCCACCAATAGCATTTTTACCTCACTATGCAAGTGAAACATGCCAAGTCATGAACTACACAATTCCAAAAAACTCTCTGGTTTTTGTGAATCTTTGGGCGATTGGACAATGATCCAAAGCTTTGGGAGGATCCATTTTCATTCAAGCCAGAGAGATTTTTAAACTCAAATGTTGACTTTAAAGGCCAAGATTTTGAATTCTTGCCATTTGGTGCTGGAAGGAGAATGTGCCCTGGATTGAGCTTTGCTACAAAAGAAGTGCATTTGATTTTTGCTTGTTTGGTTTATCACTTTGAGTGGTCTCTTCCAAATAATGGCGATCCATTGATGCTTGACATGAATGAAAAATATGCTGTGCCATTGCAGAGAGAAAAACTTCTGCTACTTGTTCCTACTAGGAAGTGATGACTAGTGACTATAGTGTGTACTGTTTCTTTTTTCCAGGTTTGTACAGTGAAGAATTAAATGGTTGGTTGAACTTTATGTGGAAGTTCTCCGTTTAATTTATTCGTCTTTTTGGTTCGTTGAAGTTGGGAAACTTAAAAGAGTTAAAGTGCCACAATAGAGCAAAAATGTAGTAAACAATAGAATCAGGAAAGAGGGCATCTGCGAAAGCAATTTTCAGTTTAGAGATTTTAGAGGTGTGTTTGGTATGAGGGAAAATGATTTTCAGAAGCAAATGTCATTTTTCTCCATGGAAATATTTCCCAGCAGGAGGAATATGTATCCCCACTTTTGTAGGCGGAAGAGTGTCTCTCTCTCTCTCTTTTTTTTTTTTTTTTGGAGAAAATGATACTATGTTTTAATTTATATGAACCTATATCCTTATCAAGTCGTGCCAAAAAAAAAAAATTGACACATTTTTTCGTTAGGCAACAATTCGATTTCTGAAATAGTGAAATATAAAGAAAAAGGCCTCCTCTTGCTATTCTCCCCGCCTGCCTTTTCAGATACGAGTGAGTGATTTTTCTGCTATGAATGAATGTCCATTTATTTTTAAGCTTGCTCTTTACATGAGGAAACAATTTACCTTTATAGTGTTTTATAGCCACACAAAATATATGTGGCTTATTTAACAATACAAGTTTAAAACTCGTCTCTTCTTTTTCAAACTCCGTGCCTTTCACATAAATTAAAATGGAGGGAGTATTAAAATGGTCATAGTATAGGACTATTTTAGTCAATCACATGTAACCACGTAGCCCTAATGGTTCTTAGTCTATCAAAGAAGTGATCATTATAGTCTTTCATATATATCTTGTAATCGAAATTTACCTTCATGAATGGAAAAATTAATCATCTAGTTCTAAATCATAAAAACAACGTTACAAATAAAAAATCTTTTAAATTTAACAAGCAACTCACACGAGTTGTATAAAAATATAAAAAGTGGGAGTTAAATATTTCGTCGGGCATAGCGGAATCTTATATGATAAGTAGAAATATTAACTTTCGATACCTTTGATGAAAAAAATTTCACACCAATAGTCGAAGTATTTTTGTGATTTGAAATCATAACACAACTCTGTCACCTGTTGCTCTATATTTCCAGGCGTACACGATGATGACGGGAGGAAAGGTAGCTTTTGCTCTCTTACATGAATGACCGATTAAACTTAACATATTTTTTTGACTTGCCTGTTACTTTAGAGTTTAGGACTAAAACAATCACGTTTTTTGTACATTAAAGAACATTTCAGTTACAGGGTATATGTGAAAGGACTAAAAGATTACCTTTTCTATACATTAAGGACCGTTTTATACATTAAGGACGATCGGTTACGTTTTCTCTCTCTCTCTATATATATATAAATTAATAACCATTTTGATCATTTTCTCTTTTGGAACTGTTTTTAACTTTTAACTTTTTATAACTTGTTTTAATCAATACTTAGATATTTTTACTAGTAATTAAAGATTTTATTCATCCAACTACAGCAATGTACAAAGACTGGTTCTTTGGACTCAAGGGTGAGATCTCACAAAAATTCTTCCTAAAAGGTTGACCTATACAGTGAAACTATTTAAACAATTTAATTGATTCATTCATGTATAGTGTTTTTGTCCTACAATGTAAAGTTGTAATATAATTTTCTAATTCTCGGTGGAACGTGTGAGCATCTTTCTTTCAGTCATACCGTTAAACCTGGTTATAACAAGTTATAACATTACTTCGCTTCATGAGGAAAGGCTACTGATGTTCGCCTTTTTAACATTCATACTCTTTTTGGTAAAATTTACAAGTATTTTGTTTTCGTTTATAACATAAAAAGTACAAAACATAATTTTTTGTGCACACTTTTATTTATAACAGTCAAATGAGATCTAAACATCAAATTAATGCCAATATACATATATAACAACACCTCACTTGTTTTCCTCTTGTCTTCCTCTCTTTTCCTCTCTTGAGCCGAGGGTCTTTCGGAAACAGCCGCCCTACCTTTCAAGGTGGGGGTTAGGTCTGCGTACACTCTACCCTCCCCAGACCCCACATGGTGGGATTATACTGGGCTTGTTGTTGTTGTTGTCACTATAATAGTCATGATATTTTCAGACAAACGCTGCACTATAACGAGGTTTGAGTGCATAGGAAAGGCAATGGCTGATTTGCTGTAAAAAAAGCGCTAACTCTTCCAATGATCACTCATAAGGAAATTATATCTATTAAAATTACCTCTTTTTTTTTTTTTTTTTTTTTTTTTTCTTAACTCCTTTTGTTTTTAAGTTTAGGACCATAAAATCTTTCTACTAACGCTTTGTTCTTCAAAATATAATATCAACTTCTTTATTTTCCAGTAAAACACAAGATATTTCAAATATTTTTTCTCAATTGTGCAATCACTTCTGGAGATGAGTCGAGATATTTTCACTAACAAGGCCATGTCTCAATTTATATACTTTACTAAATATTGTCACATAATTTACTTCAGAGAATGGATATGTATTTGTAATAGTTATTAATTTTTTTAATTCTCCAAAATGAAACATGGTCATTTGAACATGTCTTAACTATATCAAATTATGGTAGCTTAAAACACTTCATAAGCAAACCAAGGCATGCACACAATGTGGAGAATTTTTCTCTAACATACTTTAATTGTAATCACAATAAACATATCTCACTTAAATGAATTTAGTCCTAACAAGACATATCATCGGATCAATGCTGGTAATCATTAGCATAGCAAGATTAAAACACGTGGAGTAATAATTTTACCCTTGATATGAAGAAAGATCAAGTAATTTTTCACTTTCAAATTGGGAAAAGTCGTTGTAAGAGCCTGTTTGGATGGGCTTAAAAAAAACAGCTTATAAGTTGGAAACAACTTATAAGCCAAAAAAAAAAAGTTGGGATAGGCCAATTTTTTTTTTTTTTTTTTTTTGGCTTATAAGCTTTTTTCAGCTTATAAGCTGCTTTAGATAAACTAAGCCAAACGGGCCCAATTAATTTTTTGTGCTTATTTTAAGCACAAAATGGCTTTAAGCTGGTCAGCCAAACACTCAAAAAAGCTGAAAACAGCTTATAAGCAACTTATAAGCCAATCCAAACGGGCTCTAAGTCTTAGAAATACTCTTAGGGCTCGTTTGGTATAAGGGATAAGGATAGATAATCCCGAGCTTATATTGAGATGAATTTATCCCACGTTTGGTTGGGATAAAATAGTGGTATAACTAATCCTGGGATTAGTTATCCCGAGATTGTAGTATTATTTTATCCCTGTGGGAAGGTGGAATAACTAATTCCGGAATAAGTTATCCTGGGATTAATTGTTTCTAACCAAACGACCCCTTGGTATACTCTGTTAGTGCTATGATTTTAATGATGGCAAACTATTTTTGTAGGTACTATACTTAAAGGAACTCAAAGGTCCACCAAGCCTATTGGACATACAAAGCCCAATGGACAAGAGGAGTTTAATCGGCTGCAAAGGAAAAATAGCCCAAAATCCAAATAAAGCTCAGTCGGCTGCAAAGGAAAATTACCATGAAGTGCAAAGAAAATAAGCCCATGCTTATTTTTGGAACAAGGATCAGATCATCAAGTAAGATTGTAAAATCTTACGCTATGTCAAAGGAAAGGAAAGAGATCAATCAGTGCAAATCATGAAGATTCCAAGATTGAATTAGAACAACATATACAAAGTACTATTCAAACAAGATCAATACCGCACAAGGAAAGCAGCTGTACAACGTTGAATAGCTATCAGCATACATAAGGAAGCAAGTAGATACTATAGAAGGAAAGAATCGGTACAACATTAAATGAGCTCTTGCTTTATTCTTGGAAATTAGGATCCTCAATATTCCTAATTTACAAGGATCAATTCTCTTGGGTTGACATCTCTGTTGAAAATAGTCTAACGACTACACAAATTGAAGAATATAAATATAAGACTCTGGAGACGAAGAAAAATATACCTTTGTCTCATTCTCTCAAGTTCTCTGCTTTACTTTTCATAAACATTGTATTCCTGAGTGGTATAGTGTAAACAAAAACGAAAGGAGAGATATAGTATAATTTGTGAGGTTTTGTATCAAAAAGATTGTGAGTGTTTTGAGTGTAGACTTAGGAGCTCCATTCAAACAATCATTGTACCAAAACCATTTACAAAGAGCTGCAGAGAATACCCTTGCAACCCAAGGGGACTGGACTAGGATTCACATTGAATCTGAACCAGTATAAAATATCTGGTGTCATTTAATTTCTGCACTTTTATTTCTGCATTACATTATAGTCGACTAGTTTGTTCAGATAGTCGATTGACTGAGCGAAAAAGTTATAATTCAATCCCCCCCCCCCCCCCTCGGCCTGCCTCTTGCACTTTCATGCTCAACTACCATTATTAACATCTTTGCAAAGTAAATACTCGAAAATGGCAGAGTCTCATGCTGATAACGTATTATGAAATATTAATAAAAATATAAGAGAACAAAAGATGCATCTAAAGAGTATTGGGGAGAGAGAGAGAGAGCAATTTTATTTCTCTTGAACTTGATACACAATAGACTAATGTAGCTTCTTATTTATTTATTTATATTTTAAGCAAAAAAATAAAATAAAAATTCTTATTTTATAGAAGAAAAGAATGTACTCATGTGAAACTTTTCAAGTTGCTACTGCAAGGCTTTTCAGAAGCTGTCTGCCTGCCTCTTTGATTGCACTTGCAAAGCTCAAGAAGCTAGTGCAATGCTTTTCAGGAAGTTGTTTGCAAGCTGTCTCCTTTACTAATAAAGTTATATATATATATTGTAGAGAATTACTTGTAATTGTTGTGGTTTTCTGGTAAGGAAATTGCAAATGAAATGACTATTGAATGAGAATTTCGAAGTAAAAGCTAGAAAAAAGATTTTAAAATAATTATTCATAACTTTGCACTTTAAAAAGCTAGAAAAATAAATTCAAGTAAAAAATTTATAAGAAAGTTTTGTTTTTCAAAACTAAAAATTAAGGTTTCTCAATAAAGCTAGGGTTTAGACCCCAATAGTATTGAGCCGCTCCGCTCCCAAACTACTTGCTTAATTGCAACCTTCTCAGAAAGTTGTAGAAGTAATATTTTTCGTTTTATTGAGTAAAATAAGGTGGTGCTTCTTTTTCTTTGTATTATTGTGAGAATTTTTTGGCATGTGTTGGAGCTTTAATTTTGGTTGGTGGGTTGGGTAGTATGCGTAATAAATATGTATTGCTTAGGGTTGATATTTCTAGTAAAGGTATTAAATGTGTATGAGGTGAACACTTCATATTGGTGTTAATTTTTTGTAGTGAAAATAAAATTCTGACAGTTATTGCAGTGTTCATTTGCAATAAATTGGTACAACGACTTGACGAATACACAAGGTTCACCTAATACACATGCAAATATTGTTCTAGACAGACTCAAATCGATCAAACCGAACTCAACCAAACTGAAAACCTACAAAATTGAATTATCAAAAACCGAATTGATCGATGTCCATTCAACGGTGAAGCCAAAATTTTCATTCGAGGGGTTCAGAATTTGAAGTAAACACATGAAGAAAAAGCGAAAGAGGATTCAACATCTATTTTATATACATAAAAAATAATTTTAAATGTGTATAAATAGTGTAATTTTCCGTCGGATGAACCCCCGGGCCTTACCTAGCTGCACCCCTGCGTCCATCCCTAACTGTAGGACCCCGAGTCTCTTTTCCAGGACATATTAGTTTTTAGAAAGAATTTAGTTCTCACTATTTGGAATGTAGATTAAAATTTTCTCCCATCTATAGTCGTTTTATTGTGAGTAGCCATTGTTGATTACGCCTTTAACCTTTTTCAAGTTGATTACCCCTATAATTTTTTTTTGGGTGCAAGTTGATTATGCCTTTAACATTTGTTAGAATATTACTCCTTTTTTCAATCAATATAAGAACAAAAATTTAAGTTGTTTAATATGCTGAAAAGCTCTAACTTGATTTTGTCCCGTTGAAAGAGAAGAATAAATGATAAAATTGTATTTGTAATAGTAAAATACAACAACAACAACAACATACCAGTGAAATCTCACAATGTGGGGTTTAGGGTGGTCAAGTGTACGTAGACATTACTGTTACTTTGAAAGGTAGGAAAGTTGTTTCCGAAAGACCCTCAATGGAACTCGTAAATACTAATTGGTGATTTTTCATGTTTTATTTTACTTCTCTATAATAACATTCTACCTATAACAACCGTGTCAATCATTTTACTGCAGCACACTCTTTGTAAAATTACCTCTTCATACCAGCTATACTCAAATATTGTATCCATAGGGTTGTAGCTTCACGAGGAAAGGCTACTGATATTTGCCTTTTTAACATTCATACACTTTTTGGTAAAATTTACAAGTATTTTTTTTTTCGTTTATAACATAAAAAGTAACAGCCAAATGAGATCTAAACATCAAATTAATGTCAATATACATATATAATACCACCTCACTATAGCAGTCATGATATTTTCAGACAAACGCTGCACTATAACGAGGTTTGACTGCATAAGAAAGGCAATGACTGAATTGCAGTAAAAAAGGCGTTAACTCTTCCAATGATCACTTATAAGGAAATTATATCATTAAAATTACCTCCTTTTTTTTTCTTTTCTTAAGTCCTTTTGTTTTTAAGTTTAGGACAATAAAATATTTCTACTAACCATTTGTTCTTCAAAATATAATACCAATTTCTTTATTTTCCAGTAAAACACAAGATATTCCAAATATTTTTTCTCAATTGTTCTATCACTACTGGAGATGAGTCATGATATTTTCACTAAAAAGGTCACGTCTCAATTTATATACTTTACTAAATATTGTCACATAATTTTCTTCAAGGAATGAATCTGTATTTGTAATAGTTATTAGATTTTTTTTATTTTCAAAAAATGAAACATGGTCATTTAAACATGTCTTAACTATATCAAATTATGGTAGCTTAAAACATTTCATAAGCAAACCAAGGCATGCACATAATGTGGAGAATTTTTCTCTAACATATATATCTTCAATCTTAATCACAATGAACGTATCCACTTAAATGAATTTAGTTCTAACACGACATGTCATCAGATCAATGTTGGTAATCATTAGCATAGCAAGATTAAAGCACGTGGAGTAATAATTTACCCCTGATATGAAGAAAGATCAAGTAATTTCTCTCTTTCGAAATGGCAAAAGTCATTGTAAGTCTTAAGAATACTCTTAGGGTTCGTTTGGTACAAGGGATAAGGATAAATAATCCCGAGATTATATTTGAGATGAATTTATCCCACGTTTGGTGGGGATAAATTGGTGGTATAACTAATCCCGGGATTAGTTATCCCGAGATTGTGGTGTTATTTTATCCCTGTGGGAAGGTGAAATAACTAATTCTGAGATAAGTTATCTCGGGATAAATTGTTTCCAATCAAATGACCCCTTAGTATACTCAACTACCATTATCAACATCTTTGCAAAGTAAATACTCGAAAAGGGCAGAGTCTCATGCTGATAACGTATTATGAAATATTATTAAAAATATAAGAGAATAAAAGATGCATGAGAGCAATTTTATTTCTCTTGAACTTGATACACAATAGACTGATGTAGCTTCCTATTTATTTATATTTTAAGCAAAAAAAATAAAACTTGTTATCGTATAGAAGAAAAGAAGGTGCTCATGTGAAACTTTTCAAGTAGCTGCTGCAAGGCTTTTCAGAAGCTGTCTGCCTGCTTGTTTGATTGCACTTGCAAAGCTCAAAAAGCTGGTGCAATGCTTTTCAGGAAGTTGTTTTGTAAGTCTCTCCTTTACTAATAAGGAATATATATATATATATATATATATATATATATATATATATATATATATATACACACACACACACCCACACACAAACATACATACTAGTTTCTCGACATGTGCGTTGCACGTGAATGTCCAATCATATATTAGACGTTTTATAAAATAATGTCAATATTATCAAAACATAAGTTTGAGTTAACATTTATATATGAAAAATTAAAGCTAACACACACCTGATCTTAGGTGGTCGTTAAGTCGTACAATATGTTTTTCTTATGTTCGTCATCTTAAAAAATGAGAATTTGGATCACAGAGTTGCATTGTAAGAAGGTGCCTCTTAGGAAAGGTCTACCTATGATGGTACAAAACTTCAGGCAGCTTATAGTTGGGGACCAAAAATAAGATAACTTCTCTGTTTCTTCCGCATAATAATGTTTTTTGACATCATTTTTGATAGGGATGAAATGCAGTGTAGTAGAAGATGACCTTGATGTTCTTAGACATCATTAAGTACACATTTTGGTGAATGATTAATGTGGATCGTCATATCGTGTTTTTTTTTTTCAAGGTCAAGATAATTATATCGTCTAAGCATACAAAGATGAACAATAAAAGGTTAATTAGACACATGTTATTTTTTACTTATCTTTCTTTATGAGCAAAAATATGCAACGAAGCATATCTTACCTAATATTCTTTATAAATGATATTCATTGTGTATGTTTCTATCCACAAACCAAATTCAAACATACCACAAATCAGCACCAAAGCTCCAGAGCAATTTAAAACTAATAATAACTCATACTGCAAACCGCCCAAGTTATGTAACACTTTTCGCTAGTCAATTTGACTAATCTTTGAAGTTAAATTGAATTAGATCAACTATATATTTTAAAAATAAATATTCAAAAAAATTATAAGTTGCAATTTTTCTCATGTCAATATGATTAAAAAGTATACTTTAGAATGTTGGTCAAAGTTTACATAGTTTGAATCTCAAAAAGCGATAAATATCATATAAATTGGGGCAGAGGAAGTAGCAAAGGCACTTCTCAATGAAGTCCTTGACCTCACGATCTTTAACCTTGTCCATGGCCTTAGACCTCACTCCATATATATATATATATATATATATATATATACCTTTTTTCATATCTAATCACATCAACACATCACTGTGCAGTAACCCTGTGTTACTATTTCTAAAACACACATTTCTAATAAAGGTCAAGTATTTTCCTTTCCAATTCAAAGTCTATGTCTTACAATAAAAATAAACTAAAAGAAAGAAATAACATCCGTGATATGTATGTTCTGCGGATAATAATAATGTTGTGAGCTCTCCTACAATTAGTTTGCACATATAATAAATATTGTGTCAAAAGGATTACAGCATTATCTTTTATGGGGTTGGAAAAAATAAATATGACAGTAACAAAAAATTGGAAGTATATAATTTTATCAACTTCTCCTAAAGAGGTCTAAACTACAACTAAATGGTCCTACGTTGATTGGCACTACATGTAGACAATCACAACAATATCTTTTAGTCATTTGATTTTTAACGCATCCTTCAATGAGGTTGCGTTTCTCATTTAAGTAGTTCGCAAGAGGAAGTTAGGCAAGAGGAAGTTAGGCAAGAGTCTCTTCAAAGAGGTGTTTGTTGCATGTATCTGTGGTTTTTTTTTTTTTTTTTTTTAAATTGTTTTAAAAATTAATAGTAAGGGTATTTATGTAATTTAACTTTAAGTTAGGGAGTTCATGCTTTTATTATAATAGTTTCTCGATACATGCGTTGCGCGAGTATACCGAGTGATGCAGTACACAATTTTGTAAAATAAGATTAATACTCCCTCCGGATAAAAAAAAGAGTCCACTTAGTCATTTGCACACCCCTTAAGAAACTACTCACCTAAGAAAAAAATATGTAAATTAACTAAACTACCCCTAATTAAATAGGCATTGGGATTTTATCACATAACACTTAATAGGGGCAAATCTGGAAAGATAAGGTTAATTATTTCTTGATTTAATACGTGGACACTTTTTTTGACCCAAGGAAAAAAGGCTAAGTGGACACTTTTTTTGATCCGGAGGGAGTATTGTGTAGACAAAGCTTTGAATAAATATTTATACAGGAAAAAATTAAATACAAATTTACATATTTGGTAACGATATTCTTGACAAAGAAAAACACATAAAGCACACCCTTCTTGGAGTAGTTGCATTCCCATTCACTACACAGTTAAAAACATGAAAAAATAGGAGTGAGTATCAAAAAAAACAAAATTTTCAACAGAAAAACTAAAAAATAGACGTTAGCGTTCATAGTCCATGAATTCTAATCAGAAGAACTTTTTAGCCACAAAAGAGCAACATTTCCATTCATTACATATAATTTAAATAAATTAATTGGTTTAAGTTGTCAAAAAGTATATTGTTTAGCAATAAAGTAATTCAAAAATAGACTTACTGCTAATATTGGTTACTTTGACAGGAAACAATGAAAACTTAGGTTATTCCTTGTCCTCCTTCGCATAGCACCCAAATTGTCTTCGCCAAGCTAAGCCTTGAAATCAACTCAAAAATATGTGTCATTATTTTTAATTTCAAGATTTGAACTGTCTTGATAATTTGGGTTCTTAAGATTCAAAAGAAGACATAATTAAATCCGGGGAGAAAATAAATGACATTCTTTTTAAAATTGAGACTCTCGATCTATGGAAAAGGGCATAATATTGAAAATGCTAAGATATTCTGAATGTTGAATTTAAAAAACATAATAAGAGCGGGTATGAATTTAGAAGGAATTCAAAGTTAAGCAGAAGTAAACCTTATAATTACCAAAATAACCATTAGATGAAGAGTTAGTCCAACATAAACAACAAGACCGATGGCTTATAGAAAATAAGCTAATTTTAGAAATGACGTTTTTTATGTTCCGCTCAACCGAAAATATCCTCCCATCAAATACGAACAAATAAAATTTCCAAAAAAATGTAAAGGAAATAACACAACATCAAAATCTTTGAGATCGAAAATATGTTAATGGCATATAATTTTGACAGGAGGAGGACGATATTGGAAAATATCTTCCTCCTCTTGGTCGTCAACAAAGAAGTCGATGGTCCGAGGCTCGTTTGCATCATAACTATAAAAACTATTTATAATTTCAGAATCCTTTTTTCACATAAAGTTTAAAACGCAACATAACACATACAAGAAAATAATTGCATGAGATCTACCAAAACAATTTAGATAATTGCAACTAACGCTAACCAAACTAATTCTATGACACAATTAATTCAGCCTTCTTCCGAGAAAACTTAGGAAAACGCAAAAAAGTAAAAAAACAAAATTATCAAAGAAAAATGTATAAGAAGATAATACATACTCCCTCCGTTCACTTTTACTTGTCCACTATTTCATGAATAGATTTTCACTTTTACTTGTCAATTTTCTCATATCAAGAGAAAAATAATTTATTTTTTCAGTTTTGCCCTTAGCATTAATTACTCATTCCAAATTATTTTTCAAATTCAATGCAATTATACATCAATTAATATGAATAAAATATGCACTTCATTTATTATTTTTTAAGAAGTGTGTAAAGTCATTATCATGTAAAAGTCAACGGAGGGAGTAAATACATACATATCTAGAAGAGAAGATACATATCATCTCTAACTAAATTGAGCAGAGAGGAGCATACGTTGCATAGTATACCACTAAAACTTAATGGAGAAGATGTTTGATTTACTTTAATTGCTTAAAATATTAGCTTCTTCATTATCAAAGGAACAGAAGAAATATTTGGAAATTTATTCAATAGACCTGGTGCCTTTTCAATAGAAAGGTTTGGCTTTTCCAATTCCTGATTATATTTGCCACGTCAAATTAAACAAGGTATTTAACTTAATATAAAGGGTTGATGAAGTGTAATGTTAATTAACAAATGGTTTTAACAATAAATGAGGAGTATGAACTGTAGGGAGTTGTTTGTCGGCATTTGAAATGGTGAGAGCTGTTCAGTAGCAGACATGAAAAGTTGTCTTCTGTTAGGCGTGAATTTTTTAAATTAAATTAAATAGGATATTTAAGTTAATTAATAGTAAGGGTATTTACGTAATTTAACTTTTAAGTTAGGGAGTTTATTCTTTTAATATAATATATATATATATATAAAATAGAGAATTACTTGTAATTGTTGTGGTTTCTGGTAAGGAAATTGCAAATGAAATGAACATTGAATGAGAATTTCGTAGTAAAAGCTAGAAAAAAGATTTTAAAATAATTATTCATAACTCTTTATCTAAAAAAGCTAGAAAAATAAATTCAAATAAAAAATTTATATGAAAGTTTTGTTTTTCAGAAATTAAAATTAAGGTCTCTCAATAAAGCTAGGGTTTAGACCCCAAAAGTATTGAGCCGCTCCGCTCCCAAACTACTTGCTTAATTGCAACCTTCTCAGAAAGTTGTAGAAGTAATATTTTTCTTTTTATTGTGTAAACTAAGGTGGTGCTTCTTTTTCTTTGTATTATTGTCACGACCTAATTTGCCTAAGCGTGCGGGCACTTACCTGTCCTACCTTGGTAAGCGAACCCTTAATCCAACTATAATTAAGACATAAATAATTAAATCAGGCAACAGAATAAAATAAATATGTAAGTTTCACGATAATATATATAGTAGAATAGTGCGGAATAAAAATAATACCCCCAGGGGCTAGTCTGAGTAATACAAGAGCATCTAAAAGGGAAATAATACAAGTCTGGAATAATAATACATAAAGTGTCTATGTCTCTGAATAGAAATAGGACATAATGATAGAGAAGTCTTCAAGGCAGCGAACGACCATGCTCACCCTAGAAACTCGAAGATAATGCTGAAGCGACTATCAGCCACGTGTAACGGAAGCGGATCCAACCTGATACTCTGCATTCATAAAGGAATGCAGCAAGTGCAGGTCAGTACAAAAGAATAGCACTGGTAGGCATCATCTGTTGACTAAGCATAGCTAACACAATTCAGATAATAAAGCAGATAGGCAGACAAACCAACAAGTATAAATCAAATGTAATCGAATCCAAGTACACGTCATTACCTAAGTAAAGCATCTAATACCAAATGTGTCAAATCTGAATATATCAAGTCCGAATCCAACATCATAAGTACAACACCAAAACATCTCAAAATCAAGTCATAATGCAATGCAATAGTGTATGAATGCAATGTAATGCCATGCCAATGCTGTGTACATATATACTCCGTACGGAAATATCGACATCTCGATAGCACAACCCAGTGTGACTCACAAAGTCTAAGTGCCACTGGCCTCGGATTTTTGCTCAACAGACAGACGGGACCCCAAATCTTTGCCCACGGGGGATTCTCACTGGCACCACCCTGGGGGACCCGCGGAGTTCATGCACTCACTCAATCAATGATGCCGGAACTAAAATCGGATATCGGCCTCTCACGTCACTGAAGTAAAAATCAAGCCCAGTTCATCACAGTGTTTCATCATGTATCATCAGTATCTCAACAGTGTATCATGAAAAATGAGAGTGCGTGCACTGCATATATCATCATCAATAATCATACTCAATATCACAAGTACCAACAATGGGTACGCCAACAATATATCTGAATCACAAATACCAACAGTGGGTACGCCAACTATATATCCGAATCACAGGTACCAACAGCGGGTACGCCAATAATATATCCGAATCACAAGTACAAGCAGTGGGTACACCAACAATATCTTAATCAAGATGATAAAATAGAATCCGATATCTATCAACAACTCATGGCATCAAGCTAACACAATAGAACAATCAAATCACGACATAACGGGGTGGCAAGCCCCAAACACACAACAGGGCCCAATCTAAGGCAATATACAACCCAACTTCATACCCGAAGGTTCACATGCTGTCTTCGAAAATATAATCTAAATATGTGCTTCGCTATACAAAGTCTCAACACGGGTAAGCCATAATCTACCTGGATGGCCAAACCGCAAACACCAACAACTCACTCCTTTGCCTTGCCTTTCCGCTGAGCCTCAGAACCAAAGTAGTCTAGGCATATTCAAAATCTAGATTAGAAACCATGAAGAATGATACTAATATTGATACTATTCAATTTAGGTCAATTCTAACCCTAGAAATTGAGAAAACGGGGCCCACAAGGGCAATAAATTATCAAATTAAGCACTAAGTGATCATAACCCAACCACTAATTGCTGATTTAACTCAAGGATAGGCCTAATTTCTAATTTCAAGCAAACCCACCAAAATTGGGTATAAATCCTAACTCTTTGATTCAAGAATTCAACACTAATAATGGGAGATATATGATTAATAAACTTAGATTTATCAAAATCTAGCATAAACCCCATCAACTTCATCATTAATAAGCCTAGAGAAATATTCGTCAAAACCCACTTCCATCTTCCATTACTAAGGGATTATTAAAGGAAAGAGGGATCTATGATGATTAGGATTAATGGAATAGTAAAGGAATTAACAAGATTTACCTCCAAGAATTTTCTCCAATTATCTCCAAGAACAGTCCCTAAAGCTCTAATTTCGAAATGACAGCAAATGATAGACTAAGGGCTTATTTAAATCACACTTAATGAAATAACAGGCCCATTACCGCTACGACGGTGACGGGGCGTCTGGGCTGAGATACACATGGCTACCCTAGCGGCCAACACGCCGCAACAACAGGTACCAGAAATTCCCCAATTTTTCTAAGTCTCAATCGAATTCCTGAACTATTCCCGAGGCCATCTGCTTATAAACCACATACGCTGACCCATACAAAAATACGCTACGAACGCGCTCGTGGCCTCAGAATTCCCAACGGAGGTCTTGTTGACCGAGTCAACCCCCGATACCTTATTTCTATTTCCCAACCCAAGTCCCCAAATGCATCTGAATGCATTGGGAACCGAACCAGATATACGCACAAGTCATAAATGACCATCGAGACCTCTCAGAATTGACGAATTTTCAAAAAATATCCGTTTACCCAAAAGTCAACTTCGGGTCAACTATTTTTCACTTAAATCCATATTGCACAGAATGTTGTCCGAATCCGATCTAGACACCTCGGGAAGCGTATCAACAGTCCCTACGGGTCAAAAATGAGCTTATCAATGCTTGAAAAAGGGCGAAAATGCCGGAAGGACTATAATGACCAAACGGGTCGTTATAATTATTGTGAGAATTGTTTGGCATGTGTTGGAGCTTTAATTTTGGTTGGTGGGTTGGGTAGTGTATGTAATAAATATGTATTGCTTAGGGTTGATATTGCCAGTAAAGGTATTAAGTGTGTATTAGGTGAACACTTCGTATTGGTGTTAATTTGTTATATTGAAAATAAATTCTGAAAGTTATTGCAGTGTTCATTTGCAATAAATCGATACAATTCATTTGCAATAAATCGGTACAAAGACTTGACGAATACACACGGTTCACCTAATACACATGCAAATATTGTTTTATGACAGGCTCAAATCGATCAAACCAAACCCAATCAAACTGAAAATCTACAGAATTGAATTATCAAAAACCGAATTGATCGACGTCCATCCAGTGGCCGAGCCAAATTTTTTATTAAGGGGGTTAAGAATTTGAAGTAAACATACGAAGAAAAAGCGAAAGAGGATTCAACATCTATTTTATATACATAAAAAATAATTTTAAATATATATAAATAGTGTAATTTTTTCGTCGGATGAACCCCCGAGCCCTACCTAGTTCCACCTCTGCGTCCATCCCTAACTGTACCTGTAGGACTGATACGCCCAAATTACACCTTTAATAGTAGGAGTAAGCGGTCGTTGTCAAATATAGAACCCAACGAGGTTGGGGTCGAATCCCACAAAGAATACGATGAAAAAATATATTTGTTGAGTGTAACGCTTGACTGTTAATCTATATTTCCAAGGAAAGGGAGTATGGTAATGTTTGATTTTGGTCTTTGAGCATTAAGTCTGCGGTTTATTTATATGAGATTTAACTATTTGGAAGTCGAACTAAGGTTATGGTTTCAATGGAAAGTAATGCACTTGGGTATCACTTCAACTCATTCCTATGCATAATTGTAGTAGAACAAGGGTCACTTAAATCTTGCCAAAAGTTTTCCAACCAAATTAGCAAATTTCATTCTAAGCTTTTCCAACCCTCAGAATGTTTTATATGAGCACACCTATTTATTCTCAACTAGCTTTCCTATTCCTAACTCAAGCTATTAGATGAGGGTTATGCTCCAAATTGTTGCTATTAACTCGTTTCCTAACCACTATTTTCTTTTCCAGGCAAAGTAATGGTAATAAGGCACAAGTAATGTTGTACACCATCACAAGACATTAAAGCTTGAAGAGTTAACAGAAAACACCTTTGACATATAAATGAAGTGTGAATATGAAACCCAATCACATAACTAACACATGTGATCCCACAACCTTAGCTAATGAGTTTAGCCACTAATATTCATTAAAAGTAAAGTAATAGCATAAAGAGTATTCATAAAGCTTACAAAAGTATTAAGTGGAGAAGATGACAAAAGCACGAAATCTCTTAAAAGCTTCAACCACCAATAATAAATAAGCTCCATAAAAAGACAACTTCAGAAAATGTAGAATAATGAATCCAAAACCCTAGAATTCTATTTATAGACTTTCCAAAACGGGAACAACTTTTGGACAAAATTACCCCTGCGCATCTGGTGCTAATCGCATCTGGTGTCACAGGTTGCACCAAAAACATCGCAGGTTGTGCATATGCAAGTAGCTGTGGTGCAGCATATGCTGCAGCAAGTGCGGCTCGCATGCATCACATGCGACTTGCATGTGGTGTTTGCATGTGCCGCACCACTATCTTCAGTTCTTCAATATCTCTGTCATCATTTGCTGCAGTACCTGCGACTGGCATGCAGTACCCGCGACTCGCAGGTGGTGTTTTGGTCCAATTTGGTTTGTATTTGCTTCATTTTGCCTCATGTTGCTTCCAACACTTGTTATTCTACAAATCAACACAAAAACACAAAAAGTGACATCGAAAGTACTTTAGGATTTACAAAAGATTAAGCAATTGGCATCGAATGTCCGTAATCTCACGGCAGATCAACACCCTCACACTTATACGTTTTCTTGTTCTCAAGCAATTAAAGCAACACTACAATACATGAAAATTGCTCAAGTACTACAATGATGATAGTGATCAGTTACAAGCCTACATTTACAATATGATTACCCCTCCCTCTCGTTGCAAAACATGGTGCATTTCCTTAAAGGTTGAGCATTAACCAATCGCTTCACTTGGTGACACAATGTTATTCTAGCTTTTAAGGGAAGGAATTCAAATGACAAGCCAAAAAGCAATTCTTTCATTAAGCTTTGTAATCCACATGCCCTCCCAAAAACACCAAAGAAAAACACATATATTCACAGATAACAAATGGGACAAAAGACGAATAAGAAGAGAACAACTCTCACTCTGAAACAAGATGTACAAGTACACAAATGCGATACCATAAGCTTGCCCTTTAAGTATTTCTCCACTAATGCAAATACACTTGGCTCAAAATCAGCTAGGATTTACGGGTTATAATGAAGGTTCGAGGTTAAGGAAGGGTTCATTTTGGATAAGAGTGACTTAATGTCTCCCTAAGCATTATCGAACACGTTTCCTGCACCTAATTCGTTCCTTTTTTTCCATCATTTACTACCACCCATTGGTAACTCCTTTGCTCAAAATCAGCTAGGATTTACGGGTTATAATGAAGGTTCGAGGTTAAGGAAGGGTTCATTTTGGATGAGAGTGACTTAATGTCTCCCTAAGCATTATCGAACACGTTTCCTGCACCTAATTCGTTCCTTTTTTTCCATCATTTACTACCACCCATTGGTAACTCCTTTAGCCAACACCATTATTACCTCCCTAGATTCCCAACTTATTTCCTAAGCTACAACCATTATTTTCATGCTCGTGTTCACAACTATATACACAATCTATATGTACATATACACAACTCTGTATACATATATATACATGTACATTCACTTTTTTTTTTGTTGTGTGTGCCCTTTAACTTTCCATTACATAACACACCATTTCTTGCCAACCACCACCCCCAAACTTAGGCATTTTTGCCGATTTTAGTGTATTTCGAATCACTTAGGGAGATAGGGTGCCAAAAGATGGGTCAACATGGGCAAAAGGGAAAGGGCTTGTAACAAGGTTGTCATAAAAGAAAAGAAAAAGAGTTAAGGCTCAAAAGGGGTTGACTAGGGTAGACATGTAATGGGTAGGCATTTTAAGGTTTTTAGTGATGATCTAAAGAAAGCCTAATATCATTTTTCAAACAAGTGTAGTTTAGGATTTCTCCTTGAGACACTTTCCGGGCAAGTTCTAGATCACAATTATGCACAAGATTAAAACAATAACATCTCACAACACATGGCACATGGATTACTTGACTATTTTCTAATTACTTCTCAGCCCATCATTCGTGGCAAAGAGGTGCTTGAAAAACAACTATGTCGCCAAACGAGTCATGTTAGTTATGATACTTCCCTTTAAGTACTTATGCACATTAAAAAAAAATAAAAAATTTGGGAGGAGTATTATTAAAACAAGATGGAAACATTCATCCTATAAACTGATCAACCATCACTGTCATAGTTGGTAAAGAACAACTAAGAGTACACAAAAACATGAGCTATCCCACCCCCAACAAAAAGAATATGCAGTGTCCCCAATGCATCAAATACAATATAAGAGACGAGTAGCTCTCCAAGGACGCATCAAGCATCCGATGGTGTTTGATCCACAGGAAGGACCTCCAATAGAGGCACTATCAATGGAGTCGTCTCAGGATCACCCCCATTGTCGCCTCTGAATCGGATGACACTATCTCAGGGCCTACTGACGGTGGCAATGGTGTATCAGCTTAGGGAGGAGGGGCGGCAGATGAACTAGCTTCACCTGCCCTCGGGGACTGTGGTGCCCCCCAGACTCCCTACTCGCCTCAAAGGACTGCTGTATGGCCACAAATGTGTCAATCTTGTCCTCAGGAATACTTACAGCCCATACTGAAGTACGTGCCTCCTCGAGGTGCTCTTTCTCTCAAATCTCCTGCTCTGTCTCACTAACTCGAGACGGAGGCACCCTCTCAACAGCTAGGTCACTCTCAATCTCCTCTTCAGATTCTTCCTCACTTTCCTCCTCCTCCTCCTCCTTCTTCTTTCTCAGCTACCTCCTCAACTCCTGTCCCAGAAGGCATGGTGGGTGATGTGGGCCTAGTAAAGGATAAGGAGGCACCGGATGATAGAATGGGTGCGCTAAGCTCAATGTTCGACACTTTCAAAGACCCGAATATCTTTCTTGACCTTTCCTAGGTCTGCCCGAATGGCTGGAATTCCTTTATCACCACCACCCTCAATACGCTCTAATCGAAGGTCAATCTGGCAAACATGCTCCTTAATCTTATCCTTCTCATTTTTAACCTCTTTGACGGCCTGTGTATATGGCGCCATAGCTGCCTCAATAGCCTCTTTTACAAAATTAGGAAGCTTTTCCACAAGCCAATTAGCCTTAGCATCAGCTACCCAAAGAACCCACATACCCTCACTAGAAACTCCACGGGCTGCCGTGGTGGATGGTGAAATAGAACTAGAAGGGCCCGCAGTAGAGAAAGGGGCACTCGGAGGGGCAGGCCTCGAAGTGGGAGGCACAGAACTAGGAGCAATAGAATCATCATTAGTAGCCAAGTCTTCGGGCTCAAGAATGTAAGCATCAAGCACTGCCGCCGAGGCTCTCGGCTCTGGACTCACCCGCTTTCTCTTTTTACTACCCGATTCCAATTTGGTGGAATCTATTGTTTGTTCAGCCTTGATCGCCCTGTCTACCCTAGGAATCTTGCGAACATCTTTTCTACGACATAATTCAGTGATCAAACAAGGAAAAGGGAAGGCTGTGCCTTTTTGAGTGGACTTATTCTTGATCTCATCCCTGATAATCACCCCCACATTAAGAAGATATCTGGACATAAGTGAAGCAATGAGAATACGCTTATCAATAGGTATGTTGGTGTTATTCTTGGAAGGAATGACCTGTGAGGATACTAGAGATAGCCAAAACTTAGCTTCACGGTTTAAAGTGCTCTTCTCAATGGATATTGATGGGTTCAGCCACGCCGTAGTCCCTAATGCAATCACTGAAGCAACCCACTCACATTGCTCCTCTGGGTTCTCCATCCTTAGTTCATATTCAGAGTTCACCGGAGGCCAACCTTCAACAGGGTCAGTCTCTCTTTACTGCTCATATATAATGGAAGTTATGATGTCAGCAACGCAATCAATATCCTTCCCTCGAACTGGGATCCAACAGAAATGTTCAATATTCTTCTTAGGCTGGCGGTGTGAGATTTTTGCATTCAACTTGGCCGCATATGCCGTATAGAACTCCATAACAAGGGCTGGGCAATACTCAGCCGGTTACATGAAATAAGTCCATCTCAATGCCTTGAGCTTACGGATGATGCCAGGTATTGGTCCTGCAGATCATTTAAAGTGACCCTTTTTTCTGCAATGAAACCTCGGACTGGATTTCCATCGGGTTTAATAACTCCTCAAGCCTTGTACAGTTCCCTGGACCTAGGCACTGTGAACCTCTGCTCCACGGCTTCCCTTTTCTCATCTCTTGTGATGGCATCCTCAGGCTCGGATGAGGAAGCCTCATGTGTCCCTTCTTCTGACTGGGGACAAGATCTGCAGGTGCTTTTCTTTTCTCCTAGAGGTGGAGGCTTGTCGTGTTTCCTTTTTGCCTCCACCTTTTGCTTTTTTTGTTCGAGCCATCCTGTGAATCACACAACAAATACCCACTATTTATGGTGCTCTTAAGTAAGAAGAAGTAAGCAAAGCAAATGGAATTCGAAAGAAGAAGTAGAAAATACAACAGTGAACAGTGGGATCACATACGAGCATCACATGCGACTAGCATGTATGACATGCCACTCGCATGTGATGTCACAGGTGTTGCCACCTGAACTCTCAGCATTTTTCTTATCACTGTCAACACATGTTGCGGTAAGTGCAAGTCGCATGTACAACATGCCACTCGCAGGTGCCGCACGCAGGTGAAGTTCTGAAGAACTTTTTTTTAATACAAACACAATGATATATACATAACACATATTCACAGGTAGTCATATTCACACACACAAGAACATGCTCGTGTAACTATTTCCCTTAAGAAGGTTGTCAACCCGCTATCATTAGGAAAACCTATTTAATCGTTTAGGACAATGTTCAATGAAGACCTTTAACAATTAAACATACACTTTACAAGATTCCGAGGGCAATGGGTTCTAATCTGCCACAAATATGCTTTGGGTACTCAAGATATTCCCAAGTTTGGTAAACTCTCCAATTTCCACACAATCTAAGCACATATGGTCATTCAGGCATTTTATCAAACATGTTGTCAACATTCATCAATAATCAACTCTTACAACCATGGTTGCTCAAGAATTCCCCAAATTTCTCATCATTATTCATGAACTATCAACTTTCATCAACCTAGTGTGACCACACAAGCATGGGTACTCAAGAATTCCCCATTTTTCATCAATTTCAAACAACCCACATTATTCAACAGATAGTTCTTCATAAAAAAACCTAACTAATTACATTACATGGAGATGAATTGCAACTCAATGGTTTGAAACACTACTTAAGTATCACTCAGTGAAAAGAAGAGTAGAGTATTCATACCTTGAGAGTTGATGAAGATTTGCACAATGGAAAGAGCTTTGCCAAAAATTTTGGATTTTGTAGGAACCCTAGTTATGAATTGTTGTGTGAATTGGAATGATTTAAGTGAAGGAATGATTTAGGAGGGAAGGGGAACAATTAAGAAGATGAAGAGGGAAAGGTTTGTAACTGATGTTTACATGTTACGCACCCCTTTTTGAATTTAAAAGCTTGACGGATCGGGATGGGTCAATTGACCCGCGTGGTTTCTACTTACCTACATCACATGCGTCTCGCATGTGTAGCAGCATGTTGTGAATGCGTTTCGCATGTGGTTCTCATCTGTCGCACATGTTGACAGTGAAATGACCTTTCTTGGCTTGTCCTTTTGCACCACCTGCGAGACGCAGGTGCTGTAGCATGTCATGCCTGTTAACATTTTCCCAACTCTTCTTCTTTTGTGCAAGACAACTTACTCCTACACACTTAAACACACATTAAAAACATCACGAAAGTAAAAAAAACATACACATGAAAATGAAAAATTGGATTGCCTCCTAAGAAGCGCTTGATTTTGTGTCGCCGCATGACGTTGGTACCATTTCGTGGCTCATTGTATAAGAATACCTCAATAATCTTTATTTCATTCAGGGACCCCAAGTAATGCTTCACCCTTTGCCCGTTCACCTTGATTTTATTGCCACTTGGGCACACAAGTTCAATTGCTCTATGTGGGAGCACTTGGGTGATTTCAAACTGGCCGGACCATTTGGATTTCAACTTTATGGGAAACAACCAGAGTTTTGAATTGAACAATAACACCAGGTCCCCGGGACTGAACTTTCTTTGCAAGATCTTTTTGTCATGGAAATGTTTCATGCGGGATTTGTAGATGAAAGAGCTCACATAGGCTCTAAATCGGTATTCATCCAGCTCATTTAATTGATCCATCCTTAGTTGCGAAGCATCTCCCTAATCAAGATTCAACTTTTTCAATGCCCAAAGTGCTTTATGCTCAAGTTTCACCAAAAGGTGACAAGCTTTGCCAAATACCAATTGATAAGGGGACATGCCAATGGGTGTTTTGTATGCTGTTCGGTATGCCCACAGAGCATCATCCAACTTCTTCGACCAATCAGTCCTATTTGCATTAACTGACTTGGAGAGGATGCTCTTGATTTCCTGATTCAACACCTCAACTTGGCCACTTGTTTGGGGATGATAAGGGGTGGCCACTTTATGCTTGACTCCATATTTTTCAAGAAGCGCTTTGAATAACCGGTTGCAAAAGTGAGTACCCCCATCACTAATGATGGCCCTTGGAGTCCCAAACCTTGAGAATATGTGTTTTTTTAAGAATGTAGTGACACTCTTACCTTCATTATTGAGAAGCGCAATGGCCTCCACCCATTTGGACACATAGTCCACCGCCATAAGAATATATTTGTTGTTGTAGGAACTCACAAATGGCCACATGAAATTAATGCCCCATACATCAAATAACTCGACCTCAAGAATTGGTGTTATAAGAAATTCATGCCTTCTAGAAATACCCCATTGCCATTGACATTGATCACATGCTTTCACAAAGTCGTGGGCGTCTTGATTAATGATAGGCCAATAGAAACTATTTTGGAGGACTTTTGCCGCTGTTCTTGAACTACTATGATGACCGCCCACGGGTGATGAGTGACATGCCTCAATGATAGGCATCATTTCTGCCTCGGGTATGCACCTTCTTATTATGTTGTCAGCATAAATTGGGAATAGGTAAGGCTCATCCCAATAAAATTTCCGCACATCGCTCAAGAACTTTTTCTTTTGATGGAAGTTCAAGTCCTCCGACATTATATTACTAGCATGGTAGTTGGCAAAGTCAGCATACCAATGAATCATATCAAAAGACTCGACCATCACTTGTTCATCCGGGAATGTTTCATTGATATCAAGACCATCAAAGGGCTTCCTGTTGACACCCAATTTTGTCCCTCCTTTATTTAATTTACTCGGGTTTCTAAATTTACTGACAAGCTAAATACTTTATTTTTCACTATTTTCATTGCTACTACTATTAATATCCCTACTGTTATTTTCAACATTATGAGCATTACTTTATCACAAATTTTTAATGTTTGTCATCGTTTCATTTTTTGGGTTCGGACCCGTCAAATTAATTACAAGACAACACTTTGCTAAATCCTTATTTTCTACATATTAATTGTTAATTGTCTTCACATATCATATATTGTACTATTTATCAAATTAGAAGCCCAAGAATAATTAAATAGCGGAGGAAGGATCCACAATTTTCGACCAAATTAATGGCCCAAAATACAAATACGTATTATTTTCCTACCCAAATAAACAACCCACGACCCACATTATATCATCCCACATTTAATTTAAACGACATATTTACCCCTAAATTTTCGGACCAATTGAGCCCACTATCATTCCAATTCAGTCCAGCCCAAACGAATTATTGACCCGGCCCAATATCCTTATTTTTTACCCTAACCCTACCTCTCTTTCTCTTTCTCCTCTCCTCTTCAGCCGCCCCCTTCCCCGCCCTCTTCTCTCTCTACTCTTCTCTTTCTCTTTCCACCCGACACCACCATCACGCTCCCTCCACTCTCTCGTTGTCCCCCACGCTTCACGCTCCTTCCACCACGCCTGTCCCCGCTTCCTCTCTCTCATACGCTCCTCCCTTTACTTTAATACAAACAAAACCCTATAAATATAATCCGTGTTGAATCGTTTTAAAGGGGGGATTTTTTAGGGAAGGTTGGAGGATTTTCGAAAGGTTTGAAAGATCTGGAACTACAAAAAACCCCTACAAAAATACAAGTCTTAATCACCAACAAACAGCCAACAATTACTCTATTTTAATTTCTTTTTCTGTTTTAAAACTTTAATTACTTTAATCGGGTTCGGTTTCGTTCGTGTTCGAGTAGATCGGAGACCCGACGCCTCGTTCACTGCGCCAACAAAATGATATCTCGCACACGAGTCCAAGCGACTCGTCATCTCCCGCATGTGGCGTCGGGCCAAGGCCCAACGAAACATCACTTCCCCCTCTGTCCAGCTCTATCCGCAACAGTACAAAGAGAAAATCTGGGCCGAAGCCCAATAGGCAGTGAACAGTTCGAGCAATATATTAAGATGCTGGGCCAAAGCCCAACAGTAAACAGACCACAGTATCTTCAGGAAAATGGGCTGAGCCCATTTGATTTCATTTGCTCCTTATTTTGTGCATTTAATTTGTATTTATGTAACTAACACTTTTTTTGTTTGTTTCCTTAGCTAGAATGAACCTTAGCAAGTTAGTGGGGTTTAGTTTTAGTAATGGGTAGTTGAACCATTAATTAACTCTATAAGTTTTTTTTTTATTCTTTTACATCCAAGTCATTTATAATACCTACAATATTTACTTCTAGAACAATTGATTTTTTTTATATATTAGCATGACTATATGTTTTAAAGCTAAAAGAATCAAGATTTTCTCTTATTATCTTGGGACACTCGAAATACAATATTTGTTAAAACATTAGTATAAATCTTGCAATAACTTTACAAATACAATTTAATTTGCCAATCGGCATAACTCACTTTCCAAATACATATGAACATTAAACATTCCGTTTCTTTTAGTTTATTTATACTAAACTCTTTTTATGCAATCACTACTTTTCTACAAGTTTTACTTTAAACAACATTCTACTTCTATCTAAAATTTTAGCAATACTTTCAAGACATTTTCTTAAGTATTTAAAATACTATATTTACACTTAGCCTAACTAATCATAAGTCCGGTCGGTTAACCATTGTTAATGGGTCTTAAAGGGTGCCTAATACCTTCCCTTTAGACTAATTGAACCCTTACCTAGAATCTTAAGTTTCGCAGACCTTAAACAAAGCTAACTTTATAAAATAACTTTAATCAACTTTAGGTGCCCTAATTCACCGTAAATAATTAGGTGGCGACTCCTTAAACTAAACAAAACAGGAATCACCAATATGTCATACTTTACTTTAGCCCGGTTAAAATGGGGTGTGACAGCTTGGCGACTCCGCTGGGGATTCACTTAGGTTCTAACCATAACGGACTTAGTTTAAATAGGCTTTGTGTGCTTATTTTAATTACTTTATTTGTTTGTTAACTGTTTTTTTTTTTTCTCATGCTATTAATTTGTTTGTTTGATATAAACTGTTTAAGTGTTACTGCTTTGATAAATTGTCATTCCGTTCATACTTCTTCCATTCCTGGAAAATTCACACAAATTCACACACTTAAAACGGCTTCGCGGTTCGCGCCCGTGCACTACTAAATTACCCCTTTAGTTGGATTGATCTAGTGGATTTAGTCGATCGGCGGTGCAGTCGACGACCACGGACTTTCCACTCCCAAGTTGTCCACTTGGGGGAACCTTGTGTCATAGGAAGCCAACTCTTAGTCAGCCTAAGATAGAGCTAAACCAACACCCGTTATTAGGGGCATACATTTCATGACCTAGGAGGTTTAATACCCTTGGTGTATTAAACCCATTAGACGACTTTACCCAAACGTCCAAGCGGGTTCACGACCCCAAGTGACACCAATCATACTTTATGTGCATGTTTGAAGGATAACTGTGCCTAAATATGGACCATTTGCTTTAACTAATTAAACTTTAGAGGGGAGGGAATGACTAACGTTTCTATGACAGGTATGGATTTGCGTTGGAGTACAACAATCGGCGAAGACCAAGGACATCACAAAATGGAGCTGCACACTTAGGCATAGGAAACTGTATTTACTTTACTTAGATTAGGAAACATTTCATATTGTACCCATTTGACATGTGATAGATATTACATTATTTTGTACTTTATTTTGGGAAATAGAATTCGTTTAATTAATCAAAAGCAATGGAATGACATACTATGGCACACTTTACCCTTCAAACAAACGTTAGGCCTACCTCTGGCACAAAGAGGTCACATGCATAATAGGACGCGTTATTATTGTTTGATATAATCGTTTACATTTGTTCGACAACTTGTTTGACTTTGTTTGATGAATTATTTGCTACATGACTTGCTTGACTCTACGTGATCATGACTTTGTGAGACTAACATCATCTACACTTTATGTTTCTTATTTTTATTCCCAAAAAGAGAGTTGATTCGTGTTGATATTCGATGGCCGACCATCCTCACCTCACAAGGTCAAAGACATCCTCATTACCTCAACGTAGTCAATGTTCAAGGAGATGAAATTATTACGTCCGATCCGCCGCACCTATTTCAACCGGTTTGGAAAACATTGTGATCTCTAACGATTCTCCTGAGACTTCCGAACACAGAACTACTATCCAACATGATGAACATATCGCCCGCTTGACTCAAGAGATTGAGAATCTACGTGGAGAACTATGTCGGGTTAGGGACTTGACCAATTTATCCCTCACACTCCAAAGTCCATCCACTGAACCTAGAAATGACGCACCATCGCTCGAATCCCAGCTCTCGAACATTTTCCTCCACAAAACAATGCACCTACCAACGATAACTCATTACCAAGCACCCTCGCAAATCCATCGCCCGTCTACACTCCTCCACAAAGTCAACCACCCACCTACACTACTTATGCTACTCCTAATCCACCACCCGTCAACCCACCAAATCAATCACTAGTTCACACTCCTTATATTCCTTTACCTACCAACACTAATCCACCACCTACAACTACTCCTCTAAACCCACCAAACCAACTACCTACAAACACCCCTTACAACACACTACATCCAGTCCAAAACACTCCTACCGTCCAAACTTATCCAACCCAACACATACAAAGGGCACATTTTGCCACTCCTAACACGCACTATGTTCCTCCCAAGTATATGCAAGGAAACACAAGCATACACCAACCCGTAAGAACGGTCGGTTCCGGCCCAAGTAGATCAATACGAGGAAATGGAAAAAGAGGCAAAAGCAAGGCGGACGATTTACATGTTGCTAAAAGAGATCCACAAGTCTCAAAGAAGCAATGAGAAATCTTCAAGTTGCTAGGGGAACTAAGAGTGTCGAATACGAGGATCTATGCGTTCAGCCTGATGTTGACCTACCTGTGGGTTACAAACCGCCGAAGTTTGATACTTTCAATGGAACTGGCGATCCCCATACACACTTAAGGGCTTACTGCGACAAATTGGTTGGAGTAGGTAGAGACCGTAACATAAGGATGAAACTATTCATCGGTGAGCTTATCCGGTGAGGCCCTTAATTGGTATACACAACAGACGTTCGTAAATGGCATGGTTGGAGTGACATGGCCCAAGACTTTATGGACCGATTCAGTTTCAACACCGATATCACACCAGATAGAGTCTACATGACCAAATTAACCAAGAAATCGAATGAGTCATTCCGCGAGTATGCACTACGTTGGAGGTCAGAAGCAGCCAGGGTTCAACCCCCGATGAATGACAGAGAAATGACTGCTACCTTCATTGAATGCCAGGCTGGCATATTTTATGAGAAAATGATAGGTATGATGGGACAAAAATTCACAGAAGTTGTCAGAATGGGAGAAGCCTTGGAAGAAGGAATGAAATCTGGAAAAATTCAGGATCTTACGGCTTTGCAAGCTGCAAGCAAAGCTATTCAATCTGGTTCTATTGGCGGGCTTAAAAGGAAGAAAGAAGATGTCGCTGCAGTCATGAACACCCAAGGGCATAAGCCGAGCCAAGCCATTCCCTACTTTAACCATCCACAACCACCTTTTTACCCTTACCACTACGCTGAACCCTACCAAATTCCACTATCTCCTTACCCTGTCTACAATACCCAAGCAAATTACTACCAACCCCGAGCACCTCCACATCAAAACCCACGTCCATATCAATCTAAGTTCCCACTTACCAAAACCGACCACCTACCACACCTAGAGCCCGTCCAAACACTGACATAAAAAACACCCGTAATTACACCCGCTTCGCTGAACCCTTGGCTCAGCTGTTCGAAAGACTGAAAGCAGCAGGCGTGGTACAACCAATTGAAGGAAGAATTCCCGATCCTATTCCAAAATGGTTTGATGGTTCCAAACGTTGTGCATATCATTCTGGAGTTGCTGGGCACGCCACTGAGGATTGCTATGGACTCAAAAACAAAATTGAAGCCCTGATCAAGGAAGGAGCGATCCAACTCACTGGGGCTCGGCCTAATGTGGACAACAACCCTCTACCTACTCATGAAAACACCAATGTGAACATGATCTCTGTCGAGGAAAATGGAGATGTGAAAGAAGCCATCATGTCATCAACTTTTGCGGCTCCCGCGGGAACAATTCAAAAACAAGCGCCAACAAAGATTGCTACTACAACTACTCACATATACACCAACCATCTAGGGTGCCGAATCGGAGAAACTCGAAGAATTGGACTTGTACTCCATTCTCGGTTCGCCGAGAGCCTCGGTAGTTCGGACTGTAGTGAACTCTTTTTGTGATAGCACAATTTTAAATTAGGGCTTGAATCATGCCCAAAAACTTTTGTTTGCTTTGCTTCATCTTTTGGAAGCTTATGAATGCATTTCTGATTTTCTCTAACTGCCTATTTATTATTTTCTACTTTATTTATCAAATCTGTCAACTGTACGATTGTGACATAAAACGAACAAATGAATCAAGTACACCTCGAGGGAATAACAAAGAAATTAGAAGACAAGATTCCATTTGGAAGAAAGCAAATAGCCAATAGGTGATGACATAAGCCTGAAAGCTAGCTATCAGTCAAGAAAATCAAAAGACGACATAAGGTTAGACAACCTAGTTTGCAACCTTTCCTTAAATACGTACGAACTACGCTGACCTGATTCCCGTGGTGGGATATGTAGGCAGCCCACATAGGGTTCGGTTGCATTATAACAAAAGATCTAAAATCATTATTACCTAAGAATGGCCCGATTCCCTCGGCGGGATTCGCAGACTATCAATAGACGAGTCAGTCACATTTAGGTAAAATCCAACAAACCTTTAGCCATTTATACAACAGAACTACGCCGACCTGATTCCCTTGGTGGGATACGTAGGCAATCCACATCGGGTTCGGTCCCTTTATTAGAAAATTTCAAACCATTTCCACGTGTCGCACGAACTACGTTCTGACCTGATTCCTTGGCGGATACGTAGGCAACCTATACAAGGTTCGGTCACACCACAACATAAGTTTAGTACACCCTTCTGAGCCAAAACTGGGGCATATTTTGAAAGATTAGACAAGAATAGAGTTAGACATCGACAAGACTAAGACTACCAGACAGGAAATAGTTATAGACAAATGATGTTTCAGTGTTTCAAAAGTGTCACGATCTGAAGTTGGCAGAAATATTTTACAACTTGCATACATATATTTCCATATATATCTTTCCTTATATACGTACACTTACATATATATATTTTTTCAAATGAAACACTTTCTTTCAATTATTTCACTACTGTTCATCTACCGAGGCTTGAATGGAGATCACAAGATCCAAACAAACAGGACGAACGGAGCGTCAACAACGTCAAGCTTCGAGTCAACACGAATCAACTTCCCCCCTCCCAAACTAAGAATTTTTCTTTGAGTGCAGGAACCTAAAACCGCGGGATCAACAGTCGAGTCCATCAATCACGGCTAAAAGCATCGCTTGGACATCATGATCTTCCTTAAAAGCCAAACGGCTTTATTTCCAACTCTATCTTTAATTTTGTTTTACTTTTATCACAATAACTTTATGACTTTATATACCTGTTTTTGTAGGTCGTCGAGACTGAAGGCGAATTAAATCAGGATTACATCAAGACAATCAACATCAATAGCCAAATGGCTACACTATTATTTACCCCTCGCTACTTTATCATTTATTTTACAGGAATTACTTTATCATTCACTTTACCTACTTTAATCACTTTACCCTGAATTTTGCAGGAATCAACATTAAGTCTCCGAAGACAACCGGAGAGATCATCATCAAGTCTCCGAAGACAACCGGGGGCATCATTCGGCTACACACCTCACATGAATCAACATTAAGTCTCCGAAGACAACCGGAGTGATCATCATCAAGTCTCCGAAGACAACCGGGGGCATCATTCGGCTACACAGCCTCACATGCATAAGCCAGACGGCTACACAGCCTCACATGCATAAGCCAGACGGCTACACTATGACTTTACTCTCTACTTTATCATTCACTTTACCAACTTTAACAACTTTACCTTGAACTTTACAGGAACTATCATCAAGGCTCCGAAGACAACCGGAGACATCGCATGGCTACACGGCCTCATCTGCATAAGCCGAACGGCTACACTTTTACTTTACTCTCTACTTTACTACTTTACTTTACCATTCACTTTACCTACTTTAACAATTTTACTTTAAATCATCAAGGCTTTACCTAAGACATATCATTTATCATCGAGTCCGGAAGACATAATTTCGAGGCCTTATTATCATTAAAGTCTTCAAATACAATCGGAGATATTCAGCAAACATCGTGCATTCATTCAAGTCCCCGAAAAACAACCGTAGACGACATTTGGCCACACCGCCTCATTATAAGCCACACGGCTTCATCCTCATTCTCACACTCATATTTATTATCATGTTACACTCTTTATAATTTTATACTTTCCACTTTATTACTAATTTTGACATGAATTTCGGTCTTTGACGAAAGTACAACTTACGAGACACGGCGCAACGTGGAACTTTATCTTACGCAGTTGAATCGGGGCAAATATGTCAAGAGGAATATCAAACTCACAAGCAAAGGTCACGGATCTACTCTCGAACTCAACTCCGCCTACGTCCACAAACACGTGCCACGTAGGTCAATTTTTCTTCCATACCCCACTAATACTCTATTTCAATCAACTCTTTTCACAATCTTACATTCCTTCTACATCCTCGCCGTTTCCATAACTCAACACCGGGGCATTTTTGGAGAATTTACATCGTGTCTAGTAGAGTCCTACTTAAAGGTGTGTTGCGCGCCACATTTCTAATTAGGAGGCTATAAACATATGTTCCATTCTCGAACATTCTTGTCATCTGTCTACAACCCCGCACAGTTATAAATCCACAAAAACTCTCGGACTACACATGGCCTGATTCTCGTGCAACCCGAGATATGTAGGCAACTTGAAACTGAGGTTCGGCCATAATTTTCCATAATTCCTTCGGTACTCATAATATTTTCCACCAATTCTCCTAAACCGTACTTTCTTACAAATTCATACTTGATTGGTCGGAACAAAATTGGCTACTACGTCAACTTCTTCGCCCAAAGATTCTTACATCATCTCCGGTCGAAGAGGGGCATCTGTTGACACCCAATTTTGTCCCTGCTTTATTTAATTTACTCGGGTTTCTAAATTTACTGACGAGCTAAATACTTTATTTTTTCACTATTTTTATTACTACTACTATTAATATTGTTACTTTTATTTTCAACATTATGAGCATTACTTTATCACAAATTTTAAATGTTTGTCATCGTTTCATTTTTTGGTACGGACCCGTCAAATTAATCACAAGACAACACTTTGCTAAATCCTTATTTTCTACATATTAATTGTTAATTGTCTTCACATATCATATATTGTACTATTTATCAAATTAGAAGCCCAAGAATAATTAAATAGCGGAGGAAGGATCCACAATTTCCAGCCAAATTAATGGCCCAAAATACAAATACAGTATTACTTTCCTACCAACCCATTTATTACCCAGCCCAATCCCGTTTTCACCCGACCCGACCCGGTCCAGCCCATCCCTTTATTTTCCTTTTTTACCCTAAACCCTATCCCTTTTTCTTTCTTTTTCCACCCGCCGTCTCCTCTCTCCTCTTTCTTCATCGTCAACACAACTCCTCTCGAGTCAGCCCCCATATAGTAGCAACCAATCCGCAAGCCAAACAGGGAAATAAATCTGGGTCGAAGCCCAATTAGCATGACAACAATGAGAACATACATAAATGGTTACTGGGCCGAAGCCCAGTTGCAAACAAATTGCAGCAGTTCAAATGGGCCAAGCCCATTTACATCATATCTACCCCTCTATTTTTTATTTCTGTGTGCATTTAACTTGTATTGTATGCCTAGCATTTGTGCTTGTTAATTAAGATAAACTTTAGTAACATTAAGGGTTTTAGTTTAATAATGGGTGGTGAATTTCACAAATCACATTCACTTTCATTTTTAAAAACTATTTATAGTATCTATAACTTTTTATTTGAGTAATGGATTTTCAAAATAGCATGGCTACATCTTTTGGCTAAGGGAATCATAATTTATGCCTACTATTTTAGAAGTTTAAAACGTCACAACTCTTACACTAACGTTAGCTTATTCTAAGAAATAAAAAGCAAATTAGTTTCAATGGATAACCTTTTCACTTTAGTTTCTCTCCAACACTTGAGATACATATTTGTTTAAAATAACCTTCGTACAATATACGTTGAACTAATAGCCTTTCTATAAACTTTATTAAATAACTCTTTTAAATTTGTTAATCATTTTCTCCAAAACATAAACTTCACACATCCTGTTTCTTTTGGTTCATTTTTTAACTAAACTCTTTTATGCAATTACTATTTTCTACCAATTTTACTTTAAACAACTTTATCAATACTCACAAAAAATCATTTTTCTTTCTATAACATTACATTTACACTTAGCCTAATTAAATCTTAGTCCCATTCGGATTAACCATTATTAATGGAACTTAGAGGATGCCTAATACCTTCCCTCTAGGTTAGTTGAACCCTTACCCGGAATTTTGGTTTCGTAGACTTTAAAAAACAAATCAACTTTAGATAATAACTTTAATTACCTTAGGTGCCCTAATTCACCAAAAATAATTAGGTGGCGACTCCGTACTTTAATTAACCCCGGAATTACCCGGATGTCGTAAACTATTTTGACCCCGGTTAAAATAGGGTATAACACTTCCCGACCTCTTCGAGCCGTGACAAGTGATCTGCAACTTGATTCTCACACCCCTTTCTATCTTTGACCTTAAAGTCAAATTCTTGCAACAAGAGGACCTATAGTATCAATCTTGACTTAGCATCCTTCTTGGTCATGAGATAATGGAGTACCGCGTGGTCGGTATGAGCCACCACATGAGTTCCCAACAAGTATGCCCGGAACTTCTCAAAGGCAAAGACAATGGCAAGTAACTCTTACTCGGTAACCATGTAATTCAATTGAGCACTATTTAGAGTCTTAATTGCATAGTCGATGGGATGAAAAATCTTATCACGCTTTTGGCCAAGAACGGCTCCCATAGCGAATCCACTTGCATCACACATTAGTTCAAAGGGCTTAGACCAATCCGGAGCAATGATGATAGGAGCCGATGTAAGTCTCTCTTTCAAGCACTCAAACGCCTCTAAGAAAGCATCTTAAAAAACAAACTTCAACTCCTTTTCCAATAACTTGCATAGAGGATTTGCTATTTTCGAGAAATCCTGGATGAATCTTCTATAAAATCCGGCATAACCAAGGACACTACGACATGCTTGACGGAAATAGGGGGATGAAGTTTGACAATAACTTCAATTTTAGCTTGATCAACCTCAAACCCTATTTCCGAAATCTTGTGACCCAAGACGATTCCTTTTCTAACCATAAAGTGACACTTCTTCCAATTGAGAACCAAATTTGTCTTTTAACACCTTTTCAATACTTGGGTAAGATTTTCCAAGCACCTATCGAAAGAGTCCCCAACTACGGAGAAGTCATCTATGAAGGTTTCTATGGACTCCTCAACCATGTCAGAAAAAATAGACATCATGCAATGTTGAAAAGTTACGGGCGCATTACATAGCCCAAAGGGCATCCTCTTGAAAGCAAATGTCCCATAAGGACAAGTGAAAGTGGTTTTCTCTTGCTCCTCGGGAGCAATTGTGATTTGATTGTACTCGGAATAGCCATCGAGGAAGCAATAATAATCTCTTCCCGCAAGCCTATCAAGCATTTGGTCCACGAAAGGCATTGAGAAGTGATCTTTTTTATCCATTTGTTCAACTTCCTATAATCCATGCATACCTGCCATCCAGTGACCATGCGTGTGGGGATCAATTCATTTTTAGCATTTGGCACCACAGTTATTCCACCCTTCTTGGGGACACATTGGACCGTACTTACCCAAGAGCTATCCACTATCGGATACATAACCCCGGCATCTAACCATTTGATGATTTTGGTCTTTACTACCGCTTTTATAGGAGGATTAAACCTCCTTTGATGTTCGACGCTTGGTTTACACTCTTCATCAAATTGAATTTTATAAGTATAAATACCAGGCGGAATCCTTTGGATATCTGCAATACACCAACCAATAGCTTTCTTCTATCTACTAAAGATCACCATCAACCTCTCTTTGCTCATCCATCAACCGGACGGAGATAATCACGGGCAATGTGTTGTTAGGATCAAGGAACTCATACCTCAAATGTGAAGGAAGAGGTTTGAGTTCCAAAGTAGAAGGCTCAATAATGGAGGGCTTTGCGGGAGGGGATGCCTGGTTCTCTAAATCAAGATCAAGTTCCTTTAAATTGTAGTGATATAACCCTAACCCAATCAAAGCATTCACCGTCTCCTCAAACTATTCATCAGCACACCCATCATAATTCATTAAGACTGCTGCTAGCATCTTGTAACACCCTGTATCTTAAAATAAAGGTTAGACTCATATCGTTAGAGTTTCAGAGGAAATTTGAAGGTTTGAATGTTTTGCGAAAGTGGTTGAGGGGCCTAATTTGGGCAACCATAACACCTTGATTCCTTGGGAATTTGGAAAAGGTTCCTAAATGAAAGATGCAGTACATAGAAATACCTTTCTAGGCATATAAGGATCAGGCCAATCGAAGTTTGGATCAAAGAGTTATGATCATCTCAAAATGGATAATAGAGGGGTGCTCAGATTCGATAGAATTGGCTAAGTTTTCTATAGGTCTGTCTTCCAGCCATATTTAGTGAAAATATGTTAAGAATTGGAGAAAACATAAAACATGAAAGTTGTGGCTCCTTGAAATAGCTTTCCAACGGTATATTGTGGTGCTGAATGGAGCTCTGTGCTAGGAGATATTCCCATTTTACTAAATGTTATTGACTTGGTGTAAAATTGACAGAGAGTTCACCGAGCGAGGCCCAAAGCGAGGCAAGGGCTCGCTTTGGACCGCACTCAGCGAGGTAGGGGTCCAAAAGTGGGGAAAAGTCAAGAAAATTATCTAAGTGTAAAATGGACAAGGGAGCTTGCCGAGCAAGGCCCAAAGCGAGGTAGGGGCAAGCCATAGACCTCGCTTGGCGAGCCAGGGGGTCCAAAATGACCCATGCTGTAAATTCAACACTTAACATGAAGTTTCAGTTATTAGACATTGAAACTTCGTTCTAAAGCCCCAAACAGCCGTTTTCCTCCTCTCCTCATTCTCCCACGTCAAGGTAGGATCGCTCTAATGATTCCTAAGTAATTCCAACAATTATTCATGATTAGTAACATGATTCTTCAACTAAAACATAGGATTTCTAAGGTAAATCCTTCCCAAGTGATTCAAAGCTAGAGATTTGTTGTTCTTCGTCAGAAAAGCAGTTTAGTTCGTTAGATTGTTGCAATTATAGGTATGTGAGGCTAACTATCTACGTTAGGGAATATTCATGTCTCTTCCTACGCCTCATTCTTCTTACTTGTCAGTAATTTGACTCAGAATACAGTTTAGCCCTAGTTTCATGATATGTTATAGAACTGTTATCTTCTAGGGTTGCTGTTAGAGAATTCGTTCATGGTTGTCAATTTGAATATCATGAACTCAGCACGTAATGTTTATAGAATTATATATTGTTACCACATGAGTCTCAGTCTAGAAATTTAGTATGCTTAGAAACAGTCAACGTTTTCAGTTTAGTCCAGTATGTCTATTTCAGTTCAGTATTGTTCATTATTGTTATGGTCTCAGTCTTTATTAATGTACCATAATTAAACATATGTGATTTTGCCCAAGGTCACAGTACAGTTTTGTGTATACGTATACATGGCCGAGGCTATTGACTGAGGCACTACTAGGCCGAGGCCATAACGTGCATTTATTATTAGGCGAGGCCCCACATATACAAACACGGATAATACGTATGATTCGATTCTGGTCGTGGAGTATTCATATCTCTACTTCTTGCTATTACGATTACATTTATCGGTTTTCGGTTTCGGTTCCGTATTTTTTTACTTTAGTTGTTTTACATACCGATGCAATTCAAATATCTTTGATGTCCCTTTTTATTGTTATTCACATCTCGCGATGCAGGCAACGACATACAGGTTGGCGATCCAGCTACTTAGGAGTGTTCGTATCAGCTACTTTAGTGAGTCCCTGTTTCCTTCGGGGTGATATCAGTCATGTAGTTTTTACAACTTTCTAGACAGTTACCTTTCAGTATTCATTAGAGGCTTCATAGATACAGTCCAGATAGTCAGATATTTATTATGTTAGCCTTGTTGGCAGTTGTTTAGTTGTTTTGGTTTAGCCATATTGGCTACGTTCAGATATTTCAGATTGTCTAAGTTTTTTCGCATTATGATTTCAGTCAGACCTTTAGTATATCAGCATGTGTTTAGTTATTTCCACATTCAGTTATGTTTTGATATCACATGTTGATTCAGTCAGCTAGTTGGTTCGCTCGGTCACATGCAGTTAGGCACTGGGTGCCCTGTTACATCTAGGCCCAGATTCAGGGTGTGACAAAGCTTGGTATCAGAGCACTAGGTTCAATTGTCTTAGGGAGTCTATGAAGTCATATCTAGTGTGGTCTCTTTTATATGTGTGTGGGCCCCACACATATAAATAGTTGACCACCAAGACATTCAGGTCTCATTTCTTTCTACTCTAGATCGTGCCATAAAGCTTAGAGCAGCATGTAACCTTCTCTTCCTATCGAATTACGTACATTTCGAATGCGCAGGAGACGAGCAGGTAATGCAAGTCCCAACTGAGGTTGATTACCCATTGGGTTACAAATGTGAAGTACTTGCCGGTAACAAATGAGACTTGAGGTGTTATTGAAAGTGGAATAAAGTGTAAGTTGCCCGAGAAATGGTGTTGTATAATGAATGGGAAGTTGAATGATAATGATGTTCTTGGGAAAGGAGAATCGGAGACAACAGGAAGAGGATATCAGAGAAATTAAAAAAGGAGCTAAGTCTGCAGGAAACGTAAATCATGGAGGATCTCAAAGAGGTGGAGGTAGATAATTTTCCATAGAAGGTAATTAGGACCCACTCTATCTGTAGCTATTGCACTAGTCTCGAGGTCTAGATATGATAAAAAAGGCCAGTTCAGCTAGAAATAGAGTTTAAAAGCAGTAGCCTCTCAGTGATATACCAATGTGAGCCACAGAAGTTTTCAGAATCTTATGTGCAACAGGTGTGATAGGAGACACTAAGGGGTGTATCGCTTGGGCCTTAATGTGTGTTTTGGTGGCTCCTCTTAATTCGCAAGCCCAGTCAGGTTGTAATATAGCTAAGCCTGGTGTTTCAGTTCTCAGTGAAGACTGTTTGGATGCTTCAGCAGGTCGTCAGGACAAAGAGGCATCCCCAGTTATCCCCACAGATGAAATTTTCGTACCAACTATGCCCGTGAATAAAATAGATATTTATGAAATAAGAACCATGAGCAGACGATATTAAATTTTTGGGAATAATTTTAGTTTGTTTAAGTTTAGTCAGATCAGAGTTAGAGAGTACGACAGTAGTAAGTTACTATAAGAAGTAATTATTGTTATAAGATAAGGAGATGTGACAGTTCTCTCTTAAGCTATGTGAGTAAGTGTTTATCCCAGATGTGTATAGTCTGATATGATTTTTAAGTGTATAGAAGGTTTGGGTTTAGTTCTTCTAATTTTTCATATAAGATAGATGAAAGTTGCTTAAGTGTGATTCATAGTTCAGAAAAGACAGTATGCGACCATAGAATAACTTCAGATGATGAGGGAGAGTTAGAAATAACTTAGGTTATTTAGAGAAGATAAGAAATATGAAGCTAACAGGTGATTAATAGAAAAATAGTAAGTAAGTTTTGAGTAGATACAATGCATTAGCAATTCCAGAAGAACTAGTAGAAGTATGATTTGATTTCCTTAGTCAGATGAACACCTTAAGTGGGTGACAGTTCGAATACATCCGAATGTGTGTTAGAAACCAAGGGCTTAAGTTAAATTCGGAGTAGAGTGATTAGTGGGAGAAAAAAAATCAGCTAAGCCGTAAGAGAGAAAACTACAAAAGAATAGCCTTTAAGAGTTGTCAAAAAGGGGTTTTCCTAAGATTTACAATGTGATCAGAGCTAAGTCGTTAAGATAGAGTATGCCAGTTATGAATACAGTAGCAACCCATTCATGTAAGTAATTTAGTTTTTCCCAGTAAGAAATTGTTCAGAAGTGAGTCGAAAAAAAAGAGTCGTCAGTGTTGTAGAGTACAAAGGAATTACAGAAGATAAGGAAAGTTAATTGGATCCCAACAAAAGAGAAGAATTTGCAAGTATAAGACATTATCATTGGTCTAAGGGGGAGATGCATAAATAGCCAGTAAGTCCAGTGAGATAATTAAAGACCCGAAGGGTTAGCATGAGATATGAAGAACCTTAGTTCAGTTAGGTTGGCATAATGAAATAGTCTCCATAAGGAATATGCCTCAATTTAGAAGTAACCCGAAGTGAGTAGAATGATCGTCGATGGAATTGTGTCAAGTTTAGTTATTATTGACTAGGCAATCACATAAAAGCTATAAGATCGTGCCCAGTTATGTGTCACAAGGGTAGTGCCATTGCACGAGACTCTAATCTTTAGGGTGCTAGTCAAAGACTTAGCGCACAATAGTACTATGAGTATTTTAAGAAGTATCTTAGAAAGAAATCAAGTATGGGAAGTATAGCTCATGATTGATGCAGATAAGAGAACTATGGTGAAAGAAGTTCACCGCTTATCCAAGCTAGGAGTTCGACTTTCGGACTCCGAAGTGGGTGGAGTTGTTGCCCAGAACATGGCTTATTCTTCCTTAGTCATTGAAATTATAGAGAAGCAGTTTGGTGTCCCTACTTGTTGCAGATGAAATAGAGGATCCACAAACATAAAGCGTCAGCTTTTGAACAAGGGAGAGATGACGATACCATGAGATACAGAGGCGGATTATGCGTTCCAGATGTAGATAGGCTCAGAGAGCGGATTATGTTAGAAGCTCACAATTTCAGGTATTCCATTTATCCAGGTTCCACGAAAATTTATCAGGATCTTAAAGAGATTTATTGGTGGAACGATATGAAAAAAAAATGTAGCAGATTTTATGGCTAAGTGTCCAAATTGCCAGCAAGTGAAAGTCGAACACCAGAGGCCTGGTGGCTTGGCTCAGAATATTGATATTCCTGTCTGAAAATAGGAAATGATTAATATGGACTTTGGATCAGGTCTACCTCGTTCAACTAGGAGGCATAAATCTGTTTGGGTGATCGTTGAACGGCTTACTAAGTCGGCGCACTTTTTGCCAGTCAAGACCGCAAATTCAGCAGAAGATTATGCCAAGTTGTATATTAATGAAATAGTCAGATTGCATGCGATCCCAGTGTCTATTATTTCAGATTGTGGTGCTCAGTTCACAGTGAACTTCTGGAACTCCTTCCAGAAAGGATTGGGTACCAAGGTGAACCTCAGCATAGCTTTTCATCCTCAGATAGATGATCTGGCAGAGCATACCATTCAGACCCTTGAGGACATGTTAAGAGCTTGTGTCCTTGATTTCAAAGGTAGTTGGGATGATCACCTACCCCTTATTAAATTTTCTTATAACAACAGTTATCATGCTAGCATTAGGATGGCACCGTTTGAAGCTCTTTATGGGCGAAGGTGTAGATCACCGATTGGTTGGTTCGAAGTCGGTGAAGCAGAATTGTTAGGACCAGACTTGGTTTATCAGGCTATGGAGAAGGTCAAGTTAATTCAAGAGCATTTGAAAATGGCTCAAAGTCGTCAGAAGTCTTACACAGATGTGAGGCGGAGAGATCTAGAATTTGACGTTAGTTTTCCTCAAAGTTTCACCTTTGAAGGATGTTATGAGATTCGAGAAGAAAGGAAAGCTTAGTCCTAGATATATTGGACGAGATAGAATCCTAAGAAAGGTTAGTCTAGTGGCTTATGAGCTTGAGTTGCCACAGTACTTGGTTTCTATGCACCCAGTGTTTTATGTGTCCATATTGAGAAAGTGTGTGAGAGACCTGTCGTTGGTTATCCCGACTGATAGCATAACAATTAAAGATGGTTTGACTTTCGAGGAAGTTCCAGTAGCAATCCTGGATCGCCAGGTTCGCAAGTTGAGAACTAAGGAGGTAGCCTCAGTAAAGGTTTTGTGGAGAAGTCAGAAAGTTGAAGAGGCTACGTGGGAAGCCGGGACATAAGTCCATATCCCCATCTCTTTGAAGAGTCGGCCAGAAAATGTTGAAGGTAATTTATCTTCCCATTTATATTTTATTCTATAGTTCTATGTTTCAGATTCGCTTAGCTTAGTAGTCACTCGGTGAGTCTCATTCAACGGTAATATATTTAGTTCAAGTAGCCGATTCTTTAGCAATCCCTTTCGGTTATTAGCATTCGTGTCCATTACGGTGGTGAACACGTGTTTTTTACTGCACCTAGTTAACCAGAACCCATCATTCGAGGACGAATGATCCCAAGGGGGAGATATTGTAACACCCCGTATCTTAAAATAAAGGTTAGACTCGTATCATTAGAGTTTCAGAGGAAATTTGAAGGTTTGAACGTTTTGCGAAAGTGGTTGAGGGGCCTACTTTGGGCAACCATAACACCTTGATTCGTTGGAAAATTTGGAAAAGGTTCCTAAATGAAAGTTGTAGTATATAGAAATACCTTTCTAGGCATATAAGGGTGCCAATCGAAGTTTGGATCAAGGAGTTATGATCGACTCAAAATGGCTAATAGTAGGTGATCGGATTCGATAGAATTGGCTAAGTTTTCTATAGGTCTGCATTCCAGCCATAATTAGTGAAAATATGTTAAGAATTGGAGAAAACGTAAAACATGAAAGTTGTAGCCCCTTGAACTAACTTTCCAATCCGTATATCATGGAGCCTAAATGATTTTGTGTTAGGAGTTATACCCATTTTACTAAATGCTATTGACATGGTGTAAAATTGACAGGGAGCTCGCCGAGCGAGGCCTAAAGTGAGGCAAGGGCTCGCCTTGGACCGCACTCAGCGAGGTAGGGGTCCAAAAATGGGCAAAAGTCAAACAAATTGTCTAAGTGTAAAATGGACAAGAAGCTCGCTAAGTGAGACCCAAAGCGAGGCAGGAGTAAGCCATGGACCGCGCTCGACGAGCCAGGGGGTCCAAAATGGCCCATGCTATAAATTCAACACTTAACACAAAATTTCGGCTATTAGACATTACAACTT